>NC_058374.1:89585416-89910833 GCF_018350175.1 Felis catus
ATAAATAAATAAATAAATAAATAAATAAATAAATGCTTTTGAAAAGATGACAGATCACAAATCTAGTAAAATAAAAATGAAAATAGGCAAATAGTAATAACCACTCCTAGGAGACATACACACACACACACACACACACACACACACACACACACACTCTGTTAAGGTTCAGTACTAGTATATCCCAGTGTTGGCAACTTTCTCTGGTTTATCCAAACAATTTTTTCATGTAGACTATTTTCAGTATCACAGGGAACTTTTAAAACATAGGTTTCTGGGGGCGCCTGGGTGGCGCAGTCGGTTGGGCGTCCGACTTCAGCCAGGTCACGATCTCACGGTCCGTGGGTTCGAGCCCCGCGTCGGGCTCTGGGCTGATGGCTCAGAGCCTGGAGCCTGTTTCTGATTCTGTGTCTCCCTCTCTCTCTGCCCCTCCCCCGTTCATGCTCTGTCTCTCTCTGTCCCCCCAATAAATAAATAAATAAATAAATAAATAAATAAATAAATAAAGTTGAAAAAAAAATTAAAAAAAAAAAACAAACACATAGGTTTCTGGGCAACGAGTCCAAAATCATTAAATCTTACCTTCTTGGGGTAAGTAGTGGGGAGGCCCAGGTATGGTTTGTTTTCTTAAACTTCCCAAATGGAAGTTTGTGAAACCACTTTCACATTAGCATTTGGGAATCACAGCGTGAGATCTCTTCCCCTTGAGAATCATTATCTCCAACTGTACTTTTGTTTTTGGATTTCAAAAAACTATTTTATTTAAAAAAGTACAAATCAGGTTTTAGGAAGAAATAAAGTATTTCCAAACAGAAAATTTGTTAACATGTAAAATTTGTTTAAAAAAAGAAAATGTGTATTTTTATATGCATGGACTATCTCTCTAGAAGGGTAGGAAGAACTTGCTGACAAGATTCATTGCCTTTTAGGAAAAGAATTAGATGAAGGACAGGGGCACATTTCACTATGTATTCTTTTGTACTTTATAAATTTTGAGCCATATTAATGTATTGCCTACTAAAAATAAAACAAAAATTTTAAATGTCAAAAAACAGAAAATACATGACGATAAAAAATAACTAGAAGACATTTTGGAGACAATTGGAGAGATCTGAATATGGACTATTTATTGCAGATGGTAGAAAATCAGTGCTGAATTTCCTGAGAAAACTATGCTACAGTTTTGTATAGTTCTCAGAAAATACAATCTGAGTATTTGGGGTTAAAGTGTCATGATGATATAACTTCCAAACAATGCGGGGGGGGGGATGGTAAATAAAATTTTATAGAGAGAGATATAAAACAAACATGGTGATGTTTTAATAATATGAGTCCAGGGAAAAGATATTTGTGTGTTCATTGCATGGTTTTGTTTTTTTTTTAAGTTTATTTATTTATTTTGAGGGAGAGCAAGGGAGGGGCAGAGAGGGAGAGAGAGAGAGATGGGGGGTGGGGGGGAGAATCCCAAGCAGGGTCCACACTGTCAGCATGGCTGACATGGGGCTCAAACTCATGATGCTATGAAATCATTGTTTTTTGTTTTGTTTTTTTAATAATAGCTTTGCTATTTAATTCATATACAAAAAAATACACTTGTTAAAAAACTTTTTTAACATTTATTCATGTTTGAGAGACAAAGAGCACAAGTGGGGGAAGACAGGGGGACAGGGAGACACAGAATCCAAAGCAGGCTCCAGGCTCTAAGCTGTCAGTACAGAGCCCGAAGTGGGGCTCAAACCCACGAACTGTGAGATCATGTCCTGATCCGAAGTCGGATGCTTAACCGACTAAGTCGCCCAGCCATCCCAAAATACACTCTTTTAAGGTGTGGGATTCAATGGTTTAATCAGAGTTGTGCAACCATCTTTGTTTTGTTTTGTTTTTTTAATAATAGCTTTGCTATTTAATTCATATACAAAAAAATACACTTGTTAAAAAACTTTTTTAACATTTATTCATGTTTGAGAGACAAAGAGCACAAGTGGGGGAAGACAGGGGGACAGGGAGACACAGAATCCAAAGCAGGCTCCAGGCTCTAAGCTGTCAGTACAGAGCCCGAAGTGGGGCTCAAACCCACGAACTGTGAGATCATGTCCTGATCCGAAGTCGGATGCTTAACCGACTAAGTCGCCCAGCCATCCCAAAATACACTCTTTTAAGGTGTGGGATTCAATGGTTTAATCAGAGTTGTGCAACCATCACCACTATCTAGTTTTAGAAGAGTCTCATGGCCCCCAAAAGGGAACTCAATATCCATTAGCAGTCACTCCCCATTCTCACCTTCCCCTCTGACCCCTAACAACCATTTTCTGTGTCTATAAATTTGTAAGCTACATTCTGTGTCTATGACTTTGCCTATTCTGGACATTTCCTATAAGCAGAGCGATACACTATGTGATCTTTTGTGACTGGTTTCTTTCACATAGCATAATTACTCAAGATTCATCCATGTCGTAGCATGTATCAGTACTCCATTCCTTTCTACAGTTGAATAATAACACACAATGCTTCTCAAATTCCTTGGGTATTGCTTTTTGGGTAGGAAGTGAGCAATACATTACATGTAGCCAGGCTCATTTTTTTTTTTTTTTTTTAAGTAGCAATTGCCTTCAAAGACAGGTTTTCCAGCTGATCAATGTCTTTACAAAAAAAAAAAAAGTTGGCTACAAATAGCTTTTTGACTATCAAAAAAGTTCAAGTATGCCTTCCTCAAAAGTACAGATGCCTGTCTCCACTATGGAAGTTAAAAACAAAACCAAAATTATGCCACAGGCACTGAAAACAATTATAAAGGAGTTTCCAACACATGTTAAGTAATGGTTACATCGGAGGAATGAGTGGATGACTCAGCAAGGTGATTACTTTGAAAGGGACATTTATTTGAATAATGGTTTGTTAAGAAGTCACATTATTTTATGCACAATTCGCTCGTGTGAACTCTTTTATAAGCAGCAAAATCAGTTATAATACATCTTTTAAGGATTTCTCCACTCTTGGTCTTTGGCCATTGTTTGGAGAAGTATCCACCCGGCATGGTGTTTAATGACGCCTAAAGAAGGCACCTAAGGTACACCTGGTGCTTAATTAATACGTATAAAATGTAAAACGACTACTTCTCCGCTTCACGGCTGTTTAACGACGGGGTTTCACGAGTGTGGGGGAAAGACCTCGTCTGATGGGAGGGAGACGCTGCCACGCCTGTCCCTCCCTCCCTCCTCACCTACACTCACCTGGAGCTGTACTTCTTGAGGATGGTGTCCAAGAGGCCAACGAGCTCTTCAGCGTTGATGAACTTCTGCGGGCTGAGGGTGTACATCTTCTCGTAGAAGTCTGCGATCTCCATCCGGGCCTGAACGAAGAAGCAGAGCTGCTCTGACAGGTGGGAAAGCAGTTCTTCCACGTGAGGGGCGGTCCCACCTGGTGCACCGCGGCCAGTCACCACCTTCTTCAGCTCGTTGTGCAGGGAAGTGTAGATGGTGCGGATGGAATCCTTCCTGCTGAAGAAGGACTGGCCCCCTGGTAGGCAAATGACATTAGCATATGACAAGTAAGGAAGAGAAAGCAGGGCAAAAGCTCTCCCAGCATCCACACGGAAAGGAGTGGAGCCTACTGAGCTCAGTAAGTTATCATCAGCCGCCAATTCAAATATTTTGCGACTCGTAATTTCACCGAGGAAGAAGAAAGAATGCCTGGTACAACTCATTAGTGTGGCAATGCACCTGTGTGTATGATTTCCTTACCCGTGTACCGATTCTCCCCCACCCCGGTTCAATGAGGATTCACATTTATTTCAGAGGATAATTGACCTAGTAAGTGACATCAACCTGGATCTAAATAGCCCTCCTTCCACATAAATATATTTAAAACAAAAAAGAGTACCCGATCGGAAAACACTGTTGTTATTCCTGATAAATCAGGAAATTTTATTTCTGCATTAGAGTTGCATTTTCCTTTGCCTTAGCTTTTAAGCCATACCAGAAAATGGAAAATACACATATGTGTATCTCCCTTACACAAGAACACAGACTACTGGGGCCCCAGGGGGAAAAAGAAAACCTTTAGTCCTTTTGTTAAAATAATCTCTATGCCTGGGGTGCCTGGGTGGCTCAGTCGGTTGACCGTCCAACTTTGGCTCGGGTCATGATCTCATGGTCCGTGAATGTGAGCCCCGCATTGGGCTCTGTGCTGACAGCTCAGAGCCTGGAGCCTGCTTCAGATTCTGTGTCTCCTCCTCTCTCTTCCCCTACCCCGCTCATGCTCTGTCTCTCTCTGTCTCAAAAGTAAATAAACATTAAAAATTAAAAATTAAAAAAAATCTCTATGCCCAACATGGGGCTTGAACTCATGACCCCAAGATCAAGAGTCACACACTGAGCCAGCCAGGTGCCCTGAAATCTTTAGTACTCTTGACAAGGTTGACACTATAGGTTATAACAAAATAAGCACCATGCTGTGAATTATTAAGAGCAGGAAGCAATTATAAATAACTGCTGGTGTAATTCAGGGGTTCCAAAGCAAATCACAAAGAAAAAAAAAAAAAGACCAAATACATCATTTTCAATAGTTAAAAAGAATCAAGTGGCACAGACAGCATTTCCTTACTTCTGTATTAATGCATGATGAGCTCTATTTCTAATAATTATAGAGCCAGCTTCAGCTTCATAGATGTTTTCTTAAGCAATTCTGCACCCCACTAAAGGGTCACAGGTAAGACATTAGGAAAATGAAAAGAAATAGGGCAAGTTTAAAACACTAATTCTCAGGAACATATAAAAACCTCAGAAATGGGTGACAGTTTACATTTTCTATTGATACACACAAAATAGTTTAATGAAGAAATTTATCACTATTCTAAACATATCAATTAGGAGTGAAAATTATGTATCAAGGGATTTGTAAACTATCCCCTTAATAAATGAAACATCTCACAATGCTGTTTTTAGTTTAGGGCCCCATTTACGTTTCAAGAAATGAATCTTATATCCCTTCCTACTACTGTGACCACCTTGTCCCAGTTTTTCCATGACTTTCCAAGTCTTGGCACTCAAGGTCTGGCTTCTCGGAAAACCCTTAGTCTCATGTCCTGGGAACCCCGTCAGCCCTGGGCAAACCCAGAAGTTTTGTCACCTTCCTACTATTCCATAAACTAGTAATACTTAAAAAATGTTTTCTTCAATATACTACCTAAACAAACTGACTAGCATTCAAATCATTCCTCCTGCTAATAGCAGCAAAAATTATGCGGTACAGGTGGATTGACCCCAGCACTAACATCCCACACAGGACTGTACCCTGAAGGGTTTGCCTTCCTTCCCTGCCTGTATTCAGTCTAACTTGGCAGATTTTGTGATGCGACAGTATGGAATAAATAGACCTCTGTGTCCAAGTTCAGGAAAAAAATCTCCTAGCTGAGGAAGGCAATAGAGTACCAAGCAAAATCCCTGGGCTGACTCAGTCAGTGGAGTGTGTGACTCTTGATCTCAGGATTGTGAGTCCAAGTCCCATGTAGGGTGTACAGATTACTTAAAAACAAAATCTTTTTTAAAAAAAATCTAAAAGTTCTGGAAGTCTGACTTAGTTCCAACTTTCAGCTTCCGAATTTATAAGCTGTGTGATGTGCAAATGACTTAGCCACTCCGAGCCTTCGTTGTTGTTTTTTAACACGCAGCTAGTAACAGAGTTGCTAAGAAGACAAAATGAAATAACATTTGGTATGTAATGTGCCTGGAGCAAAGCACATATTCCACAACCATAATCCCCTTCCCTTCCATTCATACCTGATATAAGAAAACTGTAACCACTATCTAAGTGAGCTTCTAAAATTCTATGGTAAATTGGGAGCTTCACGTACTGTAAAAAAGAATAGCATCTATTTGAAAGATAGCTAGGTGATTTCAACTGTACTCACCTCCGCTGTTAAACAGCGTGGGCTTGGTGAAAAAGGGATACCTTCCTTTGTCAGATTACCCTTATTTGAGGGAGTGGAAACACCACATAAATACAAAAATACTGTGAAAAGCTTATCAATAAACACCATCACTAATATGTAAAACCAAGGGACACTATAAGGAAGGGAGAGACCACCAATGCATTTCTTTTAAACAGGTCTCTGTTCTCCAGTCTCTCAGGAGCACAATCCTATTTTTGACTATCCTGGTAAGGAATATCCAGTGGGGATGGGCCTTCCTTCATACTGGGAAACAAGGAATCAGAGACATCAGACACCTTCCTCTTTTCAATTTTTTGCATTTACAAAATAGTTATTTTGAATTATTTCTAGAAGGCTCTATGTATTGAATCCTCATTATTTCTCAAGATTTCAGTGGTCCATCTCACATGATAAAATTTCACATAACAAATATATTAAAGGAGTATGTAAAATATCTAATTGAGTATTTTGTCCCACAGCTTCTTGTTAATGATAATTTGTAAACATCAGTTCTCAAGTTAAGGCATTTTCTACCATGCTAAATTCCAACAGCCAGAGGTTGAGGAAACCCTCTCGTAATGAAACCAAAGGGAGAAAAGTATGACCTAAAATCCTCCGAAGGCATTGAGATGGCATATTTGAAGCCATCCCCAAACAGGTATATTCTCCCCTCAAAGGAAAGAGAAAGCTCCAGGATAAGGAAGGACTCCACCCAAAGTTTTTCAGAACTGAGCCAATACAGGAACAGAAGGCTCCCTGTCAGGCCTGTCCTTTGCCTATAGTGTTTGCTGACATGTGCATGAATGAACAGGATTCTCTGCTAAGGTCTCTGATGAACACTAGTTGTGAGAGTGAAGTCAGAAAGACTCACTTTTTTGAACCATGTTTTAAATGTTTAAAAATACACATAAAATTTTTTGTTTTGCTTTTTAAAGAAAACCATACAAACATTCTAATTAGCAAAGTATTTGAAAAACATGGGAATGTCTAAGTGGCAACACAAAAATTTTCCCCCAAGGTTTTAAGAAAATGGAGTCAACAGAATAATCACAAAATCATATTGTAAGCACGTTATCACAAACACTCTCAGTATCAAAAAACCGTAAGATATCTGCAAAGTTAAAATTTTAAATCGGGAGCCTACAATTACTACACATGGGTATAAGTTATGAGGCATTGAGGTTTAACATGCCATTTTCAGAACATTTACTCAGAAGTGACAGATCACCTGGGAGTCTGAACCATGCCAGGGCACGTTTCATAGTGTAAATGGCTCCTGGGTCAGTTTCAAGGTGCAGCCTTCAGGTTCATGCATGCAAGCTGGGCGTCCGTGCAGAACTAGTCACTTTACATAATAAGGGCCATTGCAAAGAACCAAGTCAGGGACAGTGATGGTCTCACACATGCTCTTACACACAGGCAGCTAGTTCTGTTTACCAAAAACCAACCAGACACATACAACTTAAACTAGAATAACAGATTTTTAAGCTGGGGTCCATAAATAGGCTTTAGGAAATCCACTGAACCCTCTCAGATTATATGCAAAATTGTATTACACATATATTTTCCATATACAAGTCCATGGGTTTTATCAAATTCTCATACATGAGCTTTAAAAAGAATCATGGCACTAGGGTCAATTACCATTCTTCATGAAGTGGGGGAATCTAAAAATAACAAAAACTGCCAGAAAATTACCCACTTTCAATTTTACAGCCAGAATCCTCTGCATTTCTAAATACAGTTGACCTTTGAACAGAGCTGGGGGTGACAGAGGAGGGTGTTGGGGTGCTGACCTCCCCCAACACAGTCGAAAACCCAAGTATACCTTTTGACTCCCCAAAAACTTAATTACTAATAGGTTATTATTGACTGGAGGCCTTACTGATAACATAAACAGTAGATTAACACATTTTGTATGTTATATTTGTACATCTATTTGTATGTATATATATTGTATATATATATATACAGTATTATGTATTGTATTATAATAAACTAGAGAAGAGACAATGTTAAGAAAATCATAAAGGATGAGAAAATACATTTACTGTACTGTATTTATGGAAAAAATCTGTGTATTAGTGGACCCAGGCAGTTCAAGCCCCTAATGCTCAAGGGTCAACTGTATATACAAGGTAGATTTAAAGTAGAATACATATGCCAATTTTTTATAAATCACATGGATAAGAACACAATCTGACACTTCAAAAGCAGGTATTCCAGTTTGAGATCTGTCAACTACCTACACCAGTGAGCACAAACAATCTGCCAATCTGTAGAAAGGGGAATAATAATACTGCAACATCAACTGCAAATTTGTGAGAAGTACCACTGTAAAAAGGGGTGGAAAAAACACACAAGGTGAATCTATCTGACCAGTTTTTGCCAATACGTCAACATACTAAATAACAAGTCATTACCTGAACAGCTAAGGCAGAAGTTAAGATCTGAGAAAGCCCTACCCCTTGGGTGTTTACTGACAGCAGTATGTACATGGCCACTTTCAGGAAATGTAAGGAAGCTAGGGGTTAACAATCAAAATGGAATCTGCACTCAATTTTACCTTTCTATTCTACATTGTATATACGTGTTCTTCACTCATACCCAACCCCGTGCTTTCTGATAATGAAAGGGTGTAAACATAGGCCACAATACTAACACAACTTTGAAAGCTCTGGGATTTATAGTATTTATTGCTGATAATTGTAAGCCGTAATATTTTGTATGCATAGCCTTTGGCTTTCACATACTTTATGTCCTCCTGATCTACTCATACTAATTGTTTCTGTAGTGAAAATCAGTTGCTCTTGCATCTTATTTTCAGGGGCAAGATTTATGACGGAGTAAGAGTGTTTACCATTTCCCCTGTAAGTCCCCTCTTGCTAGTGTTAGGCATATTTCTTGCCTTTCCTGTCCAGTATTCATTTCCTCATTCATTAAATATTTATTGAGAGCCTAGGAAGAGGGGGTAGGACTCCATCTGCAACTCGCAGGGGCCTTAACCTTAAGAGGCCGGATAAAAGTGTTCATTAATTATAACTAGGTTGTGTTGGCAAGTTTTGCTCCTCTGGCCACAGTGTCACTGATCAGAAGAGTGAAGACATACAGTTTGCTTAACTTCTCATTTACGGCACCAATCCATGCACTGAGCAAAATGGATACACCCATCGGTTTGTGGCACAGCCCTGCAAAGAGCATCCACCCGGGTGGCCAATCTAACAGCAGCAGAGGCCAGTGGGCGGGGTTTGTGGAAGCCGAGGGAAGGAAGGGAACGGTGGGAGAATTGGGAGTGCCAAGTTGAGCCTGAGGCTAGAAGTGACAGAGACAGGGAACCCAAGCCACTGCCGATCGGGGAATAGACCCCCTTTCCTTCCTCCTCAAAGGGCACGGGGGGCGGGGCGGAGGTACCTAGTTTTTGCCCCAGGTAGGTGAGGCTGTGATAGACCTTCTCGGCCGCGGCCAGGTGGGCCAAGGCCGCCAGCAGCGACAGCCAGCTGCCCCCCGCGCTCTTGTTGGCCTCTCGCTCCTTGTCCACATTGTCCTTGGCCTTGTCGTAAGAGAAGATACCCAGGTGAGAGAAGAACGTCTCCAGCACCGCCTGTTCCACCGGGACCGGGGCGGCCAGCGGGATAGACTCCCCCATGCGAGCTGCGATCCAGCTCCACCCACGTGGCTCTCCTCTCCCTCGCACTTCCGGGTTCTCAGGGAACGTGCGCACAAGCGTGCGTGCGCGCGAACGCCGCAAGCGGCGAGCTCGTGAGCGCGCTGCCGCCTGGACCGCGCTTGGGCCTTAGAGAGGACACCAGTAAGGGCCAAGGAAGGAGGGAAGTGGCCCGTCTTCAGCTCCTGAGCAACTTCGGCGCTTCGGCTCCCGTACTGCTGACTATTCGGATCTTTAGGGCAGAACACGAGACGGTCAACTCGCTGCTCCGCGGACCTGACTGCGTTCTGAGGTGAGCTGAGAGGCCCCTCCCTGTGAGACTGCGTCAGTGCTGGTGACGTCACGCTGACTTGACGTCCGTAGTTTTTGGTCTTAACATCTGGCCTGGGCTCGCCTGGGGCCTGAGGGCGGGGCGCGAAGATGAGGCTAGTGGCTCGAACTGTGTGCTCTCTCTCAAGGAGTCAGTTCTCATGCCTTTTAAACCAACGCAAGTACGTGGCTTATAGTACCTGATACCGGTAAAGGTTTGTATCTTATCCCCCTGTTTCATTTTCACCCAGTCGCACACTTTGCAATAATTCGCACCTGTATCCTGCACAAGGCATCTCAGGTTCGCGCGAAGGGAACAGCTTCCAAGCAGAGCTCTGCAGCTTGCCCATGCTACCCAATCTACGTTAGGCTTCCTTCAAAAGGTCTTCCAGGAAGGATAAATTTTTTTTTTTAATTTTTTTTTAACGTTTATTCATTTTTGAGACAGAGAGAGACAGAGCATGAATGGGGGAAGGTCAGAGAGAGAGGGAGACACAGAATCTGAAACAGGCTCCAGGCTCTGAGCTGTCAGCACAGAGCCTGACGTGGGGCTCGAACTCACGGACGGGGAGATCATGCCCTGAGCCGAAGTCGGACGCCCAACCGACTGAGCCACCCAGGCGCCCCCAGGAAGGATAAATTTATGAAACTTCTGTTGAAGGTTCTGAACTGATGCCCTGTTGCATTCAGATTAATTGCAAATTCCTTGACATTTAAGAAACACCGTAAACCCACGGGCGCCTGGGTGGCTTAGTCGGCTGGACATCCCACGTCAGCTCAGGTCATGATCACCCGGGTTGTGGGCTGGAGCCCCGCCTCAGGTTCTGTGCTGACAGCTCAGAGCCTGGAGCCTGCTTCGGATTCTCGATCTCCCTGTCTCTCTACCCTCACCCTCTCTCTCTCTCTGCCCTTACCCTGCTCTCCTGCTCTCCCTCTCTCTGTCTCAAAAATAAATAAACATTAAAAAAAAATAAAAGAAACACCATAAACCCAGCTTATAGGTATGTCCACTACTCTGAAATTATGCCCACTACTTGCTCAGTTTTTTCCTTTTTTCCTTGTACATGATTATTTTACACTAGTCACACTGTTGAATCACGTGTATTCATATGCCTCTTTGACCTAAGTGGTGAACTCCCCGAGTCAGAATCTAACGTTCACTCACCTTTATAATTGTTTCATAATGGATAGTACAGTGATATTTGTTGAAATGAGGGAATTGTCTGTTTTCATTTTTTTTTTTTGTCAAACTAGATCTGTTTTGCTATCACCACCTTTTCATGCAAATCCAACAGTTTAGTTTTAATGAATATATAGTGTGCCTGTTCCCTGCTCTCAAGAATATAGTTGGATACAATCAGCCATGTTAACTGCGATACAAGGCAGAATTTTATGTGTTATAAAGGTGAAAAAGGAGGCAGCAGTCATATCTTTTGGGAAGAATCAGGGAGGCTTCCAGGAGGAGAATGTGATGGTTCTTGATGAATGAGTAGAAGTTAGTAATCAAAAAAAGTGTAATACTAACACCAAAACCAACAGACAGTGAAACAGGGTCATGAAGCTCACAAACATACCCAAGTAATATAAGAATTCCTAAGATAATAAAGGTGGCATCATAAATCAGTAGGGGAAAGGAAAACTTACTCAATTGATAGTGAAGGAGACATGATTGTGACGGGAAAAAAAAAAAAAAAGCACAAAACAAAAACTCCTGTGTCCTGCAACAAAAAATAACAGGGGCACCTGGGTGGCTCAATCGGTTAAGCGTCCCACTTCAGCTGAGGTCATGATCTCATGGTTTGTGGGTTCAAGCCCCGCATTGGGCTCTTTGCTGTCAACGCTGAACCCCTTTGGATCCTCTGTCTTCCTCACTCTCTGCCCCTCCCCCACTCATGCACACGCTCTTTCAAAAATAAATAAAACATGAAAAAAATAACTACAGAGGTACCTGAGTGGCTCAGTCAGTTGAGCATCTGACTCTTGGTTTCCACCCAGGTCATGATCTCGTGGTTTGTGTGTGTGAGTCTACACTGGGCTCCGTGCTGGCAGTGTGGACCTGCTTTGTTTCCTCTCTGCCTCCTCTCTCTCTTGTGTGCCCTCTCTCTCAAAAATAAATAAACTTAAAAAAATAATAACTACATGTGTAAAAAACAAAACCATAAACAAACTAGAATACAAATGCAAGTGAAGATGTAATTGACTTAGGGATAGGAAAGAGCCTTTTAATTATAGAAGAATTGGAGGAAATTACAAAGGAAGAGATTGACTTGACAATAAAAATGTTAAGAAAACACAATGCCAACATTGTAACATATGTCAGACAAAAATTTAATATGCTCAACATTTTAAGATGTAGTAATCATAGAAATGCAGATTGAACTATTCAATTTTCCCCTATCAGGTTTTTCTTTTTTTTTTTTTTTTTAATTCTTAAGTGCTGATAATCATGCAGTGAGTTTGTTTCTACATTGCAGATGGGAATGTAACTTGGTATGACCTTCTGGAAAACATTTGGCAGTATACATTAAGGTTAAATGAGAATATATGTACAGTGTCTAGGACAGTGTGTGATAAGCTCATGCTTAATAGGTGTTAGTAATATCTATCATTATTTTTACTGTTGTTATCAATAGCATCATCATACCTTTTCATCAGCAAAGCACCTAGTATAATACCTTGAACTTAATGGATATTTGCTGAACATTTTATTGGCTAATTCTCCTTGTCTCTTAAGAATTTTATAGGAAAAGATAGTCAATGACATGTCAACCTGTTAAAACATTAAAATTATAAAGCAAGAAGTTACCTTGAATGATCGTATGGTTCAGCCTATAAACAGGATACTTTGTACAGTAGTGATAAATGTTTGTTATTGATGGTATGTTAGCTATCTTTTGCTGCATATCAAATAACCCCAAACTACACCTTCAGGGCACTGGGCTGGCTAAGTTGGTAGAGCATGTGACTTTTGATGTTGGGGTGGTGAGTTCAAGCCCCACGTTGGGGTAGAGTTTACTTTTTAAAAAAAGTATTTGGAGAGCCTGGCTGGCTCAGTCAGTAGAGCATGCAACTCTCCATCTCAAGGTTGTGAGTGTAAGCCCCTGTTGGGCGTAGAGATTACTTTAAGAGAAAAAAAAAAACAAAACAGGGGTGCCTGGGTTGGGCACGTGGCTCATGATTTTGGCTCAGGTCGTGGTCTCATTGTTCATGGGTTCGAGCCTTGCACCAGACTCCACATGGAGCTTGCTTGGGATTCTCTTTCTCCCTCTTTCTCTGCCCCTCCCCCAGCCTGTCTGTCTCTCTCTCTCTCTCTCTCTCTCTCTCTCTCTCTCTCTCTCTCTCAAAATAAATACACTTAAAAATAATAAAACAAACCCAAAATGTTGTGGCTTAAAACAGTAAAAGTCCTGTATTATTTCTCCCAATTTCTGAGTCAGGAACTCAGGAACGGTTCAGCTGGGCATTTCTGTTTCAGTCTCAGACTCAGAAGGTTGAAGTCAGATGTTGTTGGCTAGGGCTGTGGTCATCTGAAGATTTATTTGGAGCTGGAGAATCCACTTCCAAGGTGATTCTCTCACATGTCTCAGAAGTTGGCTTCGTCTGTTGGCCACAGGGGCTTTTCTGCAGGATAGCTTGAGTGTTCTCACAGCGTGGCAACTGGCTTATTCCGGAGGAAATGATGATCTGAAAGACCAAAGCAGAAGCTGCAGTGCCTTTTATGACATAGCCTTGACCATGTTCAGGGCCAGTCTTGATTGAATTTGGGCAGGAGAGTAATGAAGTGCATGAATGCTAGGAAAGAAGGATCAGTAGAGGCTGCCCCGGAGGCTGGCTCCCACAGGTGAGGATGACATTTTCAGCTGGAGAATTGTCTATCTTCTTAAAAATGTCTCAGGATGGAAGCCGTTAAAAGTGCTTCTTTGTAGTATTGCTCAAGAAGTTTCTTAATTTCAGCCATGATCTCTCCTATTAAGTCTAGAAAAACAGTTGTGTTCAAGACTATTGATTTAATACTGCTCTTTACAGCTTGAAAATTTCCCTACTGACAGTACCAGTGACAAAACCATTTTAGTGACAACAACCCTTTTGGGGGGCAAAAGACCATTAAGAACAGGCAAGGTGATGATTCATTCATTTAGTCAAGCATCCATTTTTGTCACTGATTTGATACAGTGGACTGTGTTTTATGTGTGGCCAACAGACACATAAAGTAACATACACCAGGGCACCTGGGTGGCTCAGTCAGTTAAGCATCTGATTCTTGGTTTCAGCTCAGGTCATGATCTCAGGTTTGTGAGATCGAACCCTGAATCAGGCTCTGTGCTAACAGCATGGAGCCTGTTTGGGATTCTCTCTCTCTCTCTCTCTCTCTCTCTCTCTCTGCCCCTCCCTCTCTCATGCTCGCATTCTCTTTTTCTTTCAAAATAAATAAATAAAATACATTAAAAAAATAAAGTAACATATACCAAAAATAATTTTACAACTTAATGATTATGCCAGTTAATTATCACTCAAGTTTTAAATCATTTGGACTCACTTCACTTTTGCTGTTCTATTTTATTGACATAATATTGACATAATAATAAAACTCATTGATTTAGCACTTACTGTGTGCCAGGTGCTTTACATATCACTAATATTCCAACAAACCTTCAAAGGTGTAGTTATCACCATTTTATTGTGGAGTAATTAAGTAATATGTCCAAAGTACACAGCCAGTAAGTAAGTGGCAAGGCTGAAATGCAAGCCAAAATCTGTGTCTCTTTCCTTTCTCAAGCATGGCTGCCGTTAGGGAGTTATCCCCATACGCATAGGCCTCCCACCTGAGATGTAAGAGACTTCCACATTGTTATTCAGGCATTCTCAAATTGTTTCTGTAGATGTTTCTCGTACTATATTGACAATATGGTTGAAAGATATGACTTCAGGGGCATCTCGTGGCTCATTCGGTTAAACGTCTGACTCTTGATTTCTGCTCAGGTTATGATCTTGTGATTCATGTGTTCAAGCCCTGCCTCGAGGTCTGGGTTGATGGCATGGAGTCTGTTTGGGATTCTTTGTCTCCCTTTTTCTCTGCCCCTCCCCTGCTCACGCTCATGTGTGCATGCGCATGCACTTTCTCTCTCTCTCTCTCTCTCAAAAATAAGTAAACATTTTTTTTTAAAGGAAAAAAGATATGATTTAAGTGAGAGGTCTTTTTTGGCTTACCAAGAGGAACCAGATATTTCATATAGAACAACCTCTCATTTTCTTTTCAGATTATTTACTAAAAAATTTCAGACAATTAGCGATACATTATATAGCTCTTTAGCATCTAACTTTCAACTAAATTACCTTCTCTGTTGTATGTAAAAAAAAAGTCTGACCAGGGGCGCCTGGCTGGCTCAGTCGGTAGAGCATGTGAGTGACTCTTGATCTTGGGGTCATGAGTTCAGGCCCCATGCTGGGTGTAGAGTATACTTAAAAAAAGAAAAGAAAAGAAAAGAACACTTTTTTTTTTTTACACTTAATTAACTCTTCCCATTTTGTTTTTCTACACTTCTAAATATAATGTGATTTTGAAATCAAGATTAGGAGATTATACGGGGTGATGAATTGAGGGAATTCATCCAAGCTTAAAGAGAGAAAGAATAGTTCAGATCTGTTCTCTAAATAACCATTGATTAGTATTGGTATAGAACTGCATTGTCCAATATTTGGTAGCCACTAGCAATATGTGGCTATTTACATTTAAATGAATTGAAACTAAATAAAATTTGAAATTTGGTTCTTCATTTGCACTAGCCACATTTCAAATGCTCAGTAGCCAACCATGGCTAGTGGCTGTTGGATGACACTGATACCAAAATTTGTATTATTACAAAAAAGTTCTATGGGACAATGCTAGGAAGAAGTCATATCAGAAGAAGGAATTTCACGGATAAAACAAAATAAGCCAAAATGAACAGCAAAGTCTATTATTATTTTAATCCTACTTCATACTTTTTTTCTTGACAATATTCGCATTTATGCTTTCTCTTCATAGTGTTTTATATGTATATACTTCTTTTTTTAAAAAAAAATTTTTTTAACCTTTATTTATTTTTGAGACAGAGAGAGACAGCATGAATGGGGGAGGCTCAGAGAGAGGGAGACACAGAATCTGAAACAGGCTCCAGGCTCTGAGCTGTCAGCACAGAGCTCGACACAGGGCTGGAACTCATGGACCGTGAGATCATGACCTGAGCCGAAGTCGGACGCTTAACTGACTGAGCCACCCAGGCGCCCCATATGTATATACTTCTAAATAAGAAATAAGTACAACTAAACTTATGGAATACTTAATAAATTCCAGGAATTGTGCGAAGTGCTTTACATGAATTAAGTCATTTTTAATTCTTACGGCAATACTCTGTTGTGGAAAATTTGGAAACTATTTAAAAAAGAGAGAAAGCCGAGCTCAATCCCCAAACCCGGAGATAATCAGGGTTCACATTTCTAGTGGATGCTGTGTGGTATGCTGCCCAGATCCCAAGCTGTAGCTGCCAGGGGTGTCGGCTGCTAATGACTCACGGTGGCTTCTCTCCAAAATTGCCTTCTGTGAAGGAAACCGCCTCATCCTGGGTTACAGTCTGTCCCTGGGGGCGACTCAGATCCAAGGACTGGTCAGTTGTGAGGTACAAGGCAGAGTCCCTCAATTGTAACAATCTGGGACATTCAGCTTTAGAATTCCCCATGGGACCCGCCAGTTAAAGCCTCTGTGGCAAGTGCCCTGCGGGTCACCTCCCTCTGCCCCGTCCTGCCTCCCTCAGAGGTGCTGTTCCTGAAAGCACTCTGGAGTAAAATCAAGCACCTGCATGCACCTCCCTGCCTCAGTCTGTTTCCTAGAAAACCCAACCTAAGTCAGCATTTTCAGAACGTGAGTTCCGGGTTTTTTGGATATAACTGTTCAAGTTTTTTAAATCTGTCAAAAATTTTTCACCCCAACAAATTTGATGATTTCTTATCGAGTGTTTTGTATGTTCGTTTATTAGTTGATAACATTTGTAGGAATAATTTTGCATGTACTTAAGTATGTTTCTGTACCACAGTTTTTAACAGTCTCTGGGATTCATCTGGCACATCATACTCCATTAATCTTGTATTCTCAGATGTTTTGGTATTTCCTGGTTTTCACTGTGGCAGACCCTAGAACTCAACAGACCAACACCCATTCCCAGTTTTCCTCTTACTTGCCTGCCTATAGGATAGGAAAACCAAATATTCCCAAATGTTCTGTTTTCTTCACCTTACCGAAGATTACTGAGGTTGAGGGAGAAATTCCAGGAAAGGGAGGCATACGTGTATTGCCTTCCAAATAAAATGAGACAGTCAAAACTGGTATTTGTTGTCTATTCTTTCTGCTTTGTGAGCCGAGGGAAGTCTAGAGCTGTAGTAGCCATCTTTCATCCCTGAAGGGAAAGTCAAGAAAATTCAAGGCTTTTGACTTTGAGAAAATTCAGCATTTAAACCAATGCCAGCAATGACCTATCTCTGGATTTCTTGTTATGAGGAGAAAGATAACTTTTTTTTAAGCTACTTGTGTTTGGATTTTCTGTAATTTACAGCTAAAATCATTTATAAATGTCACTGATCCTGGAGTGCATGGGTGGCTCAGTCCGTTGAGCATCTGACTCTTGATTTCAGCTCAGGTCATGATCTCAGCCAGGGTCATGAGATCGAGCCCCGCATGGGTCTCTGTGTTCAGTGTGGATGGAGCCTGCTTAAGATTCTCTCTCTCTCTCTCTCTCTCTCTCTCTCTGTCTCTTTCCCTTTCTCCCTCTGCCCCTCTCCTCTACTCTTATGCTCTCTCTCCAAAATTAAAAAAAAGTCAACTGTTCTTGACATTTGTGATTAGAGGTAATGCAGTGATGAACACTGTATGTAAAAACCTGAATAGCGACAAGTTAACATAAAAATCAGGGAGGAAGAGAATTAGGATCCTGCATTTACAACATTTCTTCTTCTTGACCCTATGCAGCTCTGTGCTTAACCTTCCCACTTTCTTTTTCTTGTGGAGACCAGAGAAATAGCACACAAATGTCTTCTCAAATTTTTCCAAAAAACAATAGTAGTTGGAAGGGGAACTAGGCCTTTTATACATGAGAAACTTATCTCTCCAAAGAGGATATTTTGGCAAATGCACCATGCCATGGTGTCATATCCACTAATACAGAATCAGCAGGGCTTTTTGGAGCATGTGTGTGAACTGGGATGCATTTTAGATTGTCAAGAAGTAACTCTCCATATATTTGACTGGAAATCATTAGTATCTCCAGAGTTAGGATATTTTATTCTCTCAGAATGAACATGGAGAATCAGAGAAGCTGAACTGAACTACCATTTGAAGTAAAAAGAGCAGTGTTAAATCGCAAACTAGATAACGAAATTGTATTTGAGTTTGATCCCAGCTTTCTAGTGACAGGTACTTGACAACGTGAAACCCGAATCTGGTAAGTCTACCTCCATGACTGCTTCTTACTCACCCGGTCTTGAGACTGTTTCTAATTCTGCAGCCCCAGAAACCCTCAGGTTGTCTGGTTCTGGTTCAAAGTGAAGGCATGGGGATGCTTTTTGATAGCATAGTGAGAGTGTCTTAAGTTAGAGACGTTCTGGCTCATTCCTCCTAGTGTCTTTAGGATGGGAGATAGCTCCAGATCTGGCCAGACTGCTTGCCAGTTTGCTCCAGACTACACTGCCATTCACGGGCACAGACTAAAACTGAACTGGCATGAGTGATAAAGTGAAAAAGCAGCCTAAAGAAATCATATATCTGATAGGAGCTTAATACCTAGATTATATAAAGAACTCCTATAGCACAGCAACAAAAAACATATATCCCAATTTTATTTTTTCCTTTTATTTTTATTTATTTTTAATTTTAGGTAGGACCCATGCCCAATGTGGGGCTTGAACTCATGACTCTGAGATCAAGAGTTGCATGCTCTACTGACTGAGCCAGCCAGGCACCCCCATATATCCCAACTTTAAAATGGGCAAAGAAGATATACAAATGATCAACAAGTATATGAAACAGTGCTTGACATCACATCATTAATCATTAGGGAAGTGCAAATCAGAACCACTATGAAATGTCACCTCATACTCATTAGGATAGCTATAATCAAAACACCAGAAAATAGTAAGTGTCAACAAGGATGGGGAGAAATTGGAACCCTTTTGCACTATTGGTAGGAATGTAAAGTAGTACAGCTGCTATGGAAAACAGTGTGGGGGTTCCTCAAAAAAGTTAAAAATTAGAGGGGCGCCTGGGTGGCTCAGTCGGTTAAGCGTCCAACTTCAGCTCAGGTCATGGTCTCATGGTTCATGAGTTCAAGCCCTGCATCGATCGGGCTCTGTGCTGACAGCTCAGAGCCTGGAGCCTGCTTCAGATTCTATGTCTCCCTCTCTCTCTACCACTCCCCTGCTCACTCTCTCTCCCCCTCAAAAAATAAATAAACATTAAAAAATATTTTTTAAAAATTAGAATTACCATATGATCCAGCAATCCCACTTCTGGGTGTATATCCAAAAGAATTGAAAGCAAGATCTTGAAGAGATATTTACATACCTATGTTTATAACAGCATTATTCACAATAGCCAAGAAGTGGGAGCAACCCAAATGTCATAAACAGAGGAATGGATAAACAAAATGTGGCACAGACATACAACGGAATATTATTCAGCCTTACAATGGAAATAAGGAAATCCTGTCATATGCTACAGCATGGATTTTGAGGACATTATGTTAGGCGAAATGAGCTAGTCTCAAAAAATTAAATACTGTATGATTCCATTTATATGAGGTATCAAGAGTAGTTAAATTTATAGAGATAGAGAGTAGAATGGTGGTTGCCAGAGACAAGAGGGGAGAGGGAGAGGGAATGAGGAACTACTATTTAAGAAGTGTAGGGTTTCAGTTTTGCCAAAATGAAAATGTTCTGGAGATCGCTGCAGTGTGAATATACTTAGCCCTGGAGAAGGGAAGGGGGAGGAAGACGAGGTGAAGATCATAAGTGCCCACAACGCTTAAAATATTTACTGTCTGGGCCCTTTACAGAAGTTTACTAACCCCACAAACCGTATTATTCATGGCCCATTTCACAGTTTTTGTATTTTCTTGGTGTATTAGGTGCAAGAAGTAGGAACCACTCACACCATTTTGAGCAAAAAGGGATTTAATACAGGGAGTCAGGAGTTTAGCAAATCATTGGCAAGGGTGGTTGGGTCACCGGGGGTCTCCAGAAGTGATTCCTAGCACAAGACTGCTATTCTGGCCTACTGGGAGAGCCGATACCTCTGCAACCATCAGAGAGGTGGCCGTCAGTGGACTCCGTGGGTACTGTAGCTGTGATCTGAGGATCAGGAAGCACTTCTTCCCTTGTGACGACCTCTCAACACCCACAGAGTTGGCACCTGGACACTGAACTAATGCTGAGGAAAGCCCAGTGGGTGCACAGATGAAACAAACAGGTGTTGGAGCGCCTGGGTGGCGCAGTCGGTTAAGCGTCTGACTTCAGCCAGGTCACGATCTCGCGGTCCATGAGTTCGAGCCCCGCGTCAGGCTCTGGGCTGATGGCTCAGAGCCTGGAGCCTGTTTCCGATTCTGTGTCTCCCTCTCTCTCTGCCCCTCCCCCGTTCATGCTCTGTCTCTCTCTGTCCCAAAAATAAATAAACGTTGAAAAAAAAAAAAAAGAAACAAACAGGTGTTCTGTTGCAGCAGCAACAAAGCGAATGACTCCAGCCCCAGATCCACCTTCCAAGTGCTTCTGACTGGCAAAAGCAGAACCCTAACTGCAGGGAGATGAGGGGAAACGTGGTTTTTCCTTCTTTAGCCCCTGCAGGATCAGAAAGCACACTAGGGGTTTGGAGTGGATGCCGAGAGCCAGCCGAGGGCACTCACCACAGCTGGTCTGTGGCTTCAGGCTCTTTCCAACCCTTCTCACTTTGGCCAACTCCTTATCCTTTTATCTGAGAAACCTCCTCTGATGCTCCCTTCCCGACCTCCTCCCTTCCTAGATAGGATGCCCTTCCGTGAGCTCCCATAGCTCTAAGCTCTGGCTCAGCCATGTACATACCACTCCGTATGATAACAGCCTGGTTCCTTCCTCCACTAGATTGCAGGCTGCTTGAAAGCACAAACTCAGTCTTATTAACATGTAGGTAATTGGTGTATATTTGTTGAGAATAATAGTTACCATAATGTAACATCAGAAATAGCGTCTCTTCTCCTGTTTTTGTTGTTCCGTACTCTTGTGTGCTGGTATCTGTACACAGTGCATGCTCAGTAAATATTAACTTCCTGGTCGGAGCAAAGAGAAACTCCACCAATGCTCTATATGTGTGTATTCTAATTTGACTCTGTCTTCTTACATAGGTTAGTAATACTGTGGAACAGCTAATGTTTGAACAGTTTCAATGTATTTGTACATGTACATACGCTCATGAGTGTATATATATAATCCCCGCAACTATTCTATTAGGTAGACGCTAATAGCGTCTACTATTTTTATTCCCATTTTATAGATGAAGAAACTGGGGCTTAGATAGGTAAATATGTTATCTACAGTCACACCTAGTGACAGAGCTGAGACTCACATCAGGGTAATATCAAAATCTGTACTTTTAGCCACCATGACGATGATGTTGATTGTGATGACAGCTGTGGTTCCAGACATTGTGCTCGGCATTTTACATGTGTTTTCTTAAGCAATATATTTCCTTGCAAAGCATTGATGCTTAATGGTTGTTACATGTGGTAAGGTAGATAAACCTTTTGATTATCTGTGGACTCTGCTGCTAATTCACTGTGTGACTTCAGGCAAACTACTAACCCTTCTGAGCTCTTGTTTCCTTCTCTGCACATCAGTGAATGATTTTTAAAATATTTCTAGTTCTGAAATTCCAGAACTCTGTGAAGCAATTCTACTTTGTTTTTCATTCCATAATTTTTACTTCTTAGCCTCTGAATTCTGATTCCTGTAGGATCTCGATTTTATTTCAGTGTTTGCTCATATCTTCATGGTACCTTGTCTGGTGCTCAGCACAGTTTGTAACAGCTTCATAGAGGTATAGATGGAGATTTCTGTAAATCTCCATCTATATAAATCAATTTATATAAATTGAGATCCATCTAAGGGGAAATACCCATCTTCACAAGAAGCCATACTTATTGTTATATGTTACCTTCCTTTGGAGATGACATTCAAATATAACTTAGGGCTACCTTAGAGATAATCATCCCTCTGCACCCTTGGAAGCTTTTCTGTAGTCTGAGATAAGATTCTTATCCTTAAGGCAAAGTTGTGGTCACTGCCTAAGCATCTACTTTTGTGACTGAATAAAGAAAGGTTTCTTTTATGAAAATTGTGCTGGGTACTCGTAAAAGGGTTCTTGGTCTGTGGATAATGCCAGATACAGTAGGGAGTTTTCTACAGGGAACCTGTTTTTATTCTTCTCCCTATCTTTTACAGTACAGTCAGAAACTCACAAATCATTCAGTAGCTTTTCTGAATCTTTGAGAAATTATTTATTAGAAAATGAGTTAAAAAAGAACTAGAATTCTCCCCCAATAAATAAACCAATAAATGGCTTATGTGCAATTCAAAATGATTCTGAAACCTTGACTTTACATTTGTATTTCAGACAGCCTCAAGAAAAATAGTACCTTAAATACAGATCAAATGAGAGAGTTAAGCCAAAATGCATGTGAACAGGGAAAGAAAATAAATAACTTTTAAAATAGCTATTCTTAGCTGCTATTTTGCATACTAGGGGAATGGCAACATTTGCCTGGGGGGGGGGGAAGGAACCTTTGTTTGAGAAGGAAAAAAAAAAGTTGGCATTTTGGGGTAGTCTGTATGGGGGGGGGGGTTTGACAACGTAAGTTGCCTTGAATAATAGAACCTCCGAGATTGGACTTGAAGAACTTAAAAAAGAGATGAGAAGGAAGTCTGAGCAAAATGGCAGCACCCTGAGAAGAAAATACAGTGAGAAATTCCCCATGTTGAAAATGGCCAGGGGCGCCTGGGTGGCTCAGTCGGTTAAGCAGCCGACTTCGGCTCAGGTCATGATTTCGCGGTCTGTGAGTTCGAGCCCCGCATCGGGCTCTGTGCTGACAGCTCGGAGCCTGGAGCCTGTTTCAGATTCTGTGTCTCCCTCTCGCTCTGACCCTCCCCATTCATGCTCCGTCTCCCTCTGTCTCAAAAATAAATAAACGTTTAAAAAATTAAAAAAAAAAAAAAAAAGGAAAATGGCCAAAGAACTTTTAGGTACTTATATTTCTTTCCTTGTGCTGTATTATACTACCTCCTTTCTTGTTCCTGGACTTCCATTAACAGTCCATTATAAGCAACCACTTATGGGGTGCCTGGGTGGCTCGGTTGGCTAAGCATTTGACTTTAGCTCAGGTCATGATCTCCTAGTTTGTGAGTTTGAGCCCCACTTCCAGGGAACACGAGCACCGCTTTGGGTGAACCCCACTTCTCTCTCCTCTCTCTATCTCTGTCCCTGTGGGATTCTCTGTCTCTGCCCCTTGTTCACTTGCCCCCCCCCCAAAAAAAATAATAATAAATGACCACTTATATATAATGGTGCTTAGGGAATAAATGAAGAGGGGACAGTGGTCACAACTAGGATGAAGCGGGGCACAGGGAAGATAGAAACCACAAGACAGACAAAAGCAAGAAGTTAGAATAAGACATGATCCAGAATTGTTTCTTAACTTTGGGGAATATACCTGTATATTAACAGATTGGATGAATTTAGAAGCCTGGGGCGCTTGAGGTCACTCCGAACAACACATGAAGGGTTAAAGTCTGATCTAAAGCAGCAGGAAAACTCCAAGACTCTGCAGGGTCAGCACAGTGGGTCCACATACTCTTGGTTTACTTTTCTTCCAGGACTCAAATGTAGAGAATCCATAGAGAAAATTGGAGACCAACATTAAGAACCGTTCATTTGACTGGAGAAACTACATATTTAAAAACAACAGCAACAACCAGAACTCTCTAACCAGTTCATATGTGGGTCTGTGCATTTCTTAGTAACTGTCACCATGGTAGCAAGGCAGTTTGACAAGGGCGCCTTCTTAGCGTAGTACATACAAAGGGGAGAGATCACAGCTAATCATGTACTGTCTTGTACCTTTATTTAGTTGTGCTCATCCCGTATTCCTGACTATTAGCCTCTGACACTTCTCTCCCTAATGGCATCAAGCACAATGCTAGGAATATATTAGGCACTCAAACATGTACACTGATTGACTGAATTAAATAAATGGTGTTTCTACTATGCCTTCCTTTCCAGTCTATAGGGAATGTCACCCGGCAGACATCTGATCTTAAAAATGGCTCCTACGTTTGTCTGGGGGATCAAAAGTAGGCCATTTTCTTGATTGGGCTGGCCCAGTGTGGATTTCAGGTTGAGGGGGTGAAGGGACAGTGATTAGGTTCTCGGAGATACTGTATTACTGAAAGACTAACACGTGAGTGGTAAGTAGAAAAGTATAGGTAGAAAAGTGAGGCTATTCGAGGCCCGGAAGCTTTGTGTAAGGACTTGCGCGCAGCACTTTTTCCTGGGTGCAAACACAACTGTGGCAGCCGTTTCTGTGGTGTTTGATATTAGGCCCGAGTTAAAGCCCTGAGGACAGGGCATTCCACCGATTCTGGCTTCAAACCGAGAAAGCTTTTTAAGCCCCTAGCCCCACCTTATACCCCATTCACACTCAGCCTGGGAAGTCTCCTTATTATAGTCCCTTGAATTAATGATCATCTTTTACTAGAGCCTTTTCCCTAATACATTTTCACATTTCATTTTAATTGTCATCTACGTAATTGCTCTACATTTTCTGTTTTTTAACATTTTGTTATTTCATTTTCTTTTAAAAGTGTTTAAACGTGGACACACCTCCTTATTTTAATAACCAGCATGCCCATGTTTGCTACTTTAAAATCCGAGTTCCTGGACACCTGGGTGACTTAGTTGGTTAAGCGTCCGACTTCGGCTCAGGTCATGATCTCACAATTCGTGGGTTCAAGCCCCGCGTCAGGCTTTGTGCGGACAGCTCAGAGCCTGGAGCCTGCTTTGGTTTCTGTGTCTCCCTCTCTCTCTCCCCTCCCCCACTCGTGCTCTGTGTCTGTCTCTCAAAAATAAACATTAAAAAAATTAAAAATAAAAAAATAATAAAATCTGAGTTCCTGCATTTTCAGCAGCTCTTCAAACTGTGCCACCTTCACCATATGGATAGATATTCTAATCATGTTCAAGACTGAAATCAGCTGCAATAATTTGTCTTTGGAATTCTTTCTTTTTAAAGCAGTTTTTTTTTTATGTTTTTGTTTTTATTTATTTATTTTGAAAGAGAGTGCGAGCAGGGCAAGGGCACAAAGAGAGGAAGAGAGAGAACCCCAAGCACTGTCAGCACAGAGCCCGATGCAGTGCTCAAAATCATGAAATGTAAGATCATGACCTGAGTAGAAATCAAGAGTCAGATACTTAACCGACTGAGCCACCCAGGTGCCCCTGTCTTTGGAATTCTTTAGCAGTAGCTGTTGATAAAGCCCAAATGTGACCAGTTTGGTGGGTCAGCCACTGAGACATGATCATCATAATGCTATCACCCTCCCTGGGACCAACTATGCAGGACCAGCCTGTTGTGGAAAGGGCTGTATCAGTCACTATTCCCAGAGAGGAACAGGTTAAATCCTTCCAAACCTGCTGAGGAATTTGCCCTAGTTCTTTGAAACTAGCGTGTAACTTGAAAGTATAATTGGTTGCAAATGTGTTTCTTTCTTCCTCAAAATTACTTTTGAACCCTGTGAGACAGAGAGAAAGGCATTTCTCTTTGCATAGATTCAGACCGCCACTGTTGATAAACTGATCTAATTCTGTATGAAATTTGGGGAGCATACAAGTAATGTGACTTCATTTTATCAAAGGAATGTTTAGACCTCTAGTTGTGAAAGTCAGTGAATACACAATTGATGTGGTTATAGCATTCAGGTCTCCTCTGTCGATTTTTTTACCTCTGAGTTTAGCACAAGTGCTCAGTGAATATTTGTTGAATGAGTGAGTGAATGAAAAGCTCGTCACAGTGTGACTCCTACCTACTTTTTAAAAAATACTTATTTATTTTGAGAGAGAGAGATAGACAGCACTCACACGTGCAAACTGGAGAGGGGCAGAAAGAGAAGGGGAGAGAGAATCCCAAGCAGGTTCCGCACTGTGAGCACAGAGCCCATCGTGAGGCTCAAACCCATGAACCGCAAGATCGTGATATGAGCTGAAATCAAGAGTCAGACACTTAACTGACTAAGCCACCCAGGTACTCCCTACCTACTTTTCCAACTGTATTTCCTACTGTCTTTCTTCCAAAAAAAATATACAGTAGTTTACACTCTGGCAAAACAGCTGTTCCGTTTCCCAAAAACCTCTCCTGCTTTTCCACTTTGGTACTTCTGTTGCCATACCACTGCCTAGAATGTTCTTCTCTTACTTCCCAGACCAGGAAAATGTGACTGTTTTCTCATCTCAAATGCCATGTCCTTCATGAAAATTTTACTGATTATTTCAATAACACATAAGCCTTTTCTCCTTATGGCTCACAAAACTTTACCTTGTGGTCATTTATTATCAACCATCTTATGTTATAATTATTTTTGTGGTTGATTTATTCCCCTTTCTATAAAGTTAGCTTCTCAAAGATAGGCACTGGGTCTTATTAAACTTTACAGTGATTAGCACACGCTTGATACTCAATAGCTACTAGTTGCTGAAATAATTTTAGTAATTAATTTTGCTATTACTGTACTACAACTCCAGCAAATTTTATCATTTTTCTAAATAAAACAAAAATGTTCTCATATATTAACACTATTGGAGCTCCAGAATTAGATCAGAACTGTATCTTTGTCAACATTTTCTTTCTAGTTAATTCTGCCGGTTGGATATTGAAGCATTCATTAAGACTCTCGCTTTGTGTTTTAATTTTTTTAATGTTTATTTTTAAGAGAGAGAGAGAGAGAGAGAGCACTCGTGCAAGTGGGGGAGGGGCAGAGAGCTAGGGAGACTGAATCTGAAGCAGGCTGCAGTCTCTGAGCTGTCAGCACAGAGCCTGATGCGGGGCTCAAACTCACAAACCGTGAGATCACGACCTGAGCTGAAGTTGGATGCTTAACCCACGGAACCACCCAGGCTCATTGTGTTTTAAATGATCATGGACTTACTTGGTTCTTTTAGTGACATCATTAGCATTATTAAAAGTCATATCTTGTTCTCCTCAAAGAAGATCTTTTGAGTATTTTTTCCTGAACTATGTATGTATTGTTAAATTCTTAACTCCGGTGATCATTCATTCCTTCGTTCTTGCCTGCATTACTAAAAAGCTGCAGTTCCCTCCGTTCATCAATTTGCATATGAGGCAAAGGGTTTCAGAGAGACTCTTGGGGCTGTGCTTTTTGCATAATGTTAAACATTTCTTTCTACTGATGACCTATTCTTGACACATAATGATAAAAACAAAGATTCTCTTCCAATTTTTTTTAAATTAGCTATCACCACCTGCAAGGCATAAAGAGAAAGGAAATGGAGCATAAATTACCCCAGAATTAAGCCTGGAAGTCATTTGAGAAACTTCCCTCTTGAAAGCAGAAACCCTGCTCTATGTTTTATTTCCTAAAATGTCTAGCTCTCCTGAAGAAGGTAATAACTCATTTGGGAAATTCTAAGGATTTAAGACAAAAGATACAAAGAGGTGGATAAGATTGTCCTTTACAGAATTTGGGACAGTCTTAATTCTGACCAGTGCCTGGGTAGCAGTCCTGGAATACAACTTTCCAAGTCTCTTAAAAGCATTACTCATAGTGGCACCTGGGTGGCTCAGTCAGTTAAGCGTCCAGCTTTAGCTCAGGTCATGATCTCGCGGTCTGTGAGTTCAAGCCCTGCGTAGGGCTCTGTGCTGACAGCTCAGAGCCTGGAGCCTGCTTCAGATTCTGTGTCTCCCTCTGTTTGCCCTTCTCCCACTCACATTCTGTCTCTCTCTCTCAAAAATAAGTAAACATTAAAAAAAAAAAAAAAAGCATTATTCCTAAAATAAGTACTTCTCCAGTCAAACCCTCACTAGTTTTTATTTTACTATTTTATTATTTATTTTTAAGGTTTTTTTTTTTTTTTTTTTTAGTTATCTCTACACCCAACATGGTGCCCAGATTTACAACCCCAAGATCAAGAGTTGCATGCTTCACCAACTGATCCAGCTAGGTGCCCCCCCCCGACTTTTTTAAAGTTTGTTTGTTTGTTTGTTTGTTTGTTTTGAGAGAGAAACAGCAAGTGGGAGAGGGGTAGAGAGAAAGGGAGAGACAGAATCCCAAGCAGGCTCCCTACTGTCAGTGAAGAGCCTGATGCAGGGCTTGAACTCACAAACCGCGAGATCATGACCTGAGCCGAAACCAAGACTCAGAAGCTTAGCTGACTGAGCCACCAGGTGCCCCTAGGTACCCTTTAAAAAAACTTTTTTTTTAAGTAAGAAGAAGAAACATTTAGATTAAATGTTTTCATCACCCCCTCACATTACCTCTCCAAAGAGGTAATGAGATGAAGTTTTGTTTTTCAACCATGGGAAGTTGAGGAATTTCAGCTAACTAGCCTGCTGGTCTAAGTAAGAGAAGATAGATGGACAAAATGATTGCTTCCGTGAGAAGCTTGGCTGGGACCAAGTGAAGGTCTTCACAGCCTGGTGTCTATACAAGACGCCAATACTGGAAATAACATGAGTCTGGGTATATCTGAGCATGTGGACTGAGCTCCCGGATTTAATTACAAACCACCGAGTCCAAGGGAGTTCATCATTGTTTGTATCACACATCTATAACACATGTAGATCTGCTCCCCAGCAAGCCCCAACAACAAAAGCCTATCTGATAGTCATCCTCCTGCTCTTCTAAATTGAATTTTCCAGATTTAAGTAGCTGAATCTGAAGTAAGCTTCTGAAAGGAACCAGTTTATCTGGTATCTGTAGCAGAGGTTGGCAAAATTCCACATTCAGGACCAAGTAGCCTGGAGCCTGTTACTTTTTTTCTTTAACAGCTTTATTGAGATATAATTCATGTCCCATACAGTTCCCCCTTTTAAAGTGTACAATTCATTGTTGTTGTTTTTTTAATTTTTTTTTAAGTTTATTTATTTTTGAGAGAGAGAGAGAGCATGAACGGGGGAGGGTCAGAGAGAGGGAGACACAGAATCGGAAGCAGGCTCCAGGCTCTGAGCCATCAGCCCAGAGCCCGATGCTGGGCTCGAACTCACAGACCGCGAGATCGTGACCTGAGCTGAAGTCGGACGCTTAACTGACTGAGCCACCCAGGTGCCCCAATTCATTGGTTTTTAATATATTTCCCGAGTTGTGCTACCATCACCACAATTAATTTTATAACATTTTCATCACACCCCCACAATCCCATACCCATAAGCAGTGATTTCCTCTGTCTCCCCTAACTGTAATTAATCACTAATCTACTTTTTGTCTTCATATATTTGCCTATTCTGACATTCCATGCAAATGAAATCATACAGTATTTGGTCTTTTATGCCTGGTTTCTTCCACTTAGCATGTTTTCAGGATTCATCCATGTTGTAGCACATCAATACTTCATTTCTGTTTATTGCCAAATAATTTACTATATGGATGTTTCCACATTTTGGTTATGAATAATGCTGCCATGAACATTTGTATGCAATAGTTTGCACGGATATATATTTTCATTTCTCTTGGGCGTATATATACCTAGAAGTAGAATTGCCAGATCATATGGTGACTCTATCTTTAACCATTTGAGGAACTGCCAGACTGCTTTCCAAGGCGGCTGTGATATTTTACATTTTTACCAGTAGTGTGTGAGGGTTCCAATTTTGCCAAGAATTACTATTATGTATCTTTTTTATAATAGCTACCTAGGGGGTGAGAAGTGGCATCTCGTTGTGGTTTTGTTTTGCATTACTCTAATCTGCAGCCAATTTTTATATAGTCTAAAACTAAGAATGGTTTGTACATTTTTTAAATGTTGAGAAAAACACTTCATGATACATGAAAATGTTCTGAAATTTAAATTTCAGTCTCTATAAATAAAGTTTTATTGGAATATAGCCAAACCCATTCATTATATATTGTCTGTGGCTGCTTTTCTCACTACGCCAAAGTAATTACAACAGAGACCATATGGCCTGCAAAGCCTAAAATATTTACTGTCTGACCATTCACAGAGAAAGTTTCCCAACCCTGGTCTACAATATAGTTGGATTCGACTACAAAGGATCTGGGCTAGGAAGAAGGAAGTATGACTGCCTGGTAAGAATAGATTCCTTCTTTCTTTCCTTCCTTCCTTATTCCCTCCTTCCTCTTTCTTTCTTCCTTTCTTCTTCCTTTCGTAGGCTCCACGCCCAATGTGGGGCTCAAACTCATGACCCTGAGATTAGGAGTCATATGCTCTACCAACTGAGCTAGCCAGGAGCCCAGGATTTTTTTTTCCTTAATAAAAATAGAATGCAAGCTGGCAGAATAAGGAAACACATCAGGATATTATGGAACTTAGGTAGACCACCATATTTTTATCTGAATCATTATTATAACATTCTTCCAAATCTGGGCTCTCCTCATCGTACAGATTTCTCCCAGAGTTCTATTCCTAATCTGCCACTCTGATCATATATTGTTCATCAGAAACCTCTAGGGGTTTCCCACATCCACAGACTCTTAGGACCATTTAACCAGGGTCTGGCATGATCTGATAGCATCTTAATGTTCCAACCTTGTCTTCCAGCACTTTGAACCGGACCACTCAGCCTGAATTTCAGGATTCTGTGCTCATTCTTATTTTTCTTCTACGTAGAATGCTTTTTCTCTTCTCCAAATCCCAAACACACTTTATTATTGTTATTGTGAAATGTTTCAAGTATACAGAGAGGTAAAGAGAATGATATAGGAATATCTATGCACTCACCAACCACCAAGCTTTGTCAAGTCTTACCATTTTCCATGTTCTGTGGTGTTAAAAAAATATCGTAGAGTTAGTTATTTTTAAAGCCTCCTCAAATACAAAATCTTATAAGTAGGCCTCCTTGAGGCCTTCTTCCTGTGATCTCCTGTGATTTCCTGTAACACTTTCTATGTACCTCCATCATTGACCTGTTCTGCCCTTATAAAATATTTTGAATATTCCTCACTATTATCATTCTCATGGAGGGGTACAAAGATTATTTATTTTAGGTAGTCTAACGAAAAGACATTTAAAAAATTTTTAACTGTGGGTTTCTTTTTTAATGTTTATTTTTGAGAGAGAGAAAGAGACAGAGTGAGAGTGGGGAGGGGCAAAGAGAGAGGGAGACACAGAATCTGAAGCAGGCTCCAGTCTCTGAACTGTCAGCACAGAGCCCGATGCCAGACTTGAACCCACAGACTGACTCTGAGATCATGACCTGAGCCGAAGTCAAGTGCTTAACTAACTGAGCCACCCAGGCACCTCCAAAATTGTGTTTATTTAAAAATGTACACTAGATGGGCACCTGGGTGGCTCAGTCAGTTGAGTGTCTGACTCTTGATTTCAGCTCAGGTCATGATCTCACGGTCATGGGATCGAACCCTGTGTGGGGCTCTGTGTTGGGCACGGAGCCTGCTCGGGATTCTCTCCCTTCCTCTCCCTCTGCCCCTCCCCTGCTTGCACTCACTCTCTCTCTCTTAAAAAGTAAAAATGAAAAAAAATTATAAAAAATAATAAAACAAAAATGTACATTAGAAATGTATGTACATACTAGTGTTTAAAAATATATATGTAGATCACCAACTCTGTGATTTCCCAGATATCCTTTAGGACATGGTTAAAGTAGGTAGAGATAGTAGAAAATTATTGAGTAAATAAAAATATAGATGATATGGCAAAAATTTTGAAGATTGTATTCAAATAATTTAGCTTAGAAAATTTAGCTTGTTAGAACAGGGACTTAGTTTTATTTATTTTTGTATGCTCTAAGTACTAAGTACCCAACTAACCCAGAAAAGATGCTTATTGAATTGAATTTATTTCTCTCTGGGGCAAGATCCTTGAAAATCATAGGGAACCTCCTAAATCTTCTGACAGACCACTTAAGACATTTCCCCCACATTGAATGCCCCTGGCACATATGCCAGAGACAGATGGTGCTTTTTTCCCTCTCTCCCCATCCTGTCCATTATGACAAGTTGCCCCAGTTGGGGCTTGATTAAGTATGAAATAATGCCGGTGATAGTCATGTTCTGAAGGCATGAGGACTCCAGCTTGCCAGGATGCTCTCATCAGCGTTGCTTCAACAGAACGATCTCAGCAAATTTCAGTTTGTGGACCATTTTGGTTCTTGGATCTGGTCCACCACACACACACACACACACACACACACACACACACACACACTCAGCATACTTTATGTTTTAGAGAAGTGTTTCTTGGTCTCCTTAAAATTCACTATTTTGTGGCATTTCTTTCTTCCTTTCTTCCTCCCTCCCTCCCTTCCTCTGTCACTTCCTCCCTCTCTTCCTTCCTCCCTTCCTTCCTTTGTAGGCTTCACGCCCAGCACAGAACCCAGCATGGGATTTGAACTCACGGCCCTGAGATTGAGACCTGAGCTGAAGTCAAGAGTCAGACACTCAACCAACTGAGCCACCCAGGCACTCCTGGCATTTTTTCATTATTGTTAATACTGAACCATCTGAAGTCACGTTGGCAACTGAATTTGGTCTTGAGACTTGGCAGTGAGGAATCATTTTGTATAGCAAACCCAATGCACAATGTTAGCCAAATTATGTCATACGGTTACAAAACTCCTGTCCTATCTTCCAGCTTTTCTGAGTAAATGTGACTCTTTCAGAAGTTTCACTCCTCCTACCCTAAAATGACCTTATATGCTCTCAGATATCAGAGGATCCTAAGTGTGATGAAATCCTTTATTTCCTTTCTTATAGCCTGCTTAAATTTTAAGGTGGTGTTTTGGGAGAGTGGGAAGCAGGGGGAACTCCTGAGCCCTCTGAGTCACAAAAGGAGATCAGAACATGTCTAAAGTTTGATTTAACCCTCAAAGTTTCACTCATATTGGGCTAAATAAGCCTCTGGGAGAAGCCTATGAAACTTCTGTATATGGCTTTAACAAGTGTTTTCTTTCCTAATTCCTACTGCTAAGGCACAGGTCTTTGCTGATCTTAAAACTCCATGACAGGACTAGCTTATAAGCAGGTTTTTTATGTTACACTTTATCATCCAAATGAAGACACTTTTATAAATGAAACAGGGGTACTGGGAAGAAAAAGGCATAAACCACCGAGCCTCTTATCTATAACAGATCCTTTCAAACTGGGGACTGGTTTTTGGTTTTTTTTTTCTTCCCAGGGGAGGGGACTAGTTTTCAACTTGAAAGTCTATGGGGTTTCTCAGAGAGTTTGAAGTTTTGTTTTCATTTCAGTGACATGGCTGTGTTTGCATTGTTTATGCTAATCCATTGTTTGTCCCGAGTGGGAAAATTTTAATTGTCCCTGGTCAAAAAGAGAACGGAATCAGACTTCACTTCCAGATAGGGAAATGTTCAAGCCAAGCCAAGTCAGGGGACAGCATGGCCTGTAAAAAAAAGACATGTAGTAGTTCTGAAAGAGAAGAGTAAAGTGTGATAGCAGGATACTGAACTCAAGAGCCTGTGTTGTATATTGTACCGTATTCATTTTGCAAGAGGGGATGGAGTTTCAGCAAAATGCCATACATTACATTAAAAATATTAATTTGTATTTAATTTTATAAATGTTTCAATCCTAAATTTGTGTTGGTTAAGTGTCCAACCTCTGCTCAGGTCATGATCTCGCCGTTTGTGAGTTCGAGCCCCATGTCGGGCTTTTTGCTGACAGCTAAGAGCCTGGAGCCTGCTTCAGCTTCTGTGTCTCCCTCTGTCTCTGCCCCTCCCCTGCTTGTGCTCTGTTTTTCTCTCTCTCAAAAATAAACATTAATAAATAAATAAATAAATAAATAAATAAATAAATAAATAAATTTGTGTTGACTTAATAAGAGCATAAGGAGCTTTCTTACACCTGTATTTATGTAGTACATGTTAAAGAAGCATAACAACAAAAAATAATTTAATTTTGAAGGTCCACAGGAATTTTAAAAGTTTAAGAGTCCATTCTCCTGCTTAGAGCAGTTTTAGTATTAGATCTTTTTCTTCCTAACCCAACTATGCCCTCTGGTGGTTAGTTGCTGATAGAAGCAAAATACTCCCTTTATAAAATGTGTCCTTTTCAGATTCATTTGTAGATCAGCTGTGCAGCCGACAAAATAATTTCCCTGTAGAAACGGTGTTGTAAACAATGGCAGTTACTGCCGGATAGCCCACAAAAACCCACAGTGGTTCTAGGTCACTTGATCCTCAACCTCCTTTGACCTCCTCCACTGCCTTCCTCACTGGCCAAACAAACAGATCACCATATCCCCAGTCACTGTCAACACCACTACTACTCTGTCCCCATACCTTTCCGGAGTAGAAAGAGGGAGGAAGTGAGTTAGTGCTTCTGTCAACTCCAAAATCTTATAGAAATAACTTGTGCCCTGAAACCCCTCCCCCTCCTGGGGCCTTCAGAGGAATGGGCCACCTAGAAGGAAACTTAGAGGTCCTCTTTGCTTCTTTCCAAATCTTGGGGTAAATAATCTTGCTTCCTTTTCTTTTGTCCTGCCCAGAGCTCCTCTTAGTTTTTCAGGGTTAGAGTCATCTTCCAAGTAGAAGGCAACAAGGAAGGAAAAGCAGACTAGAAAAAAGTGGAAAGAAAAGAAAATGCTTTCCCCAAACCCAGAAGTCAGAAGTCTCTGATATCTAACCAGTAAACCTTCAAACACCTGGTCTCCTCCATGCTTGACAACTTGCCCTTACTAGTCCCTTCTGGAAGAGGAAGGGTTGAGGGAACACTCAGTCTCATGGTACCTGGTGTGTATCATACCAGGAGCATTTAAGCAGTCAGCTATTATTTGTACTTTGTGATTCCGAGGGCCTCTCCCTGGTGAGGGATAGGGACGATGTGGACCCTGCTGTGTCTAGGCAGATGCAAATCCCATTTTCAAGCGACTAGAAGAGGAGCGCCTGGGTGGCCCAGGAGATTAAGTATCCAACCTCAGCTCAGTTCATGATCTCACAGTTTGTGGGTTTGAGCCCCAAGTCGTGCTCTGTGCTGGCAGCTCGGAGCCTTGAGCCTGCTTCAGATTCTGTGTCTTCTCTCTCTCTCTCTCTCTGCCCCTCCCCTGCTCATGCTCGCTTTCTCTCTCTCTCTCTCAAAAATAAATAAACATTAAAAAAAATTTTTTTAAAGATAAAGGAACTAGAAGAACTCTTCAGAAGATTATTGAATCCATTTATAGTGACAAAAGGGAAAATTTATATGATTTTAACAAAGTAGGAAAAAATAGCAAAAACATACAGACAAGTGAAACACTTCAGCTAGTTAGAGTACCTGACTGTGGTACATTACTTAATTTGGAATTGCCCTAACATTGACATAATGTGTAAGTTTATTTAAAATAAATGAAAATGTTGATTGTTTTATCTATTGCCATTTAGTAAACCACTCAGTGGGGAGTAGGAGAGACTTAGAAGCTGGCCAGCAGGGAAACTGCTGATGGCTGTGAAAGGTTTTTTATTCATACCAGCAGCATCCACTGTGATATGAATTTTTTTCTCTCTATCATTCTTCTAGGTAAGGAAAGGAAAAGAAAGCGGGAAACACTGGAAAAATAAACGAGTTCTTTCCTGTGAAGGTGAGCTTGATTATTTTTCTGTTGAATTTTGGTAAAATAGCAAGGATTAGATTAATTAATGATTGATAACAAATGAAGATTAGTGAGAACGGGTAGGATACTTAATGCTACCTAAATATTTGTATTTAAGTTTTTATCTGCATCATGTATCCTATTTGAAAATAAAGTTTCTGTAAAGTACAAAAACAAAAATAAAATACTTTGGGTGTGAAAAAATAAATTAAAAAAAAAAACCCAAAGAATCTAAAACTCAGAAGCTTAAAACAACCCTTTATTTAAAAACAAAACAAAGTTGATGGGGCGCCTGGGTGGCGCAGTCGGTTAAGCGTCCGACTTCAGCCAGGTCACGATCTCGCGGTCCGTGAGTTCGAGCCCCGCGTCGGGCTCTGGGCTGATGGCTCGGAGCCTGGAGCCTGCTTCCGATTCTGTGTCTCCCTCTCTCTCTGCCCCTCCCCCGTTCATGCTCTGTCTCTCTCTGTCCCAAAAAATAAATAAAAACATTGAAAAAAAAATTAAAAAAAAAATAAAAACAAAACAAAGTTGAGCTCATAGAAACAGAGTGGAAAGTGCTTGCCAGGGGCTAGGGAACAGGGGAGAACAGGGAGAGGGAGAGAACTATCTCTCCAAATTTTCAAGGGTACAAACTTTTATTTTATTTATTTTTTGATTTTTTTTTAATGTATGTTTTTGAGAGAGAGAGAGAGAGAGAGATAGTGTGAGTGGGGGAGGAGCAGAGAGAGAGGGAGACACAGAATCTAAAGCAGGCTCCAGGCTCTGAGCTGTCAGCACAGAGCCCAACTCAGGACTCAAACCCATGAACCCTGAGATCATGACCTGAGCTGAAGTCAGATGCTTCACTGACTGAGCCACTCAGGTGCCCCAAGGGTACAAATTTTTAGTTGTAAGATGAAGAAAGTGTGAGAATCTAATGTATAACATGGTGACTATAGTTGATAATACTGTATTGTATAAATGAAACTTGCTAGGAAAGTAGAACTTAAATATTCTCATTTAAAAAGGTGAATATGGGAGCGCCTGGGTGGCGCAGTCGGTTAAGCGTCCGACTTCAGCCAGGTCACGATCTCGCGGTCCGTGAGTTCTAGCCCCGCATCGGGCTCTGGGCTGATGGCTCAGAGCCTGGAGCCTGTTTCCGATTCTGTGTCTCCCTCTCTCTCTGCCCCTCCCCCGTTCATGCTCTGTCTCTCTCTGTCCCAAAAATAAAATAAACGTTGAAAAATAAATAAATAAATAAAAATAAAAAGGTGAATATGGCGGGGGGGGGTGGCGCGGCGCCTGGGTGGCTCAGTCGGTTAAGCATCCGACTTCGGCTCGGGTCATGATCTTGCTGTTTGTAGGTTTGAGCCCCATGTTGGGCTCTGTGCTGACAGCTCGGAGCCTGGAGCCTGCTTCAGATTCTGTCTCCCTCTCACTCTGCCCCTCCCCTGCTTGTGCTCTGTCTCTCTTTGTCTCTCAAAAATGAATAAATATAAAAAAAAAAAAAAAGTGAATATGGGGGCGCCTGGGTGGTTCAGTTGGTTAAGCGTCCAACTTCGGCTCGGGTCATGATCTCACAGTTCGTGGATTTGAGCCTTGCATCAGGCTCTGTGCTGACAGCCTGGAGCCTTCTGATTCTGTGTCTCCCTCTCTCTGTCCCTCCCCCGCTTGCATGCTGTCTCTCTCTCTCTCTCAAAAATAAATAAACATAAAAAATTTTAAAAAACAAAAGGTGAATATGTGAGAAGATGGGTGGGTGGGGAGAAATCCTTTCACAGTGTATAGGCACGTGAAATCATCACATGGTACGCTTGTAAATATCTTACAGTTTTCTCAGTTATATTTTTACTATAAAACTGGGAAAAAATCCAGTCTTTTATTGTATCTCACAATTCTGTAGATTGGCCGGGTGGTTCTCGTACAGGCCTCCCTCGGGGTCTCTCAGGATTTTGATGGGAGGTGAGCACTGGGGCTGGTGCTGTTGCCTCTCTTGGCCTCCTTCACCCATTCCCTGAGTCCTTTCCTTCACACACTGTGCCAGGCACCATTCCAGTTGCTGGGTTATCATTTTGAATAGGACAAATGAAGGCCAGACCCTCAAACAGCTTACATTCTTAAATTCTGACATTGCAAAAATACCCAGGAAACAAACCCATTATGATGTGATGTAGGTGGGTAGGAGGCTACTTTGGAGTGATCAGAGAAGCCCTATTTGAAGTAACACTTGAAGATCTGGGGGACAAGGATTTGCTAGTGCAAGTTTCCAGGGCTTGAAGGGACTTGGGGATTTAAAGCAATGCACAAAGTCCAGTGTGTTTGGGGAAAAGTAAGTGAGGAGACCAATTGGGTTAGGTCACAGAATTAGTCAGAGGCCAGGTCATGAAGGGCCCTGAAAGCCATTAAGGACTTTGGATTTCATCCTGGGTAATAGGAAGTTTTTAAATCATAAATGTATTAATTCTCTTGTTGAAAAGATCACTCTTGCCTTAGAGAAAGGGGTCAAGGGTGAAAACAAGGAGACTAAATAAATAGGCTGTTGCAGTAGGTGCTGGAGGCTTGGACAGGGTGAAAGCTGTAATTCTGGGAAGTCAGTAGATTCCAAATATATTTTGAAGGCATCTCTAGTAAGCACTGCTGATAGGTTGCATTGGGTGAGTGAAAAGAAAGGAGAAAACACAGAGGTTGTCAGGTTTCTCTTTTGAGCAGTGGGATGAATGAAATACCATTCACTGAGAAGACTGTAGAAGAACATTTTTTATTTGGGGTGACGCAAGAAGCAAATATAAAATTTTATTTGAACATGTTGAAGTATGTTATGCTTCCTCAATAATTTGTAATTGAACTAGATGGTTTGAGGTTTACCCAAACTGCAAAAATAAGCCAGGTTATAACAAAGTGTCCTGCTATCTGGGAAATTAGAATAAATGGTAAATATTTAAAGTATAAGTTCATCAAGCAAGTTAGTATTTCTGTTACGATAATAGCTACAATTTGTTAAAGGGTTTTTGTTTGAACCATATGAAATTATGGATATCGACAATTTTGAACTTGAAATGGCAATATCATCTGGTTCATCCCAGTACATAGTAGCCACAGAATTATTTCTTTATATATGAATGAATAAATATTCACAAAAACCCTTAAGGTAGGCTTTTTTTTATCTTACAGTTGATAAAATGGAAGTTCTGAAAGAGGTTAACTAACCTGCCACAGGGATGGTGACAAGAAAGTAGGCAAGGAGGAATGAAAACAAAGTCTTTCTGACCTAGCATCTGAACTTTAAGCCACAAAGTCATACTACCAAGATCTCTAGCCAAGGAGTCCTGCTGCTTCCAAACGAGAAAAGCTTCAGACCTCATACACAGATATGCAGATACAAGAGTGCTTGGTCTGATTGGATGGAGAATTGCTGACTGTCTCTCTTCTGGAGAGACCCAAGTCCAAGTGGACCTTACAAGCCAGCATTGCATTTTACAAGTAGATACACTGAACAAAAAGAAATCAGATAGTCAATACTATTAAAAGTTTCTCAAAAATTCCCATCAATTTCTTCAAAAATTTCCATATTCCCTTCTATAATCATCACTGAACTTCTCTATGCTACAAAAATATTAACTATAAAACAAGTGAGTCTAACCTCAGAGAAAGAATATATAATGTCACAGGTTGGAGCTTATCACTAGTCAACAAGCTTTGACCACTTTTATCAAATGCCTCAGAGCACATTTATTACTGTACCCTCAAGCATTCTTATACACTTAGAAGTGATACTGCCCATGAGTGAGATTCAATATGGAAACATGTAAAATGTGTTATCAATTATAGGGTCTTCAAGCTTCTCCCTCTTTACATAGTTTCTAGGTTATCTAGATTTCATTAAAGTGAACACTACATGTGGATCAATTAGGAACTCTATAAATACAGTATATCAGTTTGATCCGTTAGTGCTTAGTTGTGTAAGACAAAGGCTGACAAAAGTTTCCATAACTAAAAAGCTTTCTGTCTACCCTTGGGAAGAGTATTTCCCACATAGCTCTTATATTAGCAGCGTCAATTAGAGCCAACTATTCCTGGTGGTAAGCAATAGAAATAGTCACTTGTCAATTAAATCACACTCCTACTAATGGAAAATTGAATTTTTTATTTAATAAGCACGTGAATCTGGGGCCCCTGGGTGGCTCAGTCAGTGAAGCGTCTGACTCTCGATCTTGGCTCAGGTCATGATCTCTCAGTTTGTGAGTTGGAGTCCTGCATTGGGCTCTGCACAAGCAAAGCCTGCTTGGGAATCTCTCTTCCTCTCTCCCTGTCCCTCCTCCATCTGCATTTCCGCACTCTCTCCCTCTCTCTCTCAAAATAAATAAATAAACATTTAAAAAATAACTAAATTAATCTGTTCTTCAATACTATATTGATCAGGGGGTCTCTGAGTAGAGGAGCTAGTATAGTAGCTACTCCCCACATTGGTGCAAAAAAAATAATAAAGTCAGTACTTATTTTTTTTTTAACGTTTATTTATTTTTGAGACAGAGAAAGACAGAGCATGAATGGGGGAGGGTCAGAGAGAGAGGGAGACACAGAATCTGAAACAGGCCCCAGGCTCTGAGCTGTCAGCACAGAGCCCGACACGGGGCTCGAACTCACAGACTGTGAGATCATGACCCGAGCTGAAGTCGGACGCTCAACCGACTGAGCCACCCAGGCGCCCCAGTACTTATTTTTTTAAGGGCCAGTACTTATTAGTCTATAAGTTCTCAGCCAGCTTCAATGTTATTTTAGTAATAATAATGGTAATAATAATAATAAATACTATGTACCGAATCCTTACTACATGCCACATACCATGATATGTGCATTACAAACATCTTTGCATTAAAATCTCCTAACAATCCAGTGGGATAGGTTGTATTATCTTTGTTTTAACTGAAGCTTAGAGATGTTAAGTAACTTCCCAATGTCCAAAACTGCTGCAGAGCTAAGATTTAAACTCAACCATTTTGGCCTCAAAACCCATGCTCTTCCCCCTATTATATGTGTGTGTGTGCATGTGTAACGGTAGAGCTGATTACTGTGAGTTTACTCTTAGTGCAGGTGATAAATGGCAATGCCTGTGTTATAAAAGTGGTCAAAGAGTCTAGAATTTTGAGCCCAGCCTGAAAACTAGCTTTATGTGCTTGCTTTTTTGGTGATCCTTTGTATTTGTAAAAAGTTATATATGTGATTTTCATATTCAAAATGTTTCTACAACTAGACTTCCTAAAAGTAATCATTTTGTAGTTGAAGTCAATATTTAATTGGTCAAATGTGTCTGATTACTTACAGAGATGGATTATTTAGTGATTTTCTTGGCTTTGGCATTAATGCAAAAAACACAGTAGGAAAGAATTGTGGAAAGATAACCGTTTAAAGTATGTATTAATTTTGGGGTTGCTCTCCCACACTGTGCACACGCATAGACAAATGTCATAAGAAAATCAGGATGACATTATTCAGCCATTAGCTTTCAAAAATGCCACTGACATAGTGCTACACGGAGAGATTCAGATGCATTCTGACAGAGCTTTGGCTCCCAGAGATTAAGTATACTCTTAGAGAAAAGAGAACAGTGAGTGGGAGAAAGGAGCCCTTCAAGCACCTAAGACATGCAGGAGAGAATCCCAGGCCCTCTCAGGAGCCAGCACTGCTGTTAGCCCAGAGCTGGGGCACTGTGTAGAAGCTGAGGCAGAGCTGATCATCCTCTTGTTGTCATAATGTGGGTTCCACCCTTCACCAGGGGTCAGTCAACCCACTGTCCATCATTAGTCCAGTTTGAAGTATTGCTTGCATTTATCCCAAGAATCTTTTCAGCTTCTTCTGACTGACTGTCTTTTGGGAACAATCCCTCATCTAAAAGCTCAGGACATTCATAAACACCATTCTGCCCCGCCCCCGCCCCATCTCCACCTCCAGATTAGAAACTAGAAGTCTTGTAGTCTTTGACGGATGATAGTGGAGGAGCCTTGGATGCTTTGTGGGGTGATGCTGGTGACAGCTGAAAGAGAAACGTTCGGTCCAAAGAAAGCAGGATTATTTGGAATCAACATGAAATCACCCATTGAGCTGGAGAGCAGAGAAACGCACTACCCCATCACAGAGTGTTAAGAAGCATGTTGTCACAGGCAGAGAATGTTTAGAGCTGGATAAGAGCTTGGAGAACATCTTGTCTCACCCTTCCACATAGCAGAGGAAGCCCAGAAAGGAGACCTGCCTTGTTTAAGGTCAAATACCTGGTTAATGGCTCAGCCACAACCAGTAATAAGATGTCTTCAGCGAGTTTAATTCTCTCTCTAATGCACAGCACAGAAAAATCTGGCTTGCGGGCTCTTTTTTGGGGTTTTTCTCAGATCCTCTTTCAAGGCATGATAAGTCAAAATAGAGAACCCACTTCCTAAGTTCTTAGAATTCCAAGTTCAACAGCTCACAGTGACACCAAAGTTGAGTTTTTGTTGGATTAGTTTATTGCCATAAGATAAAGTGAAGACATTTTTTTAAATGGTTGGGAGAGCCATAACTGCTTAAAGACAATTTCTCTTTCACAGAGACTCTATGAGTCTCACACTAGCCCATGAGTGCCTGAAACTGAGCACCCGAATGCATTTAATTGTGAAGAAAGCCCAAGCTTCCTTCCCCATGATAAGTGAAGAACTGACCTTTCTTCTAGCTGTGCCTGTGTTCTTCTGCTCTTTCTCTGGTGAATACTCACTTCACTGGGATTTTTACAGGTAGACAGGCAGGGGTGTCTACCTATTGCTCAGCCTTTCTCTCATGACCACCTTGCAATTTCTAGTCCCCACACGGTTTATCTTTGGGTATTTCAGTGGGTTCACACCACTCTCCATTGTCACACCAACAAACTCATCAGGTTGCACTTTCTACATTTACTCTCCACAGGCCTCTGTTTTCTTTATAGTTTTTTATTTTTAGAAACTTCTTTTGAGAGGAACACTCATTTTTTAGCATCACTTTACGTATGTCATCGTATTTAAAGTTGATTTTTTTGTGGCAGATAAACGACTATTTAAAGACTTCTCTTACGGGTATTGATGGAACCTTTAAATAAAATCTGTTTGTAAGACACAGGGATAGCCAGATATTAAATAAGTCAAAATTTTAAGTCTTCTTGTAAATATTAGGTGGACTCCTGATTAACATTTGAGATTCTTATTAACGTTCCACACATTGTTTCTGTTCAACCAATTTCAGAACTTCATGAAAAAGTTGAGTGGTAGGTTGGGTAATAGGATACCACAATGGGAGCCTTTTTTCCAAGGCTGGCATGTGAATAAAGTACCTGCAAGTCATGAAAAGAAACAAAATAGCTTTAAAAGCAAGAATTTTCACATTGCTCGCAGCAGTATGCACATACTCACTGGGCGTAGGGCTGTTGGGGATGGGGGTCTAAACCTAAGACTCAGCCAGTATCCTCAGCAGTCTGATCTCCCCTGTTTGTGACCTAGAACATCTCTGCTATGTGTGCCTTTCAGCTGACTGAGACACTTCACTTCATTCAGCAAAGGAAGTGAATTTCATTTACAATGTGTCCATTCTGAAGGCATTACTAGGGAAGCCAGGACTGTCCTCACCACAGTGTGTGCTGAGCATCTTGCTTCTGGTTTCCTCAGACAACACACAGGAAGTTGAAACAAAAGGGTCAAGTTGTGGTGACCTGGAAGCCCCAGTCAGGAGGGAAGAGTAGGATTCATCCCCATGGCCTCTGTGAAAGTTTGGGAAAAGCCAAGGGAAGAAAGAGAAGGAGAAAACCATTAGCTCTCCCCTGATGGCTTAAAAGATAGGTTCTCAACCCTGGGTGCACATTAGAATCATCTGGGGGAGTCTTTGTTGTTGTTGTTGTTGTTGTTGTTGTTGTTGTTGTTGTTGTTGTTTTTCGATGTCAAAACCCAGGATCCAGTGCAGACAAAATGAACAGAAGGTCTGCATGTGACACCTGAGTGTCAGTACTTTTTCAGTTGCTCTGGTGATTCTAATGCATGCAAATTGAAAATCACTACTTTACAACAAGGATCACAAACCTAAATGCCCACAGGTAACCGATTAGGAAGAGGGTCAGCTAAGAGTAGAGAGGAGGCAAATAGCACACTAACAAAGTACGCCAGAGGGCAGCTGCTGCTGAGCTTCCGCCAACTCTTGTCATGCAGGAATGTGACGCCATTTTGGCAGATTTTTGAATGTGCGTAACTAATCATTTAAAATTGGGTTGTGTGATACATGCTACAACATGCATGCACCTCGAAAACATTATGCTAAGTGAAAGAAGCCAGACACAAAAGGCCATATATTGTATGATTCTGTTGATATGGAATGTCCAGGATAGACAAATACACAAAGAGAGAAAGCAGGTTAGTGGTCACCAGGGGTGGGGGGAGGGGAGCATGGGTTGTGACTGCTTAAAGGGTACCAAGTTTCTTTGGAGGTGATGAAAATATTCTGCAAGTAGATAGTGGGAATGGTTGCACAACATTGTGAAATGTATTGAAAGCCACTGAATTGCACACTTCAAAATGGTGAATTTCATGCTATACCTTAAAAAATAACTGAGGGGGCACCTGGGTGGCTCAGCAGGTTAAGCTTCTGACTTCGCTCAGCTCATGATCTCATGGTTTGTGAGTTGGAGCCGGGCACCAGGCCCTGCGCTGACAGCCCAGAGCATGGAGCCTGCTTCAGATTCTCTCTGCCTCTCTCTCTGCCCCTCCCCCACTTGTGTTCTGTCTGTCTCTCAAAAATAAGTAAACGTTAAGAAAAAAATTAAGCTTTGTGGACCAATTCAGACAGGCCAAAGAAAACCGTTTTATAGAAGCCAGAGTGGGACCTATGGTGTAAAACCACATGGAGGAAAACCAGGGTCCACAAATTGGGCTGAAAATTTTTAAAAAGCCAATCTAACATAATGTATGCCTCCACATCCTTTCATGTCTGCAACCAAACTGGTAGCAAAGCTGTGCCTGCTGCACCCTTTTCATCTTAAGTCAGACACAAGCTGGGTTTTTTCCTTGATAGGTGCTAATGCAGAGCTGAGCGGCTGCCAGCCTATAAATAGAAGTAGGAACCCCTGAGGCGCAGAACAAGCTGGCTGATGAAACCAGCGCTTTTATTCCTCTCCCTTACTGTTTTGTTACTGAGCAAGAGAGGGGTAAAGGAAACAGACAATAATAACCACACTCATTAATTGTTTCTCCTTTATCAATTGCTTTTTTCCCAATGCACCGTTAAATTCACACTCCCTAATTTATCATCCCCTTCAGTAGGGTTTGTTACTCTTAATTACTCACAGCATGTTAAAATCATTACTACTTCCGCGAGGCGCTCACTGGCTGCAACAAAGACAATGAGGGAGACTCGGCTTTTCAAAGAGACTTTGAGGTTTCCTTAGTCTCTGCTAGCCTGGGAATACACTTCCACTGGCAGTGGTTTAAGAGCTCCCCCAAATCCTACTTAACCACGGATCAAAGTGAAATATTACTAAAAACAAAAATAGAATTGCCCTCATCACTTCCATCTTCTAAATATCGGGCCATGTTGCAGAAAGAAGATGAGATTCAGATTTTCCTTACCTGAATTCTTCTCTGTAGTCATTCCTAATATACTCAGCTAAAGTCTGGCTGTACTGCAGGCAGCTCTTGAGGATGTAAAACTGCTGATACAGCAGAACGGCTTGGCTGGGACTTAGCGGCTGAAATGAAGCTCCAAGCCCCTTTACCACCTGTTTCACAATACTGGCCAGAAAGGTGATCTAAACAAGAAAAAAACAGTGACAATGTAGACTGCATGCCACCCATAAGGCACCTGTTTCAGCTGGGGCCTCACCTATACAAGTAGGCTGAAGTCCTCACCGCCCTTACGCCAATACTGCACTGTTTCTCACTGAAATGGTACTCTGAGAACGCCAGACCGTAGACCAGTTGGGTTTACCGATCGCCCCCCTCAAGCAGGATCAGAATAAATGCTGACCATCAAGGAAATTTGGTTCTAATGTAAAAGGAGAACATTGGAAGCAGGAGTGGGGACAGAAGAGGAGCTTGGAAAGGCCTGTGGCTTCCTCCAGGAGAAAAGATAGTCTCTCTTCTCTTCTATTGTGAAGAACAAATGGCCCACAGAAATGAATTTCCTGTAACTTTCAAAGAGGGTTCCTCCAAGGCTGTAGTTCTCAAAATTTAGTATGCATAAAAATCACCTAGGCATCTCACTAGACATGTGGAATCCTAAGGCCCGCCTCAAGGTATTTACCATAAACAATTCCCATGGCTTTGTTCCACAGACAACACATTGACAAACACCAAGTGAGAAACCCAGGAAAACCAGGCTTGACACAAACAAGTGATGTTGATGTCACTGTTAGCTGGGGTTTTCTTTTTTTTTTTTTAATTTTTTTTTTTTAATTTTTTTTTCAACGTTTATTTATTTTTGGGACAGAGAGAGATAGAGCATGAATGGGGGAGGGGCAGAGAGAGAGGGAGACACAGAATCGGAAACAGGCTCCAGGCTCCGAGCCATCAGCCCAGAGCCCGACGCGGGGCTCGAACTCACGAACCGCGAGATCGTGACCTGGCTGAAGTCAGACGCTTAACCGACTGCACCACCCAGGCGCCCCTTAACGTTTTTTTAACTTTTTTTTTTTAACGTTTTTTAACGTTTTTTTTAACTTTTTTTTTTTGACGTTTACTTTTTTTTTTTTAACGTTTTTTAACTTTTTTTTTAACATTTACTTTTGAGACAGAGAGACAGAACATGAATAGGGGGAGGGTCAGAGAGAGAGGGAGACACATAATCAGAAGCAGGCTCCAGGTTCTGAGCTGTCAGCACAGAGCCCGACGCGGGGCTCGAACTCACGTACCATGAGATCACGACCTGAGCCGAAGTCAGACGCTTAACTGACTGAGCCACCCAGGTGCCCCTAGCTGGGGTTTTCATTGAGACTATGTCTGCGATCATTTCTGACGCGGCAATGAAAATGGAAATAGTAGCAATAATGTGAACTTCTTGAATTCCTGCTTCTCACACACACACACAAAAGTCATTTACAACCGAACCAAGGAGGCCTGGCTGGCTCAGTTGGTAGAGCATGTGACTCTTGATCTCGGGATCATGAGCTCAATCCCCATGTTGGGTGTAGAGATTACTTAAACACACACACCCCCCAAAGGGGCACTTGGGTGGCTCAGTTAGTTAAGCTACTATAAGAACAGAAAGGAACACTAGTGTCCTTTCAAGTTCTAATGAGCAGGTCCCTTTGCATGCCCATTAAATTAGTAGCAATAAAGGTATTGCCTTTTCTATTGATGCCGCTCATCATGGGCTCAAACCCATGAACCTTGAGGTAATGATCCAAGCCAAAGTGGGACGCTTGGCTAACTGAGACAACCAGGCTCTTCTAACTTTATTTTTTTAATTTATTATGAGAGAGAGAGAGAGAGAACAAATAGGGGAGGGGCAGAGAGAGAGGGAGACGGAGAACCCCAAGCAGGCTCTGCACTGTCAGCGCAGAGCCTGACACAGGGCTCCATGTCACAACTGTGAAATCATGACCTGACCTGAAATTAAGATTCAGAGGCTTAACTGACTGAGCCCCCCAGGGGCCCCATGCCATCTCTTTACTATGAGAGATTTATTTTTTTTTTTGTTTTAATCTACTTCTATGATTTTTATTTTTTTAAACATAATTTATTGCCAGATTGGCTTACCTACAACACCTAGTGCTCATCCCAACAAGTGCCCTTCTCAGTGCCCATCACCCATTTTCCCTCTCACCCACCCTCAGTTTGTTCTCCGTATTTTAGAGTCTCTTGTGGTTTGCCTGCCTCCCTCTCTCTCTGTTTCCCTCTCTGTTTATAACAATTTTTCCCCTTCCCTTCACCCATGGGCTTCTCCTAAGTTTCTGAAGATCCACATATGAGTGAAAACATATGATATCTGTCCTTCTCTAGTTGACTTATTTCACTCAGCATAATACCTTCCAGTTCCATCCACGTTGCAGCAAATGGCATGATTTCATTCTTCCTCATTGCCAAGTAGTATTCCATTGTGTATATAAACCACATCTTCTTTATCCATTCATCAGTTGATGGACATTTAGGCTCTTTCCATAATTTGGCTATTGTTGAAAGTGCTGCTATAAACATTGGGGTACAAGTGTCCCTATCAGTACTCCTGTATCCCTTGGGTAAATTCCTAGTAGTGCTATTGCTGGGTCATAGGGTAGATCTATTTTTAATTTTTTGAGGAACCTCCACACTGTTTTCCAGAGCGGCTGCACCAGTGTGCATTCCCACCAACAGTGCAAGAGGGTTCCCGTTTCTCCACATCCTCTCCAGCATCTATAGTCTCCTGATTTGTTCATCATAGCCACTCCGACTGACGTGAAGTGGTATCTCAGTGTGGTTCTGATTTGTATTATGAGAAATTTAAAGCAAAACATGACATAATCAGATTTTTTAAAATAGATCCCTCCAACCAGTCTGGTGGGAAGGTAGGACAGACTATGTAGATGTGATTGTACTACCAAGGAGAGAGTCAGTGGTACTAGGGACAAGGATGGTGGCTGACAGGACAGAGTGCCCCAGTGATCCCAAGTGTTAATTCATACTCGCCAACTCATACTTGCTGTTTAAGACAAATGTTCATTTTTTCACTTACATATACAGCCAATATTTTAATGTGTTCTGTTTTCTACAGGATATATTTTACGTTTTTCATGAAATAAAGATCATATTTAAGATACCATTTTAGGGGCAACTAGGTGGTTCAGTTGGTTAGGCGTCCAACTCTTGATCTTGGCTCAGGTCATGATCTCACAGTGGTGGGATTGAGCCCCTGCTTGGGATTTTCTGTCTCCCTCTCACTCTGCCCCTCCCCTGCTCATGCCTGCATGTGTACGCTTTCTCTCAAAATAAATACATATTTTAAAAACTTAAAAATACAAGATATAATTTCAGTCCTGTAAGCACTCAGGCCCCAAATATTAAAAAACGCTTTACCTTAATTAAATAATAAAATCATCAGATTTACATTTTGCTTCTATTTCATAATTGTGACTACTTATAGAGAAAATTTGTGTTTTATTAATTAAGCACTGGAGCACCGGTATAATTAACTGTGAGTGGTGCTTTCGTTTTTTGCTTCTCGGTACTTACGAAGGGAGGACGACTTTGTAGGAAGGACATCATCCAGCTAATAGCAAACTCTTCTGGTCCCAATCCAAGATTTCCCTAAAAGACTCACAGAAATAAACAAGTTATATTCATGAAGTTTGAGCTGTACATTATATTCATTCTCAAATACATTTTATCTTGATTGATCAAATCAGTATTTAGGAAAATAAGCTGATGAATACTTAAGAGCAAAAGTAGTATCATTTAAGTCAGACAATTTTGGAGACCATCTCTAATACAAGCATATTAAAGATATATTGTTAATCATTTGATATATAATCACAGAAATATAATAGTCATATGATATATATAACAATCATGCAATATAATATGTATAATAATATATATCGTACCTGCTGAAAGACAAGAAATATCTCATATAAAAGTGCCGTAGCTGTATCTGTATATTTCTTGATAAGGTTCTGTAACTAGAATTTTAAATAATAGTCAATGCAATATCACTGGCAGAGCCAGAAAATGGTAATTTCTCCTGGTTACCTTTATATACTTATAAAAGAATTTTTGATTAACAGAAAATATAATTAGCGTGGTCATTTTTCCTATTATGTTTGGTTCAGTCATTCTCAAAAAAAAAAAAAAAAAACGCTCTCATAAAAAGACTACTTGGAGTGCCTGGGTGGCTCAACCTTGATTGAGCCAAGTCTTGATTTTGGCTCAGGTCATGATCCCAGAATTGTGGTTCTGCACTGAGCATGGGGCCTGCTTAAGATTCTCTCTCTCTCTCTCTCTCTCTCTCCCTCTCCCTCTCCCTCTCCCTCCCTCCCTCCCTCCCTCCCTCCCTCCCTTTCCCCCTCCCACTCCTCCCCCCTACTCATGCTCATTCTCTTTTTCTCTCACTGTCTTTCTAAAATTAAAAAGTATATATTTTTTTAAAGTTGTTTTTTTTTTTAATATAATTTATTGTCAAAAAAGACTACACATTAGAGAATTTCTAAGAAAGTGGGTCAGGGAAAGAAGATACAATGGCCCACAGAATACTAACACCCAAAAAACTGCACACTTGATTTGCAAAATCATTCAGATCAACAACCCTACATCCTTTCGAGTATTGAAAATATGCCCCCTAGAATTAAGGTGGGAGATTCTCTGGGAAATTTAGCCTTATGCGCAACGTGAACTACAACTCCTGTAAAATGGGTATATATAGGGCTTAGAGACTTTTGTTTTTGCTCTCAAGAACTCCAGTTAGTGAGGCTGTCTTTTAGCACTTGGCGCATGAGAACTGTGTGGGCATGCTATAGGCCAACACATTTTCCCTGACAGTATTCTTTGCAAGAACGAGCTCCAGTTTGAAATTTCACACTGTTAGACCTTGGAACCAAAATTTATTTGGTCTTCATGAATAGCCTGTGTGCAAAAGATCACCAAGTTCAAAATCAGGAAACTCAGACCTGTCTATTCTGCCCACTAGATATTTTTATATGGAAATGCCAGGGTGGGGGAGAGGGGAAAGTGGGTGATGGGCATTGAGGAGGGCACCTGTTGGGATGAGCACTGGGTGTTGTATGGAAACCAATTTGACAATAAATTATATTTAATATAAAAAAATGCCAATGGCAATCCAGTCAACTAATCCCAAACCAAGCTCATTATTTCCCCCCCCCTTTAAAAATTTTTTTAAAAATGTTTATTTTTAAGAAAAAGAGAGACAGAGCACGACCAGGGAGGGGCAGAGAGAGAGGGACACACAGAATCCAAAGCAGGCTCCAGTCTCTGAGCTGTCAGCACAGAGCCCAACACGGGGCTCGAACCACAAACCTCAGGCTCATGACCTGAGCCAAAGACAGACAGGTAACTGACTGAACCACCCAGGTGCCCTTCATTATTTCCCCTTTGAACCTACTCTTCTTGCTGTAATTCTTATTTGGCACCCTGGCCAGAATCTAAAATTCATCTAATCCTCACAGTTTATTTTCACGTCAACCTACGAGTGCAATTTCCTAAAAATTACTGGAATCTATCCTCTTTATAACTACCATCCCTTTTCTTCATTAATTTATTCAACAAATATGCATCAGACCCTATACTAAGTGTTGGGGATACAATGGGTAGCAACAGGGACATGGGTAATACCTCATGGAAGGTAGTGGAGAACAAACAATAATCTAACAATCAAATAAATAAATAAATGCATAGTTGCTAACTGAGACAAGGGCTGTGAAAGAAGAGAATAGGAAGTTAGGAGAGCTCTAAAAAGAAGCCTGGTCTCATTTCAGGGGTCAAGGATAGCTTCCCTCTGTCCTATTACCGTTCCTCACCTGGACTCCTGCACTAAGTTCTTAGCCCTGCCTGAGTCTTGCTTCTATCCCACTCTTTAATCCCTGATCCACTCACTCCACTGTTAAAGATGGTATTATAGACACTCCATTATAGACTTATAATATTCAGACATATGAATATTATATTCATGTTATATTTAATTAACATTTGTCTCTCTAACCAGACTATAAACCAATAAGGACACATGTTGTATCTGTTTTGCTTCTTGTTTGTACCCCCACAGGCTAGCACACTGTTTAGCTCATAACAGATTTTCAACAAATATTTATTGAGTGAATACATGTAAGAGTTTTCTAAAACAAAACTATATGTTTAAGAACTATCAAATCATGTCCCATCCTTTTTTCTTTAAGTTTATTTGAGAGAGTGGGAGAGAGAACATGAGTGAGGGAGGGACTGAGAGAGAGAGAGAGAGAGAGAGAGAGAGAGAGAGAGAGAGAGAGAGAATCCCAAACAGGAACCACACTGTCAGTACAGAGCCTGACATGGGGCTCAATCCCACAAACCATGAGATCATGACCAGAGCTGAAATCAAGAGTCACTCAACTGACTGATTCACCCAGGCACCCCTATGTCCCATCCTTTAAAAAAAATTATGTGTTGTTCTGCTTGAAATAAACTAGTAATAAACTGATTTATTCTCTCAGGATATGTGCTTTCTAGGTAGTTTGGTATTTCTAATGTTTTAGTAAAACTTTAGAAAAACAAGTAATTCTCACTGAGTTTGTACTACTTAGATAGCTAAGGAGATGATAAACTAAAGCAAGAGAGTTAACCCTAAAATCTCTTAACGAGAGTGCTTTTTTACCATTAGACCCTACTATGGAATTAACATATACATAAATATTTTGTATAGAGACAAATAAGCAGATTTATCTAATACATACTGAATACTAATTATTTTCCTTAGTATACATACTTAAAACATCTAAAATGGATGTATTAATATTGATAGACTAGCTATCTAAGTTTTGAGGTTAATGGTAAAATATTTACTCTGAATTATATTTCTATCCTCTACCATATCATGGTCTACATTAGAAGACAGAAATCCAGAGCACCCCTATATATTATATTTAGTCTACCCCAAAATTCTTATCTTATCATCTTACCTCAGCATCAAAAGACATCTCAACTAAAGTTGAATCAGCCACCAACTGGATATCAAACACAGGACAAGATTTTGGAATCTGAGGTTCACTAATTAATATTACCAAAAGATTAAATAATGCTCCCCTAAAAAAAAATAAAAGGCAATTAATAAATTTTGAAAAGAAAAATAGTAAAGCCAAGTTTGCAGACACTGAATATAATTACATTTAAAAGTATAAAGCATTAAGGCACCTGGGTGAATTAGTTAAGCGTTTGACTTCGGCTCTGGTCATTATCTCATGGTTTGTGAGTTCGAGCCCCACATCAGACTCTGCGCTGGTGGTGTAGAGCCTGCTAAGGATTCTCTCTCTCTCTCTCTCTCTCTCTCTCTCTGCCCCTTCCCCATTTTTGTGCTCTCTCTCTCTCTCAAAATAAATAAACTTTAAAAAAAAAACACATGTGTATGTGACACATGCATATCATTTTTTAAAAAAAGTATAAAACATTGCAGACCATTCTCTGAACTTTTGGAGCCTTGGACATGCAGACAATTAAGTAGTGATAAAAAATTTAATTCAAAATACAATTTCTTTGTCTTTTGGCTCAAAGCAAGTATAGGTCTAGAAGTTCCCAAAGCTTAGTAAGTCTGGACTTAAGGGAAATTTGGGTGAGTTCAGTTGAATCAGTATTTCCCAAAGGGCTTCCTCCTCCCTCCCTCCCCTCCCCCCCCCCCCCCCCCCCCCCCCCGCCAAAGGACTTTTTATGGCCTATTAATTCCAGGAAATATTATAGTAAAAAAAAAATAGATTATTTGTTTGAAAGAGGCATAGTAAATACTTGGTTAAACCAAATTCATTGCATATCTTTACTACTGGACTTCTCAGAGGCTTTTTTTTTTTTTTTAATTTTTTTTTTCAACGTTTATTTATTTTTGGGACAGAGAGAGACAGAGCATGAACGGGGGAGGGGCAGAGAGAGAGGGAGACACAGGAGAGACAGAGCATGAACGGGGGAGGGGCAGAGAGAGAGGGAGACACAGAATCGGAAACAGGCTCCAGGCTCTGAGCCATCAGCCCAGAGCCTGACGCGGGGCTCAAACTCACGGGCCGCGCTTCTCAGAGGCTTTAATATGCTCACATGCATTGTATATCTCTGAGACAAAGAAACCACCATATGAAACACTTCTTTTTTTTTTTAATTTTTTTTTCAACGTTTATTTATTTTTGGGACAGAGAGAGACAGAGCATGAACGGGGGAGGGGCAGAAAGAGAGGGAGACACAGAATCGGAAACAGGCTCCAGGCTCTGAGCCATCAGCCCAGAGCCCAATGCGGGTCTCGAACTCACGGACCGCGAGATTGTGACCTGGCTGAAGTCGGACGCTTAACCGACTGCGCCACCCAGGCGCCCCTGAAACACTTCTTAAAATGCATGTTTGAACACAGATTTTTTTGACTCTAGAACCCTTTATAAAATTTTTGGGTTGAAATACAGTTAACATATTAGCTTCAGGTGTACAACATAATGATTCAGCAATTATATGCACCATCAAATGCTCACCACGATAAGTATAGTTACCATCTGTCACCATACAAAGTTACTATAATACGATTAACTATATTCCCTATGCCATACTTTTCATCCCCATGACTTATTTATTTTATAGCCAGAAATTTGTACCTCTTAATCCCCTTCACCTATTTTACCCATCCCCCCCCTTCCATCCGGCAACCACTAGTTTCTTCTCTGTATTTACAACTCAGTTTCTCTTTTTGTTGTTATTTGTGTTTGTTCATTTGTTTTGTTTTAAAGTTTCCACATGTAAGTGAAATCATATGGTATTTGTCTTTGTCTGACTTATTTTACTTAGGATAATGCCCTCTAAGTCCATCCATATTGTTACAAATGGCAAGATTTCATTCTTTTTATGGCTGAGTAGTATTCCAGTATAATATATATGTATATATGTAACCTCTTCTTTATTCATGCACCTACTGATGGATCTTTAGGTTGGTTCCATATCTTGGTATTGTAGATAATGCTGCAGTAATTATAGTGCATATATCTTTTCGGATTATTGTTTTCATTTTCTTTGGATAAATACCAAGAAGTAGAATTACTGGATCATATGGTACTTATATTTTTAGGTTTTTGAGGAACCTCCATACTGTTTTCCAGAGTAGCTACACCAGTTTATATTCCCGAAAACAGTGCATGAGGATGGAATTATTTTTTTAACAAAGCATTTCAAAGGCTTACTATTCCACTGAAGACTGTTAGTTAATAAAACTAGTATTAAACTTTAAGTCTTTTGCTTTCCAAAGTGGTGTACTATCCATTAATCTACACTAATAACTCACTTAAATTGTTACTACACATTTGAATAATACACACTATTATTTGAAAATAAAAGGGCAAAAAAAAAAAATCACAATCCAAAGCAAGGATTCTGAGGAGATAGGTTTGGTAACACCATCTTCATGTGTGTCATGCAATCCATATATGGTTAAAAAGGAGCTGAAGGCAGGCTATTAGGAAAATCACTTGCCTAACTGAAGATAGTGCCAGAGTAGCTTTGACAGACGGGAATAGTAAAAGAATTTACAGCTAGGACTATATAAAAATCCTCTATAACCATAAGCATTCTCTTTGTAATGGAATGAAGGAGACTAAAAAAATCCCTGCTTGGTAATATTTGAGGCTTCATAATCTTTTTTTTATCTTAAATTTAAAAAAAATTAGCATTTATTCATTTTTGAGAGACGGAGCAGAGTAGGAGAGGGGCAGAGAGAGAGGGAGACACAGAATCCGAAGCAGGCTGGGCTCAAACTCACAAACTGTGAGATGACGACCTGAGCAGAAGTCTGATCTTAACCAACTGAGCCACCCAGGCGCCCTGAGGCTTCTTAGCCTTTTTACAATCACTTAAATCATTACCATGATTACAAGTTCATGATTAACCAAAATTTTAATAAAATAGGATTCGCTTCCTTTCTCCAACTCAAAGAGCAAGTCAGCTCTCATATCTACAAAAGAAGAATCTTGTCAGCACACTTCTCAAAAAAGTAGGATATGTCCTACAGGATATTTGCTAATGTTTTATTCAGGCTGTTTTAAAATAGCCCATCTTACTTTTAGAAGATCCTTCCAAAATCAACAAAACATTCCATTTAGAAGCTTTTCTTGATATTAAGTTTGAAATGGCATTCCATTTTCTATTACATTTAATTAAAGTCCTTTATTTTCAGCAGTATCTTCTTTTAAAAGTATCATATATCCAGGGCTAAGGGAAGAAACTCAAATTCTGGGTCACTTGCTGTGATAATATATGAATTCAACCATGACAGTATTAAAATATGAAAGGATTATGGCACATTTTGAGAAGAAATACACAGAACTGAGTTGAACTAATAAAATCTCTACGTAAGGAACAAATTAAGAGGAAAATGCGGAAATGATTAAATGCTTTTTTATTTGTTCAAATGGAGTTTAATTTGGAATCTACTCCTTCTGCCAACACTATTTAAAATCCACTAGGTCAATAATAGAAAAAATTTTAATCTATATGGTAGTTTCATCCCCAAAATAAAGACGACTTACGGGATTGACATTACAGTCCTAAAAAATGGTGCCAACAGTTGTGATAGTTTTATTGTTTAGATTGTTATTATTTCCAGTGTCAGAATTTTGAATGCATTGTAATATATTTTTATACAGACTTTGAAAGGCAAACTCATGGTCTCATAAGGCAGTCTATGTTATTGTGGTAGGCAGAATTCTAATATGGCTTCCAAGGTATCTTACCCCCTTTTATATATACCCTAAATAATCCTTTTCCCTTAAGTGTGGGCAGGACCTGTGAATATATTAAGCTATTACTCCTGTGATTATGTTATGTTAGATGAGAAAGGTGAAGGGATTTTGCATACATAATTAAGGTTCCTAATTTGTTGACTTTTGAGTTAATGAAAGGGAGATTATCCTGGGTGAGCCTGATTATCGAGCTGAGCCCTTTAAAGAGTGCTTAGGCCTTCCCTGAGCTCAGAGATAGTCTCCTGCCAAGAAGCAAACCATCATGAGTTTACAGCTATAAAGAAATTAATTCGGCCAACAGAAACCCAAATGAGTTTGGGAGATAACCCCAAGCCTCAGGTGAGACAGCAGCCCCAGCCAACGCCTTGACCACTGCCTTGTGAAAACCAGAGCACATGATCCAACTGAGCTCTGCCCAGATTTCCTGATCCACAGAAACTGTAGGATAAGTAATTTATAGAGTTTTAAGTCACTGAGTTTGCAGTAATTTGTTACAGGGTAATAGAAAACTAATGCAGTTATATTAAACATTTACTGTGCTAATTAATGCTATGGGTAACACGACTGGACCCTATGCATATCTAAAAGTTAGTATTACAACCAGACTGTATTATAGCAATATATGTGCACCAATGTACATGAAAATAATTAGTCGTATCAGGAAAGAGACTTGCTGTAGTAAGCCTGATGTGTCCAAACCAAATTAAGAAAGAACAATTAAAACAACACTTTGCAGCAGAGGTTAGTAAGAGTGATGGTTTTTCAACTTGGACAGAGAAAGGTAAGGACCAAAAAGTGTATAAAAAGGGTAACATGATTCTGCAATAATTCAGTGTGACAAAAGACAGAAATGTAAGAAATAATCTTGGATCTCTGTCCTGGAGATTGGGGAAATGGCAGTTCTATCAACTACATAAAGAAGTATAGAGACGCTTGGGTGGCTCAGTCAGTTAAGTGGCCAACTTTGGTTCAGGTCATGATCTCAGAGTTCATGCGTTTAAGCCCCACATTGGGCTCTGTGCTTATAGTGCAGAGCCTGCTGGGATTCTTTCTCTCTCCCTCTCTCTCTGCCTCTTCCCTACTTGTACTCTCTCTGTCTGTCAAAATGAATAAATAAACTTCAAAAAAAAAAAAAAGTATACATAGGGGGCACCTGACTGACTCAATCAGTAAAGCATGGGACTCTTGATCTTGGGGTTGAAAGTTCGAGCCCCATGTTGGATGTAGAGATTACTTAAAAAAAAATAGAAAAAATAATAGAGTGTGTCTTACTTGTTCACTGCAAAGCAGGGTCAACAAACTACGGCTTGTAGGCCAAATAACCCAGAGCCTATTTCTTTTTTTTTTTTAATTTTTTTTTTTCAACATTTATCTATTTTTGGGACAGAGAGAGACAGAGCATGAACGGGGGAGGGGCAGAGAGAGAGGGAGACACAGAATCGGAAACAGGCTCCAGGCTCTGAGCCATCAGCCCAGAGCCCGATGCAGGGCTCGAACTCACAGACTGCGAGATCGTGACCTGGCTGAAGTCGGACGCTTAACCGACTGTGCCACCCAGGCGCCCCACCAGAGCCTATTTCTATAAATAGAAATTCTATAAATTTCCTTTATTGGAACAGAGCTATGCCCATTCATTTATATATTGTCTGTGACTGTTTTTCTGCTACAGTGGCTAAGTTGAGTATTTACAACAGAGACTATATGGCCTGAAAAGCCAAAAATGATTACTCTATGGCCCTCTACAGAAATGTTTGACCACCCTGGTATACAGTATAGTATGCCCATAGTCCTTGGCACATAGCAAGTTGCTTAAGAAATGTTAATGAATAGGGGCGCCTGGGTGGCTCAGTCGGTTAAGCGTCTGACTTCAGCTCAGGTCGTGATCTCGCGGTCCATGGGTTCGAGCCCCATGTCAGGCTCTGTGCTGACTGCTCAGAGCCTGGAGCCTGTTTCAGATTCTGTGTGTCTCTCTCTCTCTGACCCTCCCCCGTTCATGCTCTGTCTCTCTCTGTCTCAAAAATAAATAAATGTTAGGGGCGCCTCGGTGGCGCAGTCGGTTAAGCGTCCAACTTCAGCCAGGTCACGATCTCGTGGTCCGTGAGTTTGAGCCCCGCGTCAGGCTCTGGGCTGATGGCTTGGAGCCTGGAGCCTGCTTCCGATTCTGTGTCTCCCTCTCTCTCTGCTCCTCCCCCGTTCATGCTCTGTCTCTCTCTGTCCCAAAAATAAATAAATGTTAAAAAATAAATAAATAAATAAATAAATAAATAAATAAATGTTAAAAAAAATTTTTTTAAAGAAATGTTAATGAATATAATCATTAAAATTAATTTATAAAGTTCTCTAATAAATAGCCAGAACAAAATTACTAGGAGTTCTTATTCTTTTCCCTGGTTCAAATGTTTTAGGACCCATGCTCTCATTTTTCTTCTACTTTCTACTAGAGAAAATTTAGATAAATAGTTGATGAGGGTGGAAAAAAATTAAGATTTTAGTCAGAACATTGGCCTAGCATGTAATTCATAATCTATCAATCATATAAAAAGGTCAAGCAGATAATATGCAAAATATGCAAACACATACTTTCTGGGGCAAAGAATGCTATTGTCCCCCTGTTTTACATTCTTTCATTCTTCCTTTTAATAATAGGTATCCCTATCACCATCCAAAGCTTAGCTAGGTACATAGCCATGTAACTACAGACACATCCAAGCTCTCTTGCAGCTATATATGGGCCTATGCCTAAAGTTCTCATCTGCAGAATGTGAGCAGAAAAATCACATACGCCTTGTTTAAAAAGGAAATGTGGGGCGCCTGGGTGGCGCAGTCGGTTAAGCGTCCGACTTCAGCCAGGTCACGATCTCGTGGTCCGTGAGTTCGAGCCCCGCGTCGGGCTCTGGGCTGATGGCTCAGAGCCTGGAGCCTGTTTCCGATTCTGTGTCTCCCTCTCTCTCTGCCCCTCCCCCATTCATGCTCTGTCTATAAACGTTGAAAAAAAAATTTTTTTATAAAAAAAATAAATAAAAAGGAAATGTGCAGGGCTCCTAGGTGGCTCAGTCAGTTAAGCCTCAACTCTTGACTTCGGCTCAGGTCATGATCTCACCGTTCATGGGATCAAGCCCTGCATAGGGCTCTGCACTGACAGCATAGAGCCTGCTTAGGATTCTCTCCCCCCGTTTGCCCCTCTCCACCGTGCGTGCGCTCTCTCAAAATAAATAGATAAACTTACACCATAAACATTTTTCTTTTTAAAAAGGAAATTTGCTTGCCTTCTACTTCTCTTCCTCCATTCCATAGGATTTAATGAAGTCTCAGAAGTCAGCCAGCTTCAATCATGAAGATAAACACAGTGTAATAAAAATGTCAGAGCAGGGCACCTGGGTGGCTTAGTCGGTTGAGCATCTGACTTCAGCTCAGATCATGATCTCACAGCTTGTGAGTTCAAGCCCACATCAGCCTCTGTGCTGACAGCTCAGAGCTTGGAGCTTGCTTCAGATTCTGTGTCTCCTCTCTCTCTGCCCCTCCCCTTCTTGCTCTCTGTCTCACTCTCTCTCTCAAAAATAATAAACATTAAACAAAAAAAAACAAAAAAAAAAAGATGTCCGAGCAACAAAAGGGAAGGAACCTAGGTCTCTGGCTGATCTCATAGAGGAAAGCATGACTATGTACTCTGGACTAGTATGTGAAAAGATGTAAATTTCTATCTTCTGCGGACCACATATTTTAGCATATCTTTATTATAGCAGCTTACCCTATGTTAATAAACCCCCAACATCATTCACTTCAAAGTCACACAATTATATATTAGATGAGGCTACTATAACTCCTGCATTTGCAATATAGTCTTTCTATTGTGTGGGTATGAGGGCACTCTATAAAATTCTAGTAGAGAAGCCCTGGCTTTAAATGTATGATGGGGCATTTGGTCTCTTTCAAGTTCAGCAATGACAAAATATAAAATTATGCCAAAAAAAATCTTTGTGCCCTTAATAATCCACAGAGACAGAGAGTGCTCACTATGTGCCAGTTGATCTGTTCATCACAGAAGGAAGTGGAAAGACAAAAGAGTTTCATATACTTACAAGGGGATTGACTAGAAGAGTAAAAGAGCTATCAGTTTTGGAAGACACTCAATAGAGTACTTAATGGGTTGCAACTACAAGGTCCCAATGTCTTCTGCTAAAAAACCTTACTTCTTAGCTGCCAATGTCTTCAGGCGTGATGACTCAGTTTCTGTTTCTCTGAACATCAGTCCCAGAGTCTGCATAATTTCAATGCATGCCCTAGAAAACAAAGAGGAAAAAAAAGCATGGAAATGGCATGATTGCATTACAAGTCCAGAATTTCACAAAATCAGTAATCCTTGATAGAATTGCTCTCAGGTAATTTATATAGAGAAGGAAATTCTGTATATCAGATTGTCAACGTTGGTTGACCACTCTGTGATTGCTATATAGTAAACACGCAGAAATATTTGTTGAATGAATCAATAGCTGAATGTCAGGATTAAGTTATTTTCATATTTTTTTTATCCTTAACATTTTTTTCTGATAATCACACACTACTTTAAAATTATTTTTAATAATTTTAACTTTTTCAGGTAGGTAATATTTGGCTCAAAATTTCAAAGGTAAAAAAGAGAAGACAGTGAAAGATGTCTTTCCTCCAGACACCCATTTTTTTTTTTCCTTTGGGACAACCAATATTCTAGTTTCTTGTATAGCCTTTCTTTAAAAAGTAGAACATAATGGGGTCACCTGCCTGGGTGGCTCAGTTGGTTAATCATCCGACTTTTGATTTTGGCTCAGGTCATGATCTCATGGTTCATGGGTTCGAACCCTGAGTCAGGCTCCACACTGAGAGTGAGGAGTCTGCCTGGGAATCTCCCTCTCCCTCTCTCTCTGCCCCTCCCCTACTTGTGCTCTCTCTCTCCCAAAATAAATAAACTTAAAAAAAAGTAGAACAAAATGAATGCTATTTTAAAAAATTTATGTGAAGCAAAACTTGCAGTGCCATTTATCATTAATATGGTACGTATTTTGTCCAGTGCCTTCCATTCATCTTTAACACCCTAGGGGGAAAAGAATCTATGATTATCCAGTTAATACTTACACCAGCTCATCAGCCCTTTGGCTTCTATTTTGAAGTGTGCTCTTATCCCTAGACTCTGGCAAGTACTCATGAAGTTTGTTCACTAGGAAATAGAAAAGGTCACTGGTCTGTGAAAGCAAGCAGGAAAGAAAATGGTAAATAAGGTATCAGATGGTAAAACTCTATCTTTACATAATAAAAATATGAAGAAATTATTCTCTGGGGACAAAGTGAATTAAAATATCTCTCATTAATATTAGCATAATCCGAACTGAAAACACTTTTACTTACCACCGGGAAACAGACCACTGTGCTGGTGAACAGAGCCAGAGCTAAAGCCTAGGGGTGATGCTGAGAGATGCTTAATAGGCTTGGCTCTCCCGTTAATATTGAAGGCCCTCTAGAAGTAGGTGTTTAATCTCAGGCAAGTCATTTACTTACCTGGGAATAATATATTAAATGGAGGCTACTCTAATTCCTGTCTTTCCAAAGCAATTTGGCCTTTGTGAGGATACAATGAAATAAGGGCTAGAAAAACACTTTTAAAAATGTTTGCTAACCTGGGGCGCCTGGGTGGCTCAGTCGGTTAAGCATCCGACTTCGGCTCAGATCATGATCTCACGGTTCATAGGTTCGAGCCCCGCATCAGGCTCTATGCTGACAGCTCAGAGCCTGGAGCCTGCTTTGGATTCTGTGTCTCCCTTGCTCTCTGCCCTTCCCCTGCTTGTGCTCTGTCTCTCTCTGTCTCTCAAAAATAAATAAATGTAAAATAAATAAATATATATATTTACTAACCTAAAAGCAAACTCACAGCATTGGTGTAGCCTAATGAAGATGGTGGAGAATGATACTAATAATTCTGTTAATACAGTAAATTTCCATCTCTGCCAAAATAAACACAGACTTAAGAGTGCAGGAACCAAATTTTTTGTGCTGCTATGCCGTCTCTTGAGATAAATCAAGCATGAAGTAAGCACTGGCCCATGAAATCAGGCAAGTTGGTACTAATTAGAAATATAATGTAATCGCTTCTCTTTTCTGTCCCTCTCTTGTTCGTTTTCTTCCCCAGGACTTTTGTTTACTAGTGACAAATTAGACTCTTTGTTTAGACAGGTATTATGGGTGCCTGTATATAGGTGATCTGGCATGAGAAGAGGCTGAGGATGGCAGGTGGAGAGAGGGACCAGAGGAGAAGGAGCAGGATGCATAGCAGACCCTCTCAGAAGGGCTGCTGTTTACTCACTGCCCTGGTAAATTAGCACGGTTGGTGGCTCTGCACACTAACTCTGGTGCCTAGTTCTTTCAGTTCATATCCCAGCTCTGCCATGGGTCAGCTTTGTCATATTTGGCATATTACATACACACTGTATGACTCAGGTTATGTCTAAGATGGAATTAATGTCACCTGATGGGGCTGAAATAAGATAGTATGTGTAGGGGCTTCTGGGTGGCTCAGTCGGTTAAGCATCTGACTTCGGCTCAGGTCGTGATCTCACACTCCGTGAGTTCAAGCCCCACATTGGCCTCTGTGCTGACAGCTCAGAGCCTGGGGCCTGCTTCAGATTCTGTATCTGCCTCTCTCTCTGCCCCTCTCCAGCTCGTGCTCTGTCTCTCTCTCCCTCAAAAATAAATAAAAACATTTTTTAAAAGGGAAAAAAATAGAATTACCATATGATTCAGCAATCCCACTAATGGGTATACTCCCAAAAGAACTGAAAGAGTCTCAAAGAGGTATTTACACACCCATATTCATAATGGTAATATTCACAATAGCTTAAACATGGAAGCAACCCAAGTATCCATCAATGGAGAATGGATAAGCAAAATGTGTTATATACATAAATGGAATATTACTCAGCCTTAAAAACAAGCAAATTCTGACATATGCTACAACACTGATGATCCTAGAAGACATGATAAGTAAAATAAGCCAGTCACAAAAAGACAAATACTGGATGGTTCCACTTACATGAAATATTTAGAGAAGTTAAATTGATAGAAGTAGAAAGAAGAATGGTGTTGCCAGAGGCCGCGTGAAGTGGGGGAATGAGGAGTTATTGTTTGATGAGTATAGTTTCAGTTTTGCAAGATGAAAAGAGTTCCGGAGAGGCTCCAACAGTATACAGGACCTACTTAAAATCACTGGACCATACATTTAAAAATGGCTAAGATAGGGACACCTGAGTGGCTCAGTCCGTTAAGCATCTGACTTCAGCTCAGGTCATGATCTCACGGTTCGTGGGTTCGAGCCCTGCATCGGGATCTTTGCTGATAGCTGAGTCTAAAGCCTGCTTCAGATTCTGTGTCTCCTCTCTCTGCCCCTCCCCTGCTTGTGCTCTCTCCCTCTCTCTCTCTCAAAAATGAACATTAAATCTTTTTTCTTTTAATGGTTAAGATGGCAAATTCTATGTTTATGTGTATTTTACCACAATAAAAAATAATGTTGAGAAAAAAAAACTTCATGGAGAAAAAATAAAGGGTTAAGAAGGAACATGAACAGAGAATTCTTTCATTCACTCATTCATTGATTGAACACATAACTACGGATTATCAGCTATGTAGCAGGAACTGTACTAGGTAATGAGATAATATCTTGAGCAAAGCAGACAAACAAACATGGTGTCCATAATCCTAAAGCTTACAGTTTAGTCGACCTATGAAAAAATGTTCTCATAATTTAAAATTTACTTGTAAGAAAATTGTTTTAAAAAAAAAGATTACCTTAAAGAAAATTATACCCCATACAGTTGATTTCAAAAGGGGACATTGTGTGTGTGTGTGTGTGTGTGTGTGTGTGTGTGTATTTATAGTACATAATATATTTATATAAAATTATATATATTTGTAAAATTTTATTTATATGAAACTATTATATGTATGATTTTTTATCATCTTACTCAGGAACCAAAAATTCGAGATGCCCCTAATCTCCCCACGCCAGTGTGGGTTTCTGAGGAAGTTTCACACAACCTTATGTTCACCAGGGAGCCCAGCACAAAGTTGCAAAACCACTGCTTAAGCTTAAAGCCGTAATAACTTTAAAGAAAAAAGCTCCTAAAAGAAGATAAAAATGTTGACTTTTATTAGTTATATATGTTAACTTTGTATAAATGAATGTAAGATTGTGGTTGTGGATTAGAGAGAACATAAGGCTACCAGGTCTTGGAAGCATGGTGGGGAGGAGAACAAGGTACCCCACTAAGTGTGGGGAGACCACAGATAGGGAGACTGCCCATATAACTTTTATTTCCCTCTGTCTTCATTTTGGCCTCTCATTTTTGACAACTGAATTAGAAGACCTATTTTAATCCATCTAAGGACATTACATTAAAGAAGGGCTGCAGTATTTTTTTTTTTTTAATGTGTATCTGTTTATTTTTGAGAGAGAGATAGAGACAGACAGAGAGGGAGACAGAGAATCCCAAGCAGGCTCTGTGCTGTCAGCACAGAGCCCAGTGCAGGGTCCAAACTCACCAACTGTGAGATCATGACCCGAGCCGAGATCAAGAGTTGAGCACTTAACTGACTAAGCCACCCGGGCGCCCCTGCAGTATTTTCAGTTAAGCAACAGAACATGAATGCTTTATTCCTAGATTTTTGATCAGGTTAATTTTTCACAAGACAATAAACTTTCAGTTCAATACGAATTGATTATGGGACCTGGTATACACATGGCACACGTTAGACCTTAGGGTGAATACGAAGATGATGAGTAAGAGACATGCCTGTCCTGAAGAAGCTTATAGCATACAAGGGTAAATTTAAAAATTTGCCAAAAACTGTAGTAAAAAGGAGACTTTCTGAGCTAATTCTTGAGGGTAGGAACTGTGTCTTACTCATGCTCACATTTCTAATGCCTATTCCCATTCCTGGCCTAGAGCAGGCATGTAATAAATATTTGTTGAATTGTTAGAAGGTGCTGAGATACCATAGAACTGCATTGTCCAACACAGTAGCCACTGGTCACATGGCACTACTTAAATTTAAATCGATTAAAATGGTGGGGCGCCTGGGTGGCTCAGTCGGTTAAGTATCCAACTCTTGATTTCAGTTCAGGTCATGATCTTACAGTTCGTGAGTTCAAACCCTGCGTCAGGCTTTGCACTAACAATATGGAGCCTGCTTGGGATTCCCCCCCCCCTTTGCCCCTCCCCCAGTCACAATCCCCCCCCTTCTTGAAAATAAATAAACATTCTTTTAAATTTCACTTCCCTAGTCACTGGCCACATTCATTGTGGCTAGTGGCTACTTTATTGAACAGCATAGATTAAAGAACATCAAAGAAAGTTCTATGGTACAGGACTGCCAAAACAGATGAGAAAGAGGAGGGTTCCAAAGTTCCCCATAGAGGATGACAGGAAAGGCAGAAGAACGGCATTTGAGCTGAGCCTTGAAGAATGGATGGGTAGGATTTTAACAGGAGAAAATGGAAGAAAGAGTAGCCTAGAGATAACAGCAGGGGAAACGAGGAGGGGCTGGAAGGACAAGGTGTTCAAGCCACCCCACGAGGCTGGAGCTTTTAGAGGAAAGAGATGAAAGCAAGGAAGTGTGGGGTTGAGTGGGTTAGGCCCAGCCTCATTCTCTTCCTTTGTATCTTTCTTTGGCTCCACAGCCAAGGCCATCTGCATCAGGCACATTGGAAGATTGGACATGCTTAAGAAACCTCGAGGCCAACGCTGATATTCAACATCAACACCCTTCTTGCTAGTCTAACCTGTAAGTGGTACCTCAGTTCTCCTACCTAGACATCTGCTTTAAATCCAGTCCCCCGATTGTGTCTGGTTTATCTAAGTGGACATCTGTGAGCCCAGTGTGAAGTCCTTTGCTAGTCCTCTCCCAGCTGCTAGGTTTACTCTGGACAATCTTTATATCCTTGCCACCTCCCCTACCTCATTCCATGAAGACTATTGCCAGACCCTAAACAAGCAGATCTTCCTGGTGTCAAATGTTTTTGCAGACATTTGGGTATAACCTACGCATGTGCTGGAATGCCCTGATCTCTTTTGCACACTCCCTGTGTAGAGGTCACTCTCTCCGCCGGTGCTCTGTGCCTTCCCTGGGAGCATCTACAGCTGGGTTCGTTTGCCCATTGCCTGCCCTATATAGATGTTGGCCCTTCCTGATAACCCACCTTGCATGGGCCATGCCTGTCCAAGTTTGGAATCTGTGACAGAAGTCCTTAGTGGAGAGCCTTAAATGCTAAAGCCAACGTGTTTGTACTTTGAAGGGAGAGCCACAAGAAGTTTTTGAGTGCGCAAGGACACAAAATCAGAGTTACAGATTAAACTAATACCACGTGTGGGATGGACTGGAGAGTTATACTTGGGTGTGATATAATATCAGTTTCCTTAGCCTTTTCACATTACCTCCATTTCCATATTCATAATCACCTTGTGTGGTCATTTCGATGCCTGTTCCTATGTTCTCTACAATCCTCTTTAGTTTTGGAGTCAAGACCCGGATGTTATATTCCTAACAGGGTGTATCCAGTTCAAGCATTTACGTAGCACAGTATCATTGTTGCCTGTCTCAGTGTTGGGGGACATTTGACATAATATTCTATGCAGCTAATACGCCCTCTAATTAGGGTAATTAACCATTTCAGTTTGCTTGGGACTATCCTAGCTTTTGCACTCAAAGTCCCATATCCTGAGAACTTCTTCAGTCCTAGGCAAGCTGTGACAGTTGGTCACCCAAGTGTGGGCAAACCTGGGTGGTTGGTCGTCCTACATGTGAAGCCCTTCGAATCTAAGACCAGGACTGTCTTGTATGGCTGGGGAGCTGTGCACTTTACAGCTGCTCAATAAAATGTTGGCAACTCTGAAACCACTGGCCAGAATTAGGATACAACATATAGCCATCAAGAGGAGCTCAACCCGAGGCAGGGCTCACCCCCTCGTTAGCACCATATCATTACTCGCCAGGGCTTCTGAATACCTGCCCATGAAACTGAAGTAAGTCTTACAGAGTAAGTCTATAACTTGCTGAGTGAGAGCTAGGTTGATTTGACTCCCCAGGAGTCACCTTTTTAAAAAAGTCCTACATTCACAAGTAACTTGTTTTAATTGTACTTATATTGTAGGGTTACCTGAAGGTAAAACTTCTTAAAATCTACTTTCTCATCTCACTCTCTGTACCCATACATCTTGCATCCCAGAAGCTCCTCCTCCAACACACACATATACATGTGGTTGCCAAACCAACCCACATAAGGTACTTTTTGCTACCATTCTCCTTCCCCGTCTCTCCTCCAACACACACATATACATTATTGATTACGTCACAAGATTTCAAATACTGAGTCATGATTGCATTAAATTTCCATCAACATTTTAAAATACAGCCTCCGAATACAAGACAACATTTATTTGTATTTTACTACATGCTCAAATATCCTGCATTCGATAAATAGCTGGAACAAGTTTCAAAGATTAAAAATAAAACAAAACACCTACTTTCCAGAAAAGCCTTTTCAGAATGAAGTTTTTCTGGGCTGCTACTTTAAGTTCTGTAATTAGACAAAGTATCTTCCTCAACGTATTGTCTTTAAGGAAAAGTTCAGATTTAAGTTGACCGAAGTGCTTAATTTTCTCCTCAGATCTACAGAAACACAAGAAAAAAAATTTCCATGTAAAAAATGGTAAACGGCAGTTGAAGAATATCAACAATTATTGACAGGTTTGTAAAACTTTGTTTCTAATGGAATTTTAATATAGTTTTGTGCTTCTAGTTTTATTACTTATTAGTAATGGACCTTGCTTTCCCCAGATTGAGCTATTTATAACTCTCCAGGCATACTTTTGCCCGTGCCCCTTTACTCAAGCTGTATCCACGTCAGCAATGCTCTCAGTGTCCCTAGGAAACTTCTGTCTCTCTTTCATAGTCTAGCTTGCAGTTTGCTACATACCATCTACCATACTGCCTGAGCCAAATGGAGTATTATTTGCTTAATATTTTTTTCTTTAAATCAACTCCCTTTGTGTGTGTGTGTGTGTGTGTGTGTGTGTGTGTGTGTGTGTGTAGAGAGAGAGAGAGAGAGAGAGATTATTCACAAAGAAAACTTTGTATCACTACTTTACAAGGAGAACCAGTGTCATGTGCCATAAATAGCAGGTAACTGTAAAAACATCAGGGAAGCAACACAGATTCTACATTGATGCGCCACATTCCCAGCCTGAGGCCTGCTCTCTCTCTGACAAAAAGGCAGATGAACATGTCTCAGAGAGCTCCTGCTTTGGGCACCAAGCCCAGAGGTTCTCCCTAATGAGACTGAACTAGTTGGAAAAGCAATCACTGTTCCACTGTGGAATTCAAAGTTGTTTCCTGCCATGTCAGAGTACCACATGCATTCATCTCTTGTCACTGACCTGTGTACGTTCGATACTTCAGGAAAAGCTGGCTTTGCTGAAGAGAGTAACACCTCCTCATTAAAGCTTTCCCTAATTCCAGCATGAACGAGGACCCTTTCCTATAGCACTTTTCCCACACGTCTTATATATTATATATGATATATATATAATATATATAACATATATATATAACATATATATATAACACACATATATATGTTATATATATTATACATAACACACATATATACATATTATATGTTACATATTATATTATACATATTATATGTATTATTTATAATATATAATGTGTATTATATGTTATATGTTATATATGTGTTATATATATGTGTTATATATGTGTTATATTATATATTAATATATTAATATAATCATATTTAATTGTGTATAATTATATTTATTTAATTATATAATATAATTATATTTAATTATATAATATAATTATATTTAATTATATAATATAATTAATATATATATTATATATCTTTTGCCCCATTGTTGTGATCGTGTACTTGTCCTGGGCACTTTTCATGGACTGTCTCATGCAGTCCCACGAAGGGGGTATGGCTGGGAATTACTGTTACATTTATGGGATGTTAGAAAGGTTAAGTAGCCTGTCCAAGTTCATACAACTAGTGATTCAGAAGAGCAGGGTGCAAAGTAGTAGTAGAAGAGATGTTTCATATTCTGTGTAGGTCAGTGGAAACTTCCTAAAATTTCTGACTTGAAGTCAAAATATTTTTAAAAAATCTTTTTTAACATTTTTATTCACTTGTTGAGAGACAGAGAGAAACAGAGTGCAAGCAGGGGAGGGGCAGAGAGAGAGGGAGACACAGAATCCGAAGCAGGCTCCAGGCTCTGAGCTGTCAGCACAGAGCCCGACGTAGGGCTCCAACCCATGAACTGCGAGATCATGACCTGAGCCGAAGTTGGACGCTTAACTGACCCAGCCACCCAGGAACCCCAAAGTAAAAATATTTTTACCACCTACTCCAACCTTAATACCAGCCATTTATCCCAATACTACTGCACGGAATCTTGGCTCTTGCCTACTACCTCCCCTTTTATTTAAAGACACTATGATTTTCTCTTCTATCCAATCACTGAGCCTCTCTTAGTAACAAAAACAGGAAGACTTCCTGAAAAACAGTCTCTTTTCCAGTGGAGAGTCTGCAAAAGAAATGATCAAGAATTCAGGGATAGAAGTCAGAGGCAGAAGAACATGATTATAAATATGGGGTTCAGATTCTAGATCTGCCTCTCTTTACCTGAGTAATTACCATGGTCAAGTTACCTACTCTCTGTGTGCCTCAGTTTCCCATCTGTAAAATGGGTATTATCATACCTACCCCATCATTTTGATACTTTGGTTACTACATGTGCTTAGCACACGGTAAATATTTAATAAATAGTTTGTAAATAAAATACTAACGAGCTTTGAGATCCCACTTCCCTATACATCCACTTCTAATTACAATCCCATTTCATTTAAAAAATACTATAAAATCCCTCTGTTCTCTGAGAACTCCAAAAACAGCAGAAATGTAGTTTTCACAAACAAGTGAGCTTAGAAAACCACAAGCTCAGAAAGCATACCAGCAGAATTACTTTCCAATTGACTTTCCTATTTTTCCCATTAGTCCACAATTTGCTGAGATTCACATAGGGACAGTTTTTTTTCCTTTGGCACCTATGATAATAGACTGAAATACCAAACTTACAAAAAATTGTTTTTTCATAAGAAAAAACACACTAATCTCTTCATACTAAAAATCAATTCATATGTAAATTGAGGTCTCATATACATCATAAATACAAGTTAGATTCAGGAGTCTATATTTCCGTAGAGACATTGATATAATCACAGTTTCTCTGCCCAGAATATTTGTTTTTACATAGATGATGATAAACTTTACTTGGCTAATTTAAATAATAAAAAGTCTAGTGCCAGAAGACTCCATTATTCAGTTTAGGAATAAGGGGAAATGTTACATTAATTTTAACAGATATTCTATATTTTCATCAGCTAGAAAATATAAATTCACTCAAATAATGTAGCAAGAAGGATTCTTGATCTAATGATAAGCTCTATTTTTCCCATGTTTTCATTTTTGGAGGGGATATTCTACATAAATAATACATTTTTATAATGATTTACAGCTGGAAAAGGCTTTTCATACATTATCTCAGAAGCACTGTGTATATGTTCACAATGGTCCCTATACATCCATGATGTTACAGGACTCACATTTGTGACAGAGTTCTAATTTGAAACCCAAAGAATGTTTACTCCTTTTAAACTGAAGGTGCCTTGCAGGCAGAGACCTGTCTTATATATCTTGTACATAGACCACATTCTTCATAGTGCATTTTAAATCACTGCATTTTAAATGTGTTGCCTTCAGGAATTAACTTTGTAAGAAATATGCTTTTCATGAGTCAAGAGAGTGGTAGAACTCAACTCTCTTTCTGGCCTTCAAGGATAAATTTCAAGCCACACATATACAGAGAGATAAAGCCTATTTTATTATCCAGTTAGTTTTAAAACCACTTTAAATAAAGCACTAAAATTAAAACTGATACTTTTTTGCAGTAAACATATGAAAACAGGTAGAAATTCTAAGCTGTCTGTATTGCCATCTTTTAAAAACTAAATCACAAACATCCTTACTTTAACCCTACATACCTCAGAACATACCTCAAAATAAACATTTTCTTACAAAATCATCATTGTCACATCTGTCAAAATTATCAATAATTCTTTGCTATGGGCTAATACCCAGTCCACATTCAGATGACCTCCATTGTCTTAAAAATGTCTTTTTAGGGGCGCCTGGGTGGCTCAGTCGGTTAAGCGGCCGACTTCGGCTCAGCGGCCGACTTCGGCTCAGGTCATGATCTTGCGGTCCGTGAGTTCGAGCCCCGCGTCGGGCTCTGTGCTGACAGCTCAGAGCCTGGAGGCTGTTTCGGATTCTGTGTCTCCCTCTCTCTGACCCTCCCCTGTTCATGCTCTGTCTCTCCCTGTCTCAAAAATAAATAAAACGTTAAAAAAAATTAAAAAAAAATTTTCTTTTTAGGGGCGCCTAGGTGGCTCAGTCAGTTAAGCATCAGACTCTTGATTTTGGCTCAGGTCATGGTCTCACAGTCATGGGTTCAAGCCCCATGGTGGGCTCCATGCTGGCAGTGCAGAGCCTGCTTGGGATTCTGTCTCTCTCTCTCTCTCTCTCTGTCCCTCCCTTGTTCTCTATCTCTCAAAATAAATAAACTAAAAAACTTATTTAAAAAATGTCTTTTACTTTTGGTTTGTTGAAATCAAGATATAAATAAGATACTTGTTATATTTGCTTATTATGTTTCTTAAGCCTTCTTAAAACTTTTATTATAGAAATTTTTAAACATACACAAAAATGGAGAAAATTGTATAAGAAACCCCATCTATCACCTAGATTCAATAATTTTTAACATTTTGCCAATCTTGTTTTATCTATTCCCTTAAACACGTATACACACACCTTACCTGTTTTAAAACTGAAATAAAATATATATAACTTAAAATTTATCATTGTAACCATTTTTAGGTATACAAATTAAGTGCATTCACAGTGTTGTATAACCATCACTACTATCCATTTCCAGAACTTCTTCATTTTCCCAAACAGAAACTCTGTACTAATGAACAGTAGGTCCCCATTTCCCTCTCCCCTCAGCTCCTAGTAACCTCTCTTTTATTTTCTGTTTCTATGAATTTGCCTATTCTCAATGCCTCCTATAAGTAAGTGGAATCATACAATATTTGTCCTTTTATGTGTGGATTCTTTCACTTAGCATAATTTCTTCAAGGTTCATCCATCTTGCCACATGTGTCAGGACCGCATTCCTTTTGAAAGCTAATATACCCACACTTTAAATCAGATTCATGTTTAATTGTTTTAACAATTTATTCATTCATTCCATAAAGGCAGCCTACTGTGTGCCAGTGACCAAGGTACAGTCTTGGCCCTTAAGGGGCATAGTACATAATAGGGCAGCACATAATCAAATAAGCAATCTAAAGATAGGCTGTTGAGTCCTAAAAGATGGTAAGCACAGAATGTTCTAGAGGGGCCCCTCCTAATATAGTTCTGAGAAATGATTTTTAGAGAAAGGGATAGCAAGCTAAGTCTTGATGAGTTGAAGTTATTCATGAAGGAGAAGAAGAATAGACAGTAGGGTTCCAGGATAGAGGAAAAAACAAACAAACAAAAAAACCAGGGAGCTTTCTGAGAACTGTGAGATCATTTGGATCAGGAGGTTAGGGCAGGAGTTGAGGGGACACAACAGTTGAAGATGGAAAGACGAAAAGACACATCAGAAAGATCTTTATAAGCTGCTGTAAAGTTTAGACCTTTTTCTAAAGGTAATGGAGAGCCATTCAAAGACTTTAAGGGAGGGAGTTACATGATCAGATTTGTGCTTCCGAAAGATTTCTTTGTTGTTATGGAGAATGGTTTAGAGAGTGAAGGCAGAAGCCAGCTAGGAAAATACTGTAGGAGCTCAGAACAAAGGTAATTGGGCTGAGTATGTGACAGTCAAAGAAGTAGATGTTATCCAGATATATTAGAGAAAAGCAATAAATCATGTGGTGAATGGCTGGGTGTGTGGGGGGGTGGTGTAGGGGAAAGAGAAGATAAGGATGACTTCCGGGACTCTGGCTTAGGTGATCTGGGGATAACAACATCAGGCCCTGTGTTAGGGAACACAAGAGGAAGGTCCGGTCCCAGAAGGAAGATGCTGAGTTCTGTTTCGAATATACTGACTTTAAAGTTCTTGTAAGACCTACAAGAGGTGATGGCCAGTGGGCAATTATGTTTGCAGACCTAAAATTCAGGGCAGAGAGTTGAAGTAGAGGTGTAAATGTGTTGGTCAGCAACACATGGAGTTACGAGAGGCAGAGATGAGGGAACAGTCCCCCACACAACTCTAGCATATCATCACTCCTTACCTATATGGCTTTTGACTTCCGATAGGACTGAGCTCACCAGCACGTAGGGGATCTTGTAAAAGAGTAGCTTTCTAAAAGAGGAAAAAAGTGGGAATAGTTAGAATCTTTGTTTACTGAAAATCAATTTCTCCTACTTTTAGTCAATACTGTATATCTATTCCTTAATCCATCCTATAGTATGTGATTTGTTTATGTAAATAATACCACAGAGTACTTGTTTCCTTATATAGTTTTTAATAATTTTAAACATGACACTTGCTCATTATAAAATGAAATTATCTATCAAAATCAAACAGTACGGGGCGCCTGGGTGGCGCAGTCGGTTAAGCGTCCGACTTCAGCCAGGTCACGATCTCGCGGTCCGTGAGTTCGAGCCCCGCATCAGGCTCTGGGCTGATGGCTCAGAGCCTGGAGCCTGTTTCCGATTCTGTGTCTCCCTCTCTCTCTGCCCCTCCCCCGTTCATGCTCTGTCTCTCTCTGTCCCAAAAAATAAATAAATGTTAAAAAAAAAAAAATCAAACAGTACAAAAATGCATAAACAAAAGATAAAAGTTCCATGTCTCTCCCTAATCCTCCTAACCCACTAGTCAAAGTACCTTACTATATACTTGATACTAATATAACACTGTATGCTAATTATACTGAAATTAAAAACAACAGTGACAACAAAGTACCTTGCTGTATTATTATCAGTTTGGTTTGTATCCTTTCAGGTATATAAAAACATACTAATTATAACATACATCTATAGGGGCGCCTGGGTGGCTCGGTTCATTAAGCGTCTGACTCTTGATCTCAGCTCAGGTCATGATCTCAAGGTTCGTGGGATTGAGCCCGGAGGCAGGCTCTGAGGCAGACAGCGCAGAGCCTGCTTGGAATTCTCTCTCCCTCCCTCTCTCTCTGCCCCTCCTGCACTAGTGTGCATTGAAACACACGTGCACCCTCTTTCTCTCCCAAAGTAAATAAACTTAACAAAAGACATACATCTTATACATATTAGATGATATCTTTTTATAATATATATTTAGTACTGGCTAAATTACATCACATATGTTAATCTGGAACTTTTTTTTCACTTAATATATGGTAGACAATTTTCCATTTCTGTATATATAGGTTTACTTCAATCTTTTTAATGATTACCTAGTATTTCATAGCATAGATTATACAATAGTTTTCTTAACTATTCCCCTATTAATAGGGTTATTTTTTCCCTCAAATCTTTAGTGTTGCCATTTTCCATTCATTCTGGGTCTTGAAAATAAGTTGGTATGTAGTGTTCAGCAAGTCCTCTAAATAATCTTTTATTTTATGTTAAGGCTTAACAGACAGGTCCGAAAGAATTTCTGAAACGTTGCTGATTTACAACTCCAAACAAACTTACCCCTTTCTTATTCCTTAATATCAGAGCAGGATGGTGAGTGGGTGGGGGAAGTATGTGCTTTTTCTCACTACTTTTGTTTTTTATTTATTTTTTAAAAATGTTTATTTTTATTTTTGAGAGAGAGAGCATGAGCAAAGGAGCTGAACCATGACCTGAGCTGAAATCAGAGAGTCAGACAATTAACCAATGAGCCACCCAGGTGCCCCACTACTTTTGTTTTTTTAAAGAAATCTCTATACTCAGTGTGGGGTTCAAACTCAGGACCCTGAGAACAAGAGTCAAATGTTCTACCAACTGAGCCAGCCAGGCACCCCTGTTCTTAACTACTTTTGTCATTGTTTTAAGTTAAGGGGAAAAAAAGCTGTCTTTTTTTCCCCTCTAAATGTTAATGGTTACCTTAAATCTAGAATTTTAATTTGGGGATATTCCTTAGTTATTTAGCTTTCTAGCACCTATCTTCACAACATATAAATGGCAAAGAATTGCCATGTATTGTTTCTGTAGAATTTGAGATGCTAAAGAACTCAGATGTAATTATTTTTGGTGAAAGTTACAGATAAAATGGATCACTGAAGGAGACTTGGCTCTTTGGAAACCCTTAAAATCAGAATGAGTGCTAATTTCTCACTGGATGGTTTAGGTTTATTTTCCCCGAAAATACAGAGAGAGTTAACATGTCCATTCCTTTTTCCCAGTAGCATTTCCCTACCTCAATGTGAATAATCATTCTAGATCTCAAAGCACAAGAGATCAGTTAGCCAAGATATGTCTGACTGATTTAGGAGATTATTGTTTTTTAATTTCCTAAAACTTATGGAAGTATCACCAAGAATAACATGATAAAAGAAACAGTGTCACAAAAGTCATAACTTTCTAAATATTTATATTGAATTAATGTCTTATTTTTACTAGAATGAATGCTAACCTGATTCATCATATGTATGAAATATTTGCTTGCCCATTTTCCGTCTTTCAAGAGATAGAACATTATTTTTTTAATGTTAAGTGTATTTATTTGAGAGAGTGCATGCAAGCAGGGGAGGGGCAGAGAGAGAGGAAGAGAGAGAATCCCAAGCAGGCTCCACACTGTCAATGCAAAGCCCGACAGTGGGCTCGAATCCACAAACTGCAAGATCATGACCTGAGCCAAAGTCAAAAGCCGAACGCCCAACCAACTGAGCCACCCAGGCACCCTAAGGGATGGAACATTTTTAATAATAGCATCTATTAGGGGCACCTGGGTGGCTTAGTCGGTTAAGCATTCAACTTCGGCTCAGGTCATAATCTCACCGTTTGTGAGTTTGAGCCCTGCATAGGACTTTGTTTTTTTGTTTTTAGTTTTATTTTGTATTTTGTTTTTAATTTATATCCAAGTTAGTTAGCATATAGTGCAACAGTGATTTCAGGAGTAGATTCCTTAGTGCCCCTTACCCATTTAGCCCATCCCCCCTCCCAAAACCCCTCCAGTAACCCTCAGTTTGTTCTCCATATTTATGAGTCTCTTCTGTTTTGTCCCCCTCCCTGTTTTTATATTATTTTTGCTTCCCTTCCCTTGTGTTCATCTGTTTTGTATATTAAAGTCCTCATATGAGTGAAGTCATATGATATTTTCTTTCTCTAATTTCACTTAGCATAATACCCTCTAGTCCATCCACGTAGTTGCACATGGTGAGATTTCATTCTTTTTGATTGCCGAGTAATCATCTTCTTTATCCATTCATAAATTCATCCATCATGGATCCATTCATCCATCAATGGACATTTGGGCTCTTTCCATACTTTGGCTATTATTGACAGTGCTGCTATAATCATTGGGGTGCATGTCTCCCTTCGAAACAGCACACCTGTATCCTGTGGATAAATGCCTAGTAGTGCAATTGCTGGGTCATAGGGTAGTTCTATTTTTAGTTTTTTGAGGAACCTCCATGCTGTTTTCCAGAGTGGCTGCACCAGCTTGCATTCCCACCTGCATAGGACTTTGTGCTGACAGCTCAGAGCCTGGAGCCTGCTTCGGATTCTGTGTCTCCCTCTCTCTCTGCCCCTCCCCAGCTAGTGCTCTGTCTCTTTTTCTCAAAAATAAATAAACATCAAAAAAAAATTTTTTTTAATGATAGCATCTACCAACTCAAAGATAACCCCCCTCCACTGACATTTATTTCAATGGTCATAGAAAAAAAATTAAATCTTGGCTCCACAGTAATTGTGCAAACTTGCGTACATCATTTAATTTCTCAGTGCCTTAATTTCATCATCTGTGGAATGAGAATAACAGTTCTACCTCCTAGGGTTGTGTGCAGATTAAATGAATTAATATATGAAAGCATCAAAGCAGATCCTACCTGTTAATACATGTCCATTATTGTTACTGCTTTTACTATCAGGAGGGCTATGAGTTTGCCTGTCTGACTTGCCCCAATCATGTCTCTGCTGCAGAATTAAAAAGGAGTACTAAAACCCGGAGTTAGTCAATTCAGGGAAACATAAACGGTCATTTTGAAACATTTAGATAAATCAAAATTTGGTTTTTCTATTAGAACATATGTGGCCTCCTATTGATAGATCAGATTTTCCCCCTCTATTTAAGATTTGTTTAAATTCTTAATTTGGAGAAAGCTGTTTAAAAATTTAGGAGCACCTGGCTGACTCAGTTGCTGGAGCATGTGACTCTTGATCTTAGGGTTGTAAGTTGAAGCCCCACATTGGGTATAGAAATTATTTAAAAATAAAATATTAAAAATAATAATAAAAGTAAGAATTTAAGGAGAAATTTTGAGCATTTAACATGTAATTTAAAAATTGACCATTCTGGGGGCGCCTGGGTGGCGCAGTCGGTTAAGCGTCCGACTTCAGCCAGGTCACGATCTCGCGGTCCGTGGGTTCGAGCCCCGCGTCAGGCTCTGGGCTGATGGCTCGGAGCCTGGAGCCTGTTTCCGATTCTGTGTCTCCCCCTCTCTCTGCCCCTCCCCCGTTCATGCTGTGTCTCTCTCTGTCCCAAAAATAAATAAACGTTAAAAAAAAAAATTTATTAAAAAAAAATTGACCATTCTGAACCATGCTATGAGAAAAAACTTGAGCTGTTCTGCAGTCTTTCAGTTTTTAGCCATTTATCAAACCCCTTGCTTCCTTAGCTTCTTCTGAATGAAAAGAGCCTGTCATATTTTTTAATATTATTGTGTTATAAGGTCAATAGTAAAAATTATATATCACTGAAGATAACTGAAAAGGATCATGTTATTCCTGTAATAAATTACTTATTTTTAAACTGATCCTTGTGTAATAAAAAGATTACACATGAGAGTTCTGACTCTGTCCCTAAACCTACTATATAATCTTGAGTAAGTCACCTAAAATACTCATTTTCCTCATTTCTAAAATAAGGTAAAATTCTAAGTACCTTATTTTGGAGGAAATCACTCCAAAATTATCTGCTCCTATGACAATGACCCTGATTAACCTCCTTTCAATAGCTCAGCTAAGAAATACAGAGACATATTGACAGTGTTGAACTTTATCTGAGCTCTGTGCTCTCTAAAAGCAGAAATGGTTGAGAAAACATCCCAGCTAACTGAAAAAGACCACCCTGCTCACAAATATTCCAAGGTAAGACCTTGTCCATCCTTCTCCATGATTGCCAGGAGACTCCCTTGTTTACCTGCCTCTGTAAAACCCCTGGTCCATCCCTGTTTCTTTAAGACACTCATTAATAAGCATTTTCCATCTTGCAATAGCCTGAACAGAATCATATCCTTAATTGTCCAGTGTGTTTGTCTTTCATAATATTATTAAATTCCAAAGCTAAATTTTGGAAAGCAGGAAAGGCATGTTGGCTTTAAAAATTACTCCAGCCAAAGTTACCTTATGAGGACACTTACTATAATATAATTGGTCCACGAACTTTTTAAGTGCAGAAATATCGATGAGGTTGTAGAAATAATGTACAAATGAAGTTCCGACGCCTTTTTCTCTAGGTTTGGGTTGCTCTGTAAAGGGGAAGCCAGGGAGGAATTTCCTGAGTAAAACTCATTTCCGTTCCCATTGCCCTTTAAAGGGACTTCACTTAGAGAACCGTTGTGATCTGACAGTGCCTTGGGTTCTTTCGTGTTGGTTGTGCAAGATGGCAAGGTGACAACCTTTCCCGTAGCTGATGTGGATTGACAGCTCCTCCTGGAGGGGGTGGGTAGGGGTCGAAAGGCACTTTGGCCATGAAGAGATGGCTCCTTGAGGTCTGAAGGAAGACAGAAGGTTGAGTCTGTGGATGGTGTGCTGACCTCTTGGTGGTACCTGTCAGGTAGAATGTAGCGGTAAACATAATATTCAGAACTTAACAGTAAGGGACAAAGGGCATCTGGTGGCCCAATTGCAGCAGTTTAAGACTTTGAAAGTAAGTAAATATTTTCACATAAAAGGAATACTTTTTTTTTTTAATTTTAGAAAGAGAGAGAGAGGAAGGGAGAGGGGCAGAGGGAGAGAGAGAATTTTAGGCAGGCTCCATGCTCAGCATGGAGCTCAACACAAGGCTTCATCCCATGACGCTGGGATCATGATCTGAGTTGAAATCAAGATTACGCTCAACCAAATGAGCCACCTAGGTGCCCCAAAAGGAATGCTTATCAAGAGAAGGGAGTGATTTAACCTCACATGCTTACCCATTGGCCTAGTGGAGGTAGGGTATACTTCATTATACTTTTCTGCTTTCAGAAATAAAACTGTACCCAATGTCATTTAAAGAGGCACTTTCTATATCTAAAGTATTGTGCCTGTTCTTCACCAAACCCCAACATTTCCAATGTAAGAACTTTTCATTCTGCTTTTGAAACCTGACTCTTCTTTCGTTGGGCAATTCTGGTGGATCCTATGAAGAAAAAACTATTCACATGGAGATATTAAGTGAGATTTCTTTTTTTTTTTTTGAAGTGAGATTTCTTAAGTTTTTTTTTTTTCTGATTCACGTCTTGCTAATACTCTGATTTTTCCAGTGTCATTCCAATAGTGTCAGCACATTTTTCAGAATCAATCCTGAGTTCCACCCTCACCGTGCCCATTCTCCACCTTACCATGACCATTCCTCTACTCTGCTGCATGAGGAAGCAAGCGGTAGAGGCTAAGAAGTTGTAGGATATGATGAGATCTAAGTTCCGATCGTGGCTCCGCCCCTCAGGGGTAATGTGACTTGGGTTGACCTAAGCTTCAATGTCCCAATTTTAAAATAGGAACCTATAATAGCACCAATCTCAAAAATTTTTTGTGAGGATCAAATAAGAAAATACATGCAATGTGTTTGTAACACTGGAAACACTCAGTAGGTGCTTAGCTATTAATATTACCCTATATGGCCTTGAATTACTGGTTTATCATTTTATGCTAAAATATATTGTCTCCCTTATTAGATTGGAACCTTCATGAAAGTGGAAAGCCACTTTGTTTTTATTAGTCCTTAAATTAACTTTAAAACAGGTATAAAATTCATTTATTATCTGTACAAGATTATGAACTGTGTTGAGTTCCAGCCCACAGCTCAGTGTTGCAGGTACATGTGCACACACCCATATAAAGTGGTCATTCCAATTTATTTATCCAAGTTCCATCCCACTTAAACAGCCACCCCTTGCCAAACCCTTAGGCTTAAAAATAAAACCCTTAAAAAAAATAGGGGTGCCTGGGTGGCTCAGTCAGTTGAGCATCTGACTCTTAATTTCAGCTCAGGCCATGATCCCAGGGTCATGGGATCCAGCTCCGTGTTGGGTCCGTGCTGAGCATGGAGCCTGCTTGAGATTTTCTTTCTCTCTCTCTCTCTCTCTCTCTCTCTCTCTCTCTCTCTCTGCCCTTCTCCCCTACTCACATGCTCTAAAAAAATAAATAAATAAAACCAACAAGCAAATTCATATATAGAATGAACAAAGCAATTCTGCCCCTGAGTATCTATCCCAGGGAAGTTTTCAGACAAGTCCATAAAGGGGGAGGGAAAAGGAAGAGGAAGAGAGTGATGGGGGAGAAGAATGAATATTGATTCCACCCCAATGCTCAATAAATGGATCTTTATGTTTTTATAAATGTGTAATTGAGCAATGAATCTTTGTTAATAATGATAAGCTGTGAGCAAATTATGTGCACAAGAATATATCTATTTAATGTTTTCAGAGCCAATTTTGAGAATGATGAAGACATAAAGACTTATAAAAACCCTTATTTCTGGAGGCCTTGATCAAATCCTTTCTCTTGAGTTTCTAAACGTTCTGGATTCATATACTTACCCATATAGTATATTTACATAGACAAGGGACTGGTCCTCCAATAGAATTATAACAACCTACTGTGCAAGAAATTCTTAGAAAACTAATATAGATGGTACCTTGTGTCAAATTATTGTACAACAGCATTTTTATTTTTTAAATACAGTAGCATTGGGGTGCCTTGGTGGCTCAGTCAGTTAAGTGTCCAACTCTTGATTTCAGCTCAGGTCATGATTCCAGGATCATGGGCTCTGCACTGAGCATGGAGCCTGCTTAAGGTTCTCTCTTCCTCTGCCCCTCTGCCCTTCTCCCCCACCCCCCTCAGAATACATACATACATACATACATATAGTAGTGTTATTAGTGACAGTGGAAAAGAAGAAAGCTATTCTGTCCCAAAGCTTGATCAAGCATTCTGAGGATGCTGAATAAATTATTGCTCAGTGGCTGACATCCTGGTAATTAGCAATAACAAAAGAGCTAAGTCTTAATAAGGGCTAAGCGTCACACACAGTTTAAGCACTTTACAGGTACATGATTTAGACCTCACATATCATCCCTGTGAGCAGGGTACTATCAGCAGCTCCATCCTACTCGTGAGGAGTGAAGTCTGGGAAGGTTAAATCACCGAAGGCACAGTCCAGATTTGAGGTCCAGTGTAGCTGCAGAACTTGCACGTTTATGTGCTAGACAGAGAGAAATTGCACAACTCCCTTTCTCTATTTTCTATCAAGAAGTGTTGCTTCTTAGAGAAAAATATAAGGTTCATGTTCTTGGGTTTTATCCCCTGTTCTGTTTTGCTAGTGGCGTAGCACATTCTCATTTCATTGGATTGTCAGGTCTACTTCTTTTTTTACATTTATTTATTTTTGAGAGACAAACAGAACACAAGTGGGGGAGGGGCAGAGAGAGAAGGAGACACAGAATCCGAAGCAGGCTTCAGGTTCTGTGCCCGATGTGGGGCTCAAACTCAAAAGCCATGAGCTCATGACCTGAGTCGAAGTTGGACACTTATCCGACTGAGCCACCCAGGTGCCCCTCTACTTCTGTTTATTAAACAGATCAGTTTCTCCAAAAGCTCATCCTTTCGCTTGCCATGGACTGTGGTTAGAAACTCTCCTTTTAAATTTCCGATAGCCAAATAGCAGTAGAAGCTATAGATAGATGTAAATTCAGATCAGAATCCACCCTAGGGGGTATGGGCAAAGCAGACCTAATCTGAGGGCTAAGCATTGGCACAATTTCTTTTTCCTCATGGATTATTCAAGGTGAACTCAATTAAATTTGTATAAATCTTCCTCTGAGCTGGCACTGTAAAAGTGTTCTATTGATCTCAGCCTTCCTCTCTGTTTCTTTACACTCGCAAGCAATATGCAGTCTTTTTTTTCCCCCTGCAGCTTTAGGGAACTCTTAAGTAGGTCACAGTACTCTGTTTCTGCTTGAAATATCTCCTTGGGTTTTCTCCTGTAAAATGCATATGAGAACACAGAACTATCCACTAATGAAGAGCTACACTAAAGACAGAGAAACCTAAATACTGAATCTCATTATCAGAGATCACTAATCTGTTTTCCATCCCTTAGGTGTTAAAACACCTGTTGTTTACTATTGCCCTAAAAAGCAATCATACTTATGTAAGTCTGATGTCCCAAGGTAACTGCATCCTTCTTATGACCTGCAGCTTCTCATAATTAGGCCTAAAACTTTACACCTCAGAGGTGTTTCAAAGCTCTGCACATGATAACATTCTTTAGTCCTCTAATTACTGTTTTTTATCCCAGCCTGCTCTTTGTTTATGCTTTTGACTCCTGTGCTTAATTATGGAGATGATAGTGCTAGAAAACTGTGGGATGGATAGCAGACCTAGCTCCCTCCTCAGCCCCTTCATTTGGAAACTACTCCTTCCCTCCACACATGGAGCACACAGAAGCTGTTGTGCTTTTAAAGACTGACCTCTTGGCTGTGGTGGCCATTTTTCATCAGTGAGTCATTTATTCAAGCTAGGCATCAGCGACCTTCCCAGGATTTTTAAATTTTATGCAAGGTGTGTGAGTTAGCCTTTATCTGGTGATGGGAGCTGTGACATGTGAATTTAAGACAGGCAAAATGTGAATTTAATAACTTTGTTTATTGTGCCTCAAAAGACATGGTATTCAGTGAGAAAAAAATGAGGCTGATCCACCTACATCAGACGATACAAAGTTCTGTGGCCACTCAAGTCCCCAGTTCCAGCTGTGCCTCAGTCTCAAACCATTCCTACATTGTGCTGTTTGGCTTCTGACCTTTGCTGACTTTGCTCACTACTGAACACCTAAAATTGAATACAGGGGCACCTGAGTGGCTCAGTAGGTTAAGTGTCCAGCTCTTGATTTTGGCTCAGGTCATGATCTCACCGTTCACGAGACTGAGCCCCACATGGGGCTCTGCACTCACATCGTGGAGCCTGCTTAAGATTCTCTCTCTTCCTCTCTCTCTCTCTGTGCCTCTCCCCCCCCTCAAAATAAATAACTTAAAAAAAAAAAAGTGAAGGGGCACCTGGGTGGCTCATTCGGTTGAGCATCTGACTTCAGCTCAGGTCATGATTTAACTATTCATGAGTTTGAGCCCCACATCGGGTTTGCCATTGTCAGCGTGGAGCCCGCTTTGGATCCTCTGTCCTCCTCTCTCTCTGACCCTCTCCCACTTGCACTCTCTCATAAATAAACATTGTTTTAAAAAGTGAAAACCTTTATAAAAAGTAATAATAATAATTAAAATTGAATACAGAGCCCAGCAATTAAAGCATGCCAGATTAGAGTGGTAGGTAGACAAATCTACATTTGTCTCTGTATTTATGTCTATTTCTATATACATCTGTTGAATGAGTGTTGAACTATATGAGTGGCCCCAGTTAGTCCAATAAAATCCCCTTTTAACCTAAGTTGGATTTCTGTTACTTCTAATAGAGTTCCGACCCCCACAATAAACTAAGACAACTACTGCAAACATTAATTAGAAGCTTCTTTTGTCAGGATCTCAGTTTGCGAGTTGAGCCCCACCTCAGGCTCTGCACTGGCAGTGTAGAGCCTGCTTGGGATTCTCTCTCTCCCTCTCTGCCTCTCTCCCGCCCCTCTCTCAAAACAAATAAACTTAAAGAAAGAAAGAAAGAAAGAAAGAAAGAAAGAAAGAAAGAAAGAAAGAAAGAAAGAAAGAAAGAAAGAAAGAAAGAAAAGGAAAGAAACCTATTTTTCTAAATTAGAGGAAAATAATGAGACTATCAGAGTGGTGTAGAAAAACTGGGGCATTCGTATGCCAAAGTGTGGAATGAAGAATATTGAGTCCGAGAGCATGTGGGTGGCTATCAGTGGCATTGCCTTTCCCTCAGTATTTCTAGTTATGAAAGTCATGTTAGGAATTTCACTTAGTACCATGAGACAGCAGAGAGATCCCTCCTCCCAGAACTAATTAAAGTCACAGCACTTAGGGCAACATTGGAAATGCATCAACCCCTTCAAAACATGCTTTGTTATTACATGGATTTAGATGAGATCATGCTTCCCCAAGCCTATAAAATGCAAGCCAGGCTAGGTCGTAAAGAACACGATTAATCATTCAACAAATATTAAGCAGCTACTATATGCCAGACACTAGGCCAAACACTGGAAATATACAGTGTGCAAGAATACCTAGGTCCCTGTCCTCGTGAGGCTCACATTCTAGTGGGAGGACAGACAATAAACAATTGATAGGTAATTGTTTATAAAAGTGCTATGAAACAAAGGGAGTACTCTGATAAAACCTGTGTGCATCTGTTGGAGGGTAGTACACCTCATTTTTTATGTTTGTTTATTTTTGAGAGAGAGAGAGAACAGGGGAAGGGCAGAGAGATACAGAATCCCAAGCAGGTTCCACCCTGTCAGTGCAGAGCCTGATGCAGGGCTTGCCTGATGCAGGGCTTGAACTCACAAATCATGAGATCATGACCCAAGCTGAAACCAAGAGTCAGAAGCTTAACCAACTGACCCACCCAGGCACCCCATGGAGGGTAATATACTTCAGACAGGTGATCAGGCAAGACCTTTTTGAGATGTGGACATTCAAGCTAAGACCTGAAGGATGAGAAAGAGTGAGCCACATGAAAAGCAGTGTTAAGAGGGGAAATAAAGTGTAAAGGCCCTGCGGTGGAAAAAGCTTGAGGTGCTCTAGACAGTGTGATAAGCAAGGGGTAAAGTGACTTGAGATGAAGTTGGAGACATAAGCAAACGCCAGGCGTGCTGGGCTGTTCAGACAAGTGAAAAGTTTTATTTTTGGGGCAAAGAGACATTTGCAAAAAGATCATTTTGGCTTTAAGGTGAGTAATGGATTCAGACAGGGGTGGAGAGGTACTGTCTTAGCTTGTTTGGGTCTACTTTCAAAGCAGTTAGGCCACAGACTGGGTAGCTTATAAACAACAGAAAATGTATTGCTTACAGTTTTGGAGGCTGGAAAGTCCAAGATCAGGGTGCTAGTGTGGTTTTGCCTTATGCTAAAGACACTCTTCCTGGTTCCCAGCCAGTTCCTTTTTGCTGTGTCTTTACCTGGTGGCAGGGGCTAGTGAGCTCTCTGGAGCCTCTTTCTCAAGAGCGCTAATCTCATTCATGAGGCCTCCACCCTCAAGATTAAAGCACCCCACCCCCCACCCCCCTGCCCCAAGGCCCATCTACCAATACCGGCACCTTTGGGGGCTAGGATTTCAACACAGGAATTTGGGAGGGACACAAACATTCCAACCACAGCAGGTACGGACAGTGGAGATGGGGGAGAGCAGAGAGAGGTGTTGCAAATCCAGGTGAGAGGAGAGTTGCTTGTATCAGAGGACTGGCAGTGAAAACAGAAGTTGAGGGATCATAGACATGTCCTGGGTACAGAACGCAGGAATCTCAGTAATTCAGGAGTACGTTGACTGTTTAGCCCAAGATTTCCTAAACCGTGGTGGCTAGCTAACAGCATCGTCTCAGGAGCTACCAAAAACAGACTGCTGAGTCCCATCCCTAAAGCTTAGGACTCAGTAGTCTGGGGTGGAGGCCAGAAGTCTGAACTTTCCATGAACCCTTGAGAGATTCTGACTTGAGGCCAGACTTGAAAAAACCATAGATTTTTGCTCTTACTCCAGGAGAGCTTTCGTCCCACACCCTGCTCTGCGCTATCTCCTCACGTGGCCCAGCCAGCACGCGTTAAGAGTGTATACTCATCTCGGGGCACCTGGGTGGCACAGTTGGTTACGGGCCCGACTCTTGATTTCGGCACGGGTCATGATCTCAAGGTTCGTGAGTTCAAGCCCCACATCGGGCTCTGTGCTGACAGTGCGGAACCTGCTTGGGATTCTCTCCCCCACTCTCTCTCTGTCCCTCCCCTGCTCATGCTTTAGATTGTGTGTGCACTCTCTCTCTCTCTCTCTTTCTCAATAATAAATAAATGTAAGAAAAAAAATAAAAGAGGGTATACTCATCTCAAAGCAGCAACAACACCAGAAAGCAGCAATGAGCATCCCAGATTCTGGCTCCCTGACTAGCAAGTTTAAGCCCCGTAGCCCATCTAACCTCAAACAGCAGGGGTAGTTAGGGAAATGAGCTCTCCTATTGAACTGACTCTCTAACCTGTTTTGGACATTTAGCTTTGTTGAAAAAGCTGCCTGAAAGGGTGTGGTTTTACCTTCCTGTAAAAGGCAGAATAGTAGGCCTTTGCAAGTCCGATAATTGAGGTCCTTCTGAGCTTCACGGTTTCTTCATTATTATAGTCTAGAATTGGAGTTGGTAAGTTGAATTGGCCTTAAAACAGCAGGCTCCCAAAGGCAGAGGCCAAGGGGAAAGCGGGCTTTGCTGCCCTTCATTCCCTAAGATCTTCAATAGCTTCCCAGCCAACCACCAAAAATAAATTCATATACCACATAAAACCAAAGGAAGAAAAGTTTCTTAACCACCCCCATCTTCTGCTGCATTCTTTAATGGAATCTCTTTTATGAAAATTCTGGAGCTATCCCTGGCTCCAGGAAGGATTTGAAACCAATCCAGATCCCTTTCCATATATACTAGTGTAAAGATTAAAATTCTGCTAGTTGTTTGGTTTTTTTTTTTTTTGTTTGTTTGTTTTTTTCTGTTCCAGGCCAGGATGGAGTAACAGGGACTAGATATGCCCTCTCACCTAAAAAAAAGAAAGAGAAAGAGAGAAAGAGAGAAAGAGAGAAAGAGAGAAGAGAAAGAAAGAAAGAAAGAAAGAAAGAAAGAAAGAAAGAAAGAAAGAAAGAAAGAAAGAAAGAAAGAAAGAAAGAAAAAGAAAAAAGAAACTGGGGGAAAAAACGTACAAAAAAATAAAAACAGCTCTTAAGACCCTGGACACTGGACATGATCTTACGGTTCTTGAGTTCGAGCCCCACATCGGACTCTGTGATGGTAGCTCAGAGCCTGGAGCCTGCTTCAGGTTCTGTGTCTCCCTCTCTCTCTGCCCTTCCCCCATTGTGCTCGCTCTCTCTCACGCTCTCTCTCTCTCTTTCTCTCTCTCAAAAATAAATAAATATTTTAAAAAAAGAAATGTTGTTAAAAAGACACTAGACACTGGACAACAAAGACAGTCATCTCTGAGAGGTAGGAAAACAAACAAGGTGAGACCTCACAACTGCTCCAGCTTCCTGCCTTGACAAAGTTTCCAGGCCACAGTGCAGCCAGGGAGCAACAGATGTTGATTATGGTGATACATATGATAAAATGTATCACACTGATACTTCATTGCACTTTACTGTGTGTCAATGTAACCTCAATAAAACAAAATACTACTAATAAAGCTTCTCTCCTTTAGCTTCTGGTTTCCATGCCTACTAAAATGGAAGTCCCACTGAAAGGGGAACCATTTTATTTTATTTTTTTAAGTTTAGTTATTTATTTTGTCAGAGAGAGACAGCCACCACATGTGTGCACGAGCAGGAGAGGGGTGGAGAGAAAAGGAAACAGAATCCAAAGCAGGCTCCTAACTGTCAGTACAGAGCCCAAGGTGAGGCTATTACTCACGAACCCTGAGATCATGACCTGAGCCGAAGTCCAACACTGAACCCACAGAACAAACTGAGCCACCCAGGCGCCCCTAAGGAGGAACCATCTTAGATTTGTATTATTACATTATCACACTGGAGTGTCAATGAAAACCCACGCACAGAATTTCTAGGGAGAGCAAGGATGCTTACTAGGGAAGGTGAGATAGAGGAATGCAGAGAGAAGGGAGAAAGAGGTTGGGGGAAATGCAAACAAGTTTTGCCAATAGATAGAATTAGCAGGGGTGGTTCCAGTGGAAATGTGTGGTTGCCACAGTGCACGGAGAGTGTTACAGGCACTTGGTGGACAAGAGCCTGGGACGCTCCAATCCCACAATGGGCAGGTGTTCTGCATGACAACGAGGGGTCCCACACAAAATGCCGGACAGCACCCTACTAAGAAACCCTGGTGGAGGGATTCAGTGGTTCAAGCTCTTTGGCCCCTCCCCGACTCCCAGCATTACAAAGGGGTCTCAGAGTGCTTTCTGAGCTAAGGTTTGCAATGCAGAACAGAACACTTACTGGTCAGTCCTGTCTTAGCCAGTTAAGTTTTCCTGATGTTCCAGCTTCAAATATAATCAGAACCTCCAAAGCCTTGAGAACACTGACAGGAACACAAGAGATCATTTCTGAAGGTAACTCCTTAAACTTTAAAAACCTTTAAGAGAGCTAGTTACTGTAGCCAAGTTTCCACCAGTTTTCTTGTCCAGAATAGTAGGTCATAAAGTTAAAATTCTGTAAATTGGTGATGTGTTCTTAGTAATAAATAAACAAATACATCAGTCGATCAACCGATATGTATCTATGCATCCATCTTCCTAAGCCAAGTTTTTTTTTCGTGTGAGAAAGGAAGTTACAATAATGAAATTCGGGTTTAGAAGAGATTTTGTAGGTCATCTTGTTTAATAAGAGAAGGTTACTGAAAGAAAGTGCAGTGGAAAAACACCCCCCTCCCCTCAATAACCTAAGTTAGTGCACTGTATGGAAAAGCACAGCTTTGTGGACACTTCCCAATTAGGGCTTCATGTTTCCTTTATAGTATTTTGCAGTGTTTTCCTAACTTGGATATTTCCCCCATGCCATGACCTTTCAGGTCCCCAACCCACACTCATTTTCTCCATGCCAGTATTTCTCCTGACGTGCAGCTCTTCGGATCCTGTGCTCCCCTCCTCCTCCTCCTAACGTCTAGATACTTAAGGTGTGCAACAGAATCATACTTCAGGTTCTGCAGCTTATGGAGCTCCCTTTTACTTATTTGTTTATATGTTTGTTTGTTTGTTTGTTTGTAATTTATTTTTTTTTTCTTTTAAGCTCTATGCCCAGTGTGGTGCTTGAACTCACGACCCTGAGATCAGTGTGTTCTACTGACTGAGTGAGCCAGGAGCCCCAGGACATCCTTTTTAAATTTACATCTGGAGGCACCTGGATGCCTCAGTCGGTTGAGCATCTGACTGTTGATTCCGGCTCAGATCTTGATCCCAGAGTCCTAGGATTGAGCCCCACATCGGGTCAGCTCTGACCGTGGAGCCTGGTTGAGATATTCTCTCTCTCTCTCTCTCTCTCTCTCTCTCTCTCTCTCTCTCACACACACACACACACACACACACACACACACACACACTCAGTCCCTCTCCCCTGCTTGCACTCTCTCTCTCACTTTCTAAAATATAAATTAATTAATTGATTAATTTACATCCAGCCTTCTCTCCTGCCTTCCAGGCTAAAATTTTTTACTGCCAGATGAACTTCACCAGCTGAGGCCTACTAGGACCTCAAGCTTAACCTGTCTAAACCAGTACTTGGGCTTGAACCCTCCTGTCATCCTTATTTCTCTGAAAGACATCACCTTACAGTAACCCTGGCTTGAAACCACAGTGGCTTCTCTGTCTCTGTCTCTTATGTTCAGTTGCCGGTCTTGTAGAGTTTGCCTCTGAAACGTGTCTTCCATCCATCGTTTTTTCTTTATTCCCTTTACCACTAGTCCAGTTCAGGTTCTCATTACTTCCCACCAACCTCGGATTTTTCCTTCTTCAAATGGATTACAGCACAACTGATGATTTGTCAATAGTTTCCTCATAATCTACGAAATGACACATAAAGTCTTCACTTGGACTTTTAAGACTCCCCAAAGCATGGGCCCAGTTTTACTTTTTAACCTTATACCTGGTATTCCTGTTCTGTTTTATTTTTTAAATTTTTTTACTATTTTATTCTATTCTATTTTATTTTTTATTTTATTTTATTTTATTTTTTAGGTAATCCCTACACCCAATGTGGGGCTTGAACTCACAAATCCGAGATCAAGAGGTGAATGCTCTACTGACAGAGCCAGCCAGGCTCCCCCCCCCCCCATTCTATTTAAAAAAAAAATTTTTTTTTAACGTTTATTTATTTTTGAGACAGAGAGAGACAGAGCATGAATGGGGGAGGGTCAGAGAGAGGGAGACACAGAATCTGAAACAGGCTCCAGGCTCTGAGCTGTCAGCACAGAGCCCGACGCGGGGCTCGAACTCACAGACCGTGAGATCATGACCTGAGCTGAAGTCGGCCACTTAACCGACTGAGCCACCCAGGCGCCCCCCCATTCTATTTTTAAATCACTGTGGACTGCTTACCTTTCCTAAAACATGTTCTACTTTTCCTGCCTCTACCTTCCTTTTTTTGTTGTCTTTTGTTTTTTATCCCTTCCAGCTGCAAGATCTCCCTCTCCGTGTGCACTGAAAATTCACCATCACTCTGGCATTTTGACTTCTCCCCACAACTGAATATTACCTTTCCCCTCTTTATTTTTTTTTTAATGTTTATTTATTTTGAGAGGGGAGGAGGTGCAGAGAGAGACAGAGACACAGGGTCTGAAGTGAGCTCTGTGCTAACAATAGAGAGCCCGATGTGGGACTCGAACTCACTGAAGACACTTAATATGTGTACTCTGTGTTATCTATGTTTATGCAAATGTCACACATTCTGGTTGAAATCAGCTTCTCAAAGATAGGAACTATGCCTTACTCATCGTTCTATCCTTTACAGGGCCTAACATCATGCCCTACACAGAACAAGAGATTATGAATGTATTTGAATTTAATTTTAATAAATTATTTATTTATATTGTAAAATCTATATATTTCATTGACATAAGAAATGTTATACTTTACTATCTAAACTAACTGGATTTGAATTTAGAAGAACATTCTCCCCAAATATCTTCTTCATTATTATATATATGAAATAAAACTCAGTCCAAAGCCATTAGTAGAGAAAAAGCATTAAAATGAGCAAATTGAAATATAAAATAAGTTTTAGTCAGCAAATTAAAAACATGCTCTGAACAAAATCTCACCTGAGAGAGGATTCATCCAAACTTTGGGGCTCTTTGCCTCTCCAAAAGACAGGGCCATTAATCTCTTCTTCAACTAAAAAGAAAGAAAAAAGAAAAAAAGAAAAAAATCGTTTAATACTTTACATAATTTGATTTTATGAAGAAGATATAGTTACATGTACTGAATTGATGATTACTCATAAATCCCCACAAAAACTTGCAAGTCCCATATTATAAGCTGGGCAGGGGTACCTGGGTGGCTCAGTCATTTGAGCATCTGACCTCGGCTCAGGTCATGATCTCTCGGTTTGTGAGATTGAGTCCCGCATCTGGCTTTGTGCTGACAGCTCAGAGCCTGGAGCCTGCTTCGGATTCTGTGTCCCCCTCTCTCTCTGCCCCTCACCTGCTCACACTCTGTCTCTCTCTCTCTCTCTCAAAAATAAACATACATTAAAAAATTAAACAAAACAAACAGGCCAAATGATAAGCTGGGCAGCCTGATGGAACAAAAGGAACTTTGGCTTTGATGGTAAAACATGTACTCAACTTCAGACCCTTGTAAAACATTACAATTTACAAGACTTTACCAGTTACTTTATCATTTTGGACCCAGTATCTTTCTTTATAAAAATGAAGATGAAAGGCGCCTGAGTGGCTTAGTCGGTTGAGTGTCCAACTCTTGATTTCTGCTTGGGTTGTTATCCCAGAATTGTGGGATTGACCCCATGTTGGGCTTGGTGCCGAGCCTGGAGCCTGCTTAAGATTCTCCCTCTCTCTCCCTCTGCCCCTCTCCCCCACTGGCAGTCTCTATCTCTTTCTCAAAAATTAATTAATTAATTAATTAAGAAAGATAATTCTGTGATCGAAAATAAGATAATGTGTATAAAAGTGACTCGTGGTGCCTGGCAGAGTAGTTACACAATAAACATTAATTTAAAGTAAAAATCAGAGAACAGATCATAACTTGCATCAAGAAAATTATCATGTCCTCCCAATTATGTAAGTGTATTTTGTTTGCTTGCTTGGAGGAACAAATAATAACAGTATGTAATAAGTGTTTGGAACAAGAACCCAATGGACCTTTCCACAGGCCATTTCAAGAGGTCAGTACTAGCCTTACTTTCTAGGCTCCAAGGGAACCTCGGTGTGGCCCCATCGAACCACCTCCCCATCCCTGCAGGGATGCACACGCCATACAGAGAGCCAGGGAGGGAAAATCGAGAAAGCCCTGCTCCCACAGAGAATTCCTTTCGGGGATTTCGCTGGCTGTCAGCTGCTTCCTTTCTCGGTTTGCTTGCTTCTCTGTCCTCTTCCCTCCCTTTTAATTTTTGTGAATTTATTTTTCTTTTGAGGTAAAATTTACATAACATGAAACCAAAATCTTAAGTGTGTTTTCACTGAGTTTGACCCCATTCCTTTTGAACACTTTGAACACTTTGCACAATTCTCTGTTACTGTCATGGATCTGAGAGGAGCCAAGGCCCCTTCATGCCTGGGAGAAAGAACCCTCTCACCTCAGAGGGCCAAAGGTGATGCTGGATGGGGTCTTTAAAAAGATAGCTAGAGGGGCGCCTGCGTGGGTCAGTCGGTTGGGCGGCCGACTTCAGCTCAGGTCATGATCTCGTGGTCCGTGAGTTCGAGCCCCACGTCGGGCTCTGTGCTGACAGCTCAGAGCCTGGAGCCTGTTTCAGATTCTGTGTCTCCCTCTCTCTGACCCTCCCCCATTCATGCTCTGTCTCTCTCTGTCTCAAAAATAAATAAATGTTAAAAAATAAATAAATACATAAATAAATAAATACATAAATAAATAAATAAATAAATAAATAAATAAAAAGATAGCTGGAGGGTATAGTCCATTCTGGCTTGCTCTGGTCTAGACATAAGATGTCAACACAGTCCCCTTGAGGTACAGTATAGTTCATGAGATATGGAGATCACGTGGGGAGTTGAGACAAAAAGTCTGTTAAAAAGTGGGGAACTGAGGGGTGCCTGGCTGCCTCAGTCTATAGAGCATGTGACTTCTGATCTCAGGGTTGTGAGTTCAAGCCCCACATTGGGTGTAAAGATTACATAAAAATAAAATCTTAAAAAAAATTTTTTTAATGTTTTTATTTTAATTTTGAGAGAGAGCAGGGCACCTGGGTGGCTCAGTTGGTTAAGCGTCCGACTTCAGCTCAGGTTGTGATCTTGCGGTCTGTGTGTTCGGGCCCCGCATCGGGCTCTGTGCTGACAGCTCAGAGCCTGGAACCTGTTTCAGATTCTGTGTCTCCCTCTCTCTGACCCTCCCCTGTTCATGCTCTGTCTCTCTCTCTGTCTCAAAAATAAAGGTTAAAAAAAATTTTAATTTTGAGAGAGAGACAGAGCATGAGCAGGGGAGGGGCAGAGAGAGAGAGAGAGAGAGACACAGAATCTGAAGGAGGCTCCAAGGTCTGAGCTGTCAGTACAAAGCCCAGTGCGGGGCTCGAACCCATGAACGATGAGATCATGACCTGAGCCAAAGTCAGACACTTAACCAACTGAGCCACCCAGGCGCCCCTAAAAATATAATCTTTAAAAAAAAAAGTAGGAAACTGCAGCTGCAGGGGGGGACTATGGGAAGGACCAAACTGTAGTGGTCATCTGTCATGTGGTCTTCTCAGAGCCTTCTTTTCTTTGAGGAACTGTCCTCTTCCACAGTATGGATGCCCATCCCTTAAATAATTTTTTTAATTATTTAGTTGTGAGAGGGAGAGAGAGAGAGAGAGAGAGAGAGAGAGAGAGAGAGCGCACGAGTGGGTGAGGGGCAGAGAGAGAGGGAGACAGAATCCGAAGCAAGCTCCAGGCCCTGAGCTGTCAGCACAGAGCCCAATGAGGGGCTCAAACTCATGAACCTTGAGATCATGACCTGAGCCGAAGTCGGATGTTCAACCCAGGCGCCTGGGTGCCCATCTTTTAAAAAAAAAGACTGCTCCTTCTGATGAAGTAAGTGATGATTCAGCTCTAGGGTCCCTCATTTGTATGAATTCCTTCCAAAGTCTTAGGAGAAGCCCTGACCATGTGTGCCAATGGTCAAATGTCTTTATAAAATCTGCAAAGGGAAGACATGTTAACCACAGTCATTCAAGACCACAGGCTCTTCCCACTTCAGTTTTCCTTCTGTCTCACTTCTTCTCTTGGGAGTGTCCACAAACGCTCTGTGTTTATGATTTCTTCTGCCTATCTATCTTGGGAGTGCTGCAGTCACTCTATTTGGTGTTTTAACTCTTTTTCTTTTTCCAACGTTTATTTATTTTTGGGACAGAGAGAGACAGAGCATGAACGGGGGAGGGGCAGAGAGAGAGGGAGACACAGAATCGGAAACAGGCTCCAGGCTCTGAGCCATCAGCCCAGAGCCCGACGCGGGGCTCGAACTCACGGACCGCGAGATCGTGACCTGGCTGAAGTCGGACGCTTAACCGACTGTGCCACCCAGGCGCCCCTTAACTCTTTTTCTTAAAGAAGGCTCTGCACGTTGTATGAGCTTCAGTCCCCACAAAATCTGGATCCACCCCTATCCAAGCCATAGCTGACTGGTCTAGGGGTTGGCTCTGATCCAAGTTAGGCTGATCAATGTCTCCCTCTAGACTTGTGACATTTGGATGTGAGAGGCTGAGCTAGGAGTCTTTGAAACTAGCTGCATCCAGAAGAAAGTCTCTCACAGGCTGTTCAGGCTCAGGAACAGGCCTCTGGGTTTCTGGTCTTCCACTATTGGGTCCTTCTGTTCCCCTCTTGATTCCTTAGGAGACTCCAAAATCAATCAATTTTTCCTACTTGTAAGTGAATAATTTTTACTAATTACATAGACTCCAAAATGAGTCAGTTTTTTCTCCTTGCAAGTGAAAAACCTCTACATAAGTCTAAGACCCCAGTCATCATAGACACTTCTAATAGTAGGCATTTCACAAACTTGGGTACTAAATGTGATACAAATAATGCCTTTGGTCATTGCTGGAATTAGGTAGAACATATTAGCGCTTGTGGTGCAGAGGTCAAACAGGTTTGAGCCCCTTGCTTCAGGACCACACATTACAGACTGTGTGGGAGGTGTACCACAGGGGTCCTGGGGATATAGCAGTACCTCCTGCAGGCGTCAAACAGCTAGGAGGAGAGCTGGAAAGAAACAGAGCACAGCACTGTCAGCATACTGGAAGGGGGCAAGAAATCACTGAGGCTTTTCTATTAGGAAGTTCGTATTCCCTAAACAATGAACGTAAGTTGTCTCTTAAACATCATTTCATCCAAGTTCACTAACCAACCTTGAACTTTCTCTTTTTTGTGTGACGTCATCAAAAGGTTATAACCAAAAATGACTTTAGTGCCTATGTCCCTGCCTCTTTATGTTAGCTTTAAATTTCATTTGTAACAATGGTGTGGAGAATCTCAGGATCAGCTGTGATCTCCACTGAGAAATGAAGTACAGCTATGGTCTCTGTGTCTGCATCGGATAGGAGTTCTGATCTCCTGGATGCCAGTGGCCAGAGTCTGGCAGGTACAAGGCCATAATGACAAGAGAGCCTGAATACAGATAACAGACGAGACCTATCCTCTGTCTGTTCCAGTATGTTCTCTAATGTGCACACAGCAGTTTATAGTCTTCTTCAGTAGCCTAGGTATGAAGTTTTTCCACCATTTAGCACAGTGGATATCTGATGGCATGTTCAGTAGTGCTGGTCAGCTGAGGAACATTTTTTAAAGTTTATTTTTATTATTTGAGAGAGAGAGAGAGCGAGCACACAAGCAGGGGAGGGGCAGAGAGAAGGAGAGAAAGAATCCCAAGCGGACTCTGTACCATCAGTGCAGAGCCCAGTGCAGGGCTTGAACTCACAAACTGTGAGATCATGACCTGAGCCGAGATCAAGTCAGACGATTAACCAACCGACTGAGCCACCCAGCCGCCCCTGAGGAATATTTTTTAGAAAGGATGCTACAAAAAAAAAAAAAAAAACCCACACATAAAAAAAACCACAACAGTGCTTTCTTACCTGCAAGATGTCCAGTTATATTTATCAAAACCCTATTCCTATGAGGAAGACTGCCAAGCCTACGTAAAAACTATCCACTAAGCCTGAGAGACTCATCAATGCCTTGTCACTTTAGTTTTTCCCATCTCATTGGTTTTAGAAAATATATAGGTTTTCGGTATAAAACAAAATCTCATATATTTATATAAAACCTAGGTTCAGTTTATGTTTCATCAAATTATTATGTTTCATTCTGGTTGGAGGATTAGTCTACTTCATGTTATGCCAGTGTTTCAAAATATACCCTAAAGCCATTAAGGTCTTTTCTATGCTTTTAGAACCACAGTGACCATTTCTATAGCTACTAGACAGCTGTGGCTATTAAAATTAAAATTAAATTGAAATTCAGTTAGCACTACTCACATCTCAAGTGCTCAGTGGCTCAGGTGGCTCTTGGCCACTGTATTAGACATAATTCTACATACACAACATCTCCCTCATTGCAGAAAGTTCTACTGGAAAGTGCTGTTCAAGAATGTACCTGAAACTAAAGGGCTAATAACCCAATTCATTCTCGAGCTTTAGCAGCTAGTGAGTGCCCCACTGTTGCTCTACTCCCATCAGCATTGTTCATTTAGAGTTAAACAACCATCCTCTCCGAGCTATACATAAAAAGTACAATTTAAAGTGCTGCCTATGACCCATGTAAGGACGTAAAGAGAAAAGCCTCTTTTTCTATATATCTCCAGGAAAGTAGGGCCTAATTAGGAATCCTGTTGCAAATGCAATGAATAAACTAAGTATCTTTATTACAAATGATTTGCACTTTTGAGTTTCCTTTGTTAAGATAATCCAGTTGCTTTGAGTGCAAGCTCCTTTGCCACATGACACAAATATTCCCTAGGCTTTCGCCCTAGAGGTTTGCAGCAAGTTCTAATAATTATCTTTATTCAGATGCTCAGTAGTTAATGTGTGCTACTTCTCTAGCCATGATATCATCATTATTAACACTAATGGCTACAGTAATGACTGTTTTCAAGTAGATGGTCAGACAGGTTTGAGCCTCTCTCTTGCTTCAGGACCACATATTACAGACTGTCTGGAAGGTGAATCATGAGGGTCCTGGGTATATAGTCATACCCAACCCAGGGAACAAGCAGCTTGGCAGAGAACAGGAATCAGAGCACATTGCTGTTGGCATGCTGGAAGGGGGGACGTTTTTTATTCTCTAAGGTGTGCTGTGTATGACTCCTTGTGACAGTGGCAGTTTTGTGTTTTCAAAACTCATTGTATAAAGTGTTAGATGGAACCTTTAGAGAATAAAGTAAGGAAGGGGGAGTGGGGGAAAGTTATAAGTTTATGAACCACCCATGCACATGAACACAAGCCAAGTTTTTAAAAAAGTTTTCACTGCTTTTAGCATCATTTGCGAAGTTCCTAAGAACTTAAATTTTATAAAACTTTTACCTGTCATCAGCTTCTCTAATGTGTGTTTTTATCTTCTTATACATGTTGGGGGAAAAAAAATCCAAGAATAATTATGTTCATGGACAAGGATAAATATGCATTTAAGGCAACCAACGCCAGTTAGGTTCCCTAATTAGTGTGACAAGAGACCTGGTGAGCAACCAGGGATTTAATAAGACTAATTACAACTCCTACAAATAGTTGCCATGCCATAGAGTGTCAGTGTGGAAAGGTGCTTATCCATGAGAATATACAAACACTGGACAGTTTTCTCACACTTTGTAGTTATTCAATACTCTAAGAATTCTGAGTCTGACTTGGAGTGAAGTCTAGTGAAGAATGAATTGGCTCGTGTGGGCTGGTCTGGCTACTCTGGCTAGAGGCCAGAAGTGGAAGGACTTATCCAGGAGCCCTGTCAGACTTCCTTCTGCCCCTCTTCTCTGCTAAGGATGCCATCTTAACAGCTGACTGCTTTCCTGCTGTGTGCCCTGCCTTGCCCACGTCATTTCATGTAATACAACAACCCTGTGAAGCTAGTGATAGAGACCAGGAAACTGGAGCTCACAAAGGTTGTAACTTGTAGACGGTCACACAGCTGGGAAAGGTGGGGGCCAGGATTCAAATGTGGGTTTGGCCGGTCCAAAGCCCATCCTCCTCTTCTCTGCCAAGTATGGGGATTGATAGCTTAAAGGGCTCCTTAGGTACATACACATTTCATATACATATATAAATAAGACCATGAAATAAGCAGTGTAATGCTGAACTATATGTTCTATTTTCATCTATTCATCCTTAGGTTTTTAAAACATATTCATCACAAACATTAACATAAAGCCCAAAATGTGAAGCATAAAAGCAAGTAAGCTCTAGTTGAGCTGGATGAGCGCCAGGAGCCCTGACTCCTCATCCTCCCCTTCTCTCTCCATCCCACTGAATTTTCTAGATCTCCTTGGGCACAGTGGGAAAATCATCTGCATCAGATGCTGAGCTTCCTGAAAACAAAATTAAAGATGGCCTTTCATCTTTCTGTCTAGGTGTGAAGCATACATAGCTCTTGGGTGAAAAGGTTCCCAACAAATACTTCTGAATGAAGACTGAATGCTGTTAATAACCATAATAAACCATATTTTTCAGGGTAGGACCCTGTGGCGTCCCTTGCTTGTGGGAGCCAAGATTCAAAGAGATGACCATCAGGAGTTTTCCTAAAGCCAGGTTCACAATATTTCTGGTTACTTTCTACATATCTTCATGTATGGCAAGCTTTGCCCAGGCACTATGCTGCCAAGAATGGATGGGTCAGCTCACTAATCATCATGGAAGTGCAAAGCAAAACCACAGTGAGGGGCACCTGGGTGGCTCAGCTGGTTCAGCGTCCGACCCCTGCTCAGGTCATGAGCCCTCACTGGGCTTTGCGCTGACAGCGCAGAGCCTGCTTCAGATTCTCTGTCTCCCCCTCTCTCTGCCCCTCCCTGACCATCTCTCTCTCTGTCTCTCTCTCTTTCTCAAAGACAAATTTAAACAAAACAAAACAAAACAAAAAAAACCCACAAGATACCACCTCACAACTGTTAGGATAGTTAACCTCAAAAAGTCAAAAGATAACAAGTATTGATGAGGATGTAGAGAAAAGGGAACATTTGTGCACTGTTGGTGAGAATGTAAATTTGTGCGGCCACTGTGGAAAACAGTACGGAGGTTCTTCAAAAACCTAAAATAGGACTACCATATGATCCAGCATTCCCACTGTCAGGTTTATATCCGAAGCAAATAAAGTCATTATCTCAGATACTTGTACTCTCATATTCATAGCAGCATTATTTACAGTAACCGAGACATGGAAGTAACCTAAGTATCCAGGAATGCATGAATGGATAAATAAAATTGGGAACGGGGGTGGAGCAGACATCCTTACGCACACATTTGGACTTTAAAAGAAGAAAAAAAATCCTGGGGTTCCTGGCTGGCTCAGTCAGTAGAGCATCTGATTCTTGATATTGGGGTCATGAGTTTGAGCCACATGTTAGGTGTAGAGAGTACTTAAGAAATAAATAAATTAAATAAAATATAAAAACCAGGAAATCCTGCCATTTGAGACAACATGGATGAACCTGGAGGACATCATGCTAAGTGAAATAAACCAGCACAAAAAGACAAACTCGGGCGCCTGGGTGGCACAGTCGGTTAAGCGTCCGACTTCAGCCAGGTCACGATCTCGCGGTCCAGGAGTTCGAGCCCCGCGTCAGGCTCTGGGCTGATGGCTCAGAGCCTGGAGCCTGTTTCCGATTCTGTGTCTCCCTCTCTCTGCCCCTCCCCCGTTCATGCTCTGTCTCTCTCTGTCCCAAAAATAAATAAACGTTGAAAAAAAAAAATTTTAAAAAGACAAACTCATAGTAACAGGTAGTAAGACAGTAGTTACCAGGGGCTGGGAGTTAGGGAAAAAAGGTAGAGGTTAGTCAAAAGATAGATGTTCATTATAAAATAAATAAGTTCTGGAGACCAAAATGCACAACATGGTGAACAAAGTTAACAATAATATGGTGTTTACTTGAAATTTGCAAAGGAAATAGATCTCAAATGTGTTCTCACCACACACGTACAAAATGACAACTATGAGAGATGATTAGCCTGATTGTGGTAATCATTTCAAATGTACTCATATATCAAAACATCACATTAGACACCTTATATATAATTGTAATTTGTCAATCATACCTCAGTAAAGCTGGGGAGGAAAAAAAGAACATTCTTTTTTGTCTCATAATGAAATACATCTTTTCTTGTGTCACTTTAAGAAGTATATTACATACCTTTTTTGTTGTTAGAAGCGGCAATGAAATGAAAATGAGATGGATGAAATGGAAATGAGAATTTCTTGACACCTTTTGATTTTTCACACTCTTTTTTCAAAACAGTTGAAGAATAGATGATACGAATATGTTGGTTGGTTTCTCTGTCTGGTGGACTCAGAAATTGTGGGTAATCATCAATCTGGAAAACAAAAAAAATTGAACTGACTGAGGACAAATACAACTTTATCCTGTGATAATAAATCCCCTAAAGCTTAGGGCAAATTTAAACTCCATTCTTTCTTTTTTTTTTTCCTCCTGGAATATCTTTTCTCTTGGTCAGGTTTCTCAATTCTTCCCCTATTTGTTTTAGTCTTTACTAAAAATATGCTCCGCAGCAGAACTCAAGTAACTATTTACACTATAGGATTGTGAAATAAATAGAAACTGTGTTTTTGTGTGTTAAAATATATCCCTCCCCATTTTCATTTTGAAAATAGATTTTTTAAAAGATCTTAAAAATGTAAAATTAATGGGTTTAACCTAGGATTTTTCTATGTAGTACACAATGTCCATTTGTGGGGAACAGTGTACAAAGATTCTGGGAATACAAACATCTAAGTGTGAATTATTGGAAGTTTCCTGCTCCTAAATAGCTTTCTCTTCTCTCCAAAGTACTCCATTTTCTATTCTTTTTTAAGAAATTCTTTTCTTGGTTAAAAAGAGAAAAGTTCTCAATAAATACTTAGGATTTTTAGATCGTCTCTACTTCCCTTTTTATGACAGGTAGGCAGCAATAGCATCTGACTGAGAAGCTAAGCGTAGAGCCAGAGAATCACCAGAGGCATATTTAAAACCTTTAATCCAAGCATCAGGGGGAATACCTCTATAGACTTTTTTTTTATTTTTTTTTTAATGTTTATTTATTTTTGAGAGACAGAGACAGAGCATGAGTAGGGAAGGGGCAGAGAGACAGAGACACAGAATCCAAAGCAGGATCCAGGCTCTGAGCTGTAAGCACAGAGCCCGATGAGAGGCTCAAACTCGTGAACTGCAAGATCATGACCTGAGCTGAAGCCTGACAATGGACTGAGCCACTGAGGTGCCCCTCCTCTATAGACGTTTCGCAAGCACTTACAATTTGTATAAAAATGTTTCCTGTGATCATTCAATTTCATCATTCTCTTTTCACAAATATAGGAAGGAAATATCAAATAATGGCAATAATTTAAAAATCTAATTCAGAGGAATTAAAGATAGGAAGATAAATTAATGAAAAGCTATCAAGATCTACTCGAATTTAACTTTTGAAATTATTTTCAAATATATAGAGTAATTCAAACCAAGGTAACGAAGCATAGTCCAGTAGAGGTGTTCAAAGGATGTGCTTTCGTTAATAATAAAAGTTTATATAATTAGTGGGGTGCCTGGCTGGCTCAATAGGTTAAGCGTACTACTCTTGATTTTTGGCTCAGGTCATGGTGAGCTCAAGCCCGTTGTCAGGCTCTGCACTGACAATGTAGAACCTGCTTGGGATTCTCTCTCCCTCTCTCTCTGCCCCTACTTCCCTCCCACTCTCTCTCTCTCTCTCTCTCTCAAAAATTTTTTTGAGTTTATAATTAGTAAAGGATCCTCTTCTGAGCAATATTTTTCAGAAACACCTTAAGCTATTTGAGACCTTCAAAGATATGCTTATAATGTTAGAATCCTGGGGCGCCTGAGTGGCTCAATCAGTTAAGCATTCACCTCTGGCTCAGGTTATGATCTCACAATTCATGGGTTCGAGCCCTGCACTGGGCTCTGTGCTGAAAGCTCAGAGCCTGGAACCTGCTTCAGATTCTGTGTCCCCGTCTCTCTCTGCCTCTCCCCCACTTGTGCTCTGTCTCTGTCTCTCAAAAATAAATAAAAATTAAAAAAAAAATTTTTTTAATTAGAATCCTATTATACATATGGCTAAGATTTTGTTTTGTGTAACTCTGTATTATATTTGTCTCTTGCCTTTGCCAGGAAAAATTATGAAAGGCTTTGAAATGGGCAAAAAAGATGATCTAGCTGTTCTCCATCATTTATTGTCTTTGAGCTGTTTTAAAACACTGTAAATTGTAGGAGTGCCTGGCCGGCTCAGTCAGTAGAGCATGTGACTCTTAATCTTTGGGTTGTAAGTTTGAGCCCCATGTTGGGTCTAGAGGTTACTTTGAAAAAAAAAACAACAACACGCTAAGTTGTAGAAAACTGGTAATAGTGCAAATTATTCTAGTTCATACTGATACAAGTTGATTGTGTCCAGTAAAATGCAACTGATTACCACCCTTTGATAAAGAGAACAGTTGTTATGTATCTGAACCAGTGAAATTGTGTTTCTATGTTTACATATAGTTTCTTGTGAAATTATATGCTCTTTATCTAGGTGTCTGCAATTCAGAAAAGCCTTTACCTCTGATTACATTGGTGGGTTACATTTTCCTCTTTCCAGAGGGTATTAATAAATTAATTAAACAGACTTCTGTTTTGTTGACCTATAGAGATAAGCACTTATATAAGAATAAAAGTTCTATAATTCCCCCCAAAATAAGAAAATTTAACATCTAATACTTTGTTTATTTTTTATTTTTTTAAGATTTTTTTTTAATGTTTATTTACTTTGAGAGAGGGAGCACACACATGCAAGCACAAGCAGGGGAGGGGCAGAGAGAGAGAGAGAGAGAGAGAGAGAGAGAGAGAATCCCAAGCAGGCTCTGTGCTTTCCGTGCAGAGCTCAACTCCGGGCTCGATCTCACAGACAGGGAGATCATGTCCTGAGCCCAAATCAAGAATCGGATGCTTAACCAACTGACTGAGCCACCCAGGAGCCCCCTGTTTTTCAATTTATATTTTTTAAGATTTTATTTTTAAGTAAACGTGGGGCTGGCACTCGTAACACCGAAATCAAGAGCTGCACACTCTGAGGCGCCTGGCGGCTCAGTCGGTTAAGTGTCCGACTTTTGGTTTTGGCTGAGGTCATGATGTCACAGTTCATGAGCTTGAGCCCCGTGTCAGGCTCTGTGCTGACAGTATGGAGCCTGCTTGGGATTCTCTCTGTCTCCCTCTGTCTCAAAATAAATAAACATAAAAAAAAAAGAAGAAGGACACTCATTTAACCAGGTATGGCAATCTATTTTAAGGGCCAAAGGCTTGGCTGTACTTATGGAACCAGTCCTTACACGCCCTCCCAGGAAAACTAGCCCAGAGACCTGGCTTACAGGTATTAGGAAGACCACTTCCTAGCAAGACAGGCAATCAACAAATTTTCAGGACCTCAAAATTCACTCAAATTTATAGGTACTACAAGAGAAATCTGGTGGAGCTTCTTGGGCCTGATTTCCTAGCCTAGGAAAAGCAAGTAATAAAGGCTTTTAAAAGTCGAACCTGACATTCATAAAAACTTCTAGACAAAAGTTTTTGCAAAGTATTTTTAAGGAGGCCTATCTGGTAAATTAACACTCTTGCTGTACCTATGTAAATAATCAGGTCAACCTGAAGAGTCTTATTTTGTGAGTGAGTGATCTTTTCTTTGAGATTATTATGATGGGTGATGTGGGACAGATTGTCAGGGAAAACTGTGAAAGACTTTCAAATGGGGAAGGGGGATCAGTAGGTATTCAGTTTAGCTCACCTATGCAGGCTATCTATGCCTTTCATTGTCTTTGAGGTTATGGTACAATGCTATAATTCATAGAAAACTTTTCTGTGTGTTTTTTTTAAACAAATAGAAACTTAAAATTTCTAACTGATACAGCTGTCAACTTTTGTCCTATTTTTCCCTTTATGCTTAGAAATGTCTTCTGTACCCTGAAATCAAATACTCACCTATGTTTTATACTTTCCTTTATGGTTTTCTCTCTTACAGTTAGCTTTCCAATCCTTCTGGAGTCTATAGAGAAGAGTGTTCCTTAAGACATACGTTGGTCTAACTGGCTGTGATTCCAAGTGTATTTAATATTAATCTGGTAATAATTAGGCTTCAAGTAGAGACGGAGTATAAATAAATATGTAATTATGTCTGCCTCAAATTGCTTATTAGAAGTTTGGGGAGGAGAAAAAGTACCTATAATAATTTGAATAATAATTCCACAGTTTATGGAACATGGCAAATATATAGTACTATATATATGAGGTAGTTATTATAAACCCCATTTTGCAGTGAGAAAACGAACATTCAGAGGATGTTAAGTTTACAAAACTGGTAAAAGGTGGAACTAGAATTACGAGATAAGGCAGTTGGTTTCCAAGGCCAATGTTATAATAACGACTAAAGTTTAAGACCACAGCCCTAACTAGTGGTCAGAGGTAGGGATTTTGTCAGGGAAAAATAAAAGTGTTTCTATTCTAAAAGCAGGACTGGAGGGGCTTCTGGCTGGCTCAGTCTGTGGAGCCAGTGAATCTGGATCGCAGGGTCATCTCCATGTTGGGCATGAAGCCTACTTAAAATTTAAAAAAAAGTTTAAAAAAATTAAAATTAGGGGCACCTGGGTGGCTTGGTCAGTTAAACATCCAACTCTTGATAATGGCTCAGGTCACGATCTCTCAGTCATGAGATCCAGCCCCAAGTCGGGGCCCTGGGCTGACAATGTGGAGCCTGCATGGGCTCTCTCTCCCTCTGCCCCTCCTCTGCCCACAAATGCTCGCTTGCTCTCTCTCTCTCTCTCTCTTTCTCAAAATAAATAAATAAATTTTTAAAAATATTTTTAGAAAATTAAAAAAAAAAAACAGGGCTGGAATCCAAACAGTAATCAAACAGCTGGATTCATTATCGTGTAGGCGTTTCAGTCAAATTTTGCTAATTCTTTCACTTGAGACTGAAGTAGGGCCAGATCTCTTTTTTATTTAGTTGCTATAGTCACCGAGTTTGGTTAGCTTTGTCATTCAAGAACATAATACCTGGGGCGCCTGGGTGGCCCAGTCCATTGAGCATCTGACTTAGCTCAGGTCATGATCTCATGGTTCCTTAGTTTGAGCACCCCATCAGGGTCTGTGCTGACAGCTCAGAGCCTGGAACCTGCTTTAAATTGAGCCTCCCCTCTCTCTGTCCCTCCCCCACTCATGCTCTGTCTCTCTCTCAAAACTAAATAAACATTTGGAAAAAAAAATTTTTTAACATTTTTTTGAAAGCACCTGGGTGGCTCAGTCGGTTGAGCATCCGACCTTTGGCTCAGGTCATGATCTCACGGTTTGTGAGTTTGAGCCCTGCATCAGGCTCTGTGCTGGCAGCTCAGAGCCTGGAGCCTGCTGTGGATTCTCTCTCTCTCTCTCTCTCTCTCTCTCTCTCTCTCTCTCTACCCCCCTCTACCCCTCTCCCACTAGTGCTCTGTCTCTCAAAAATAAATAAATGTAAAAACAATTAAAAAAAAAATTTTTTTTTAACATTTATTTTTGAGAGACAGAGTATGAGTGGTGGAAGAGTGGAGAGAGAGGGAGACACAGAATCCAAAGCAGGCTGCAGGCTCTGAGCTGTCAGCACAGAGCCCGATGCTGGCTCAAACTCACAAACTGCGAGATCATGACCTGAGCCGAAGTCGGATGCTTAACTGACTGAGCCACCCAGGCACCCCAAGAGGTTCCTGTTCTTTATCTGCTCATAGTACTACTCTAATGCTTCTAAATCCCAACAGTGTGTTTACCCATTCTTCTGCTGATGGACATTTATGTTGTTGTTTTTGTTTTTGTTTTAATTTTTTAATGTTTATTTGAGACAGAGAGAGACAGAGCATGAGTGGGGGAGGGGCAGAGAGAGAGGGAGACACAGAATCAGAAGCAGGCTCCAGGCTCTGAGCTATCAGCACAGAGCCCAATGATGGGCTCAAACTCACAAATTGTGAGATCATGACCTGAGCAGAAATCAAGAGTCAGACGCTTAACCAACTGAGCCACCTACATACCCCTAAAAAAAGTATTTAAAAAAAGAACATAATACCTTCCTTAAATACCCTGTGGTGGCATTTATTCGTGTAAATATTTTCTGTATTCATTGGCATGGAAAGACATCTATGACATGCTGTAAAGTAAAAATAAGATTACAGACTGATATGTGGAATGTGGTTCCATATGTGTTAGTGCACAGAACACGGTTTGGAATGTTACGTGGTTAACTGTGGTTATCTCTGGGTGGTGAGATTTGTTCAAAGATAAACTGAAGCAATGTTAAAAATTTTAAGAGTCTATTTGGGCAAAAACCGATTCAAATCAGGCAGCATCCAATCTAGCAGATAGAAAGATACTCCAAGGGGCTGTACAAAATGAAAAGACTTTTAAGCAGAAGGGAGTGGGAACAAGGAAGTTATACTTGGCAAAAATGTTAGTTATTGCAAAGTTACTTTCCTTTAGGAGATAGTAAGGGTCTACCAGGCAGATTACCCAACTAGTGCTCATCAGGAGGTTCCTGATTCACTGGTTTAACATTCCATTTCTGGGAGAGATGAAAATGGAATTAGGTTAAGTCTCCATTTGGGGCCTGTCTTTTAACATTATAAGTACAATGAGTACATAATTTAGTTTTACCTATTTTAATTCTAAGAATCATCTACATGTTATGACAAAGACAGTTGTTTCACTGGTTTGTAAAATATTTCAGCTGGTAGCCCTAGGATCTCATAGTCCTAAAGCACAAATGTGTCACTCTGTCACCAAAGAACTAAAGGGGGGTGGGCAGTGAGGACAACATCTAGCATGATGCATGAAGGCAGTCTACAGCAACATGACTTATAAAAAGACATTTCTGTGCACTCTGTGAGGCCTCCCACTATAAGGGAGGTGGTAAATGATTATAGTGATGACTGCCACACAGCCAAGGGGACACATCGTATTCTATAAAAGGGTGATGACATCGGATAAACGGACAGTAACGATGAACAGTGTAGTGCCATAATGATCTATCACTTTTCACTTGCTCCATTCTCTTATTGGTTCATCTAACAGTCACAATCTCAGTTTCAAATAAAGAGATTATAGTATAAAGTGTATACATGCATATATATATATGTATATATACTATAAAGAGATTATAGTATGACTACAATACTGTAAATAGAACAAACTCTTACAGAAACATTTAATTCAACTTGGACTTGAATTACAAGGACAACGTTAGAGTAAGGAAGGTCGATTCTCACTCTCACTCTGTTTTTTGCATTTAAATTAAAAAAAAAAATCAGTCTTTTGTAAAGACCATAGCATGTTTGTGAAGCATGAGAGGACCACCCAGGAGCTAAGCAAGGCTAATTTACACATCCATGGGAGGTAAAAAGTTTTCTGACTAGGAGGCTTCTCCACTGTCAGGCAAGGAGACTTGGTCCAAAGAATATGCCTTCAGTGCCTGAAGGAAGAAAATAAAGCTCTTCAGTGGGACACAGTTGAACTCAATCCTATGTGAGCAATTTATTTTAGACCTAGTGTTATCGGAAAAGGAAATTTTTGCATTTACACCAGAGACGTCATTAGGAAATTCAAAGCCAGAGTTTCTAGTTTGCCCCAAAGCAAGAAAAGATATAGATAGGTAGGTAGATGATAGATGCCATGCTCCTACAGAACTACTTTGTTTAAAATTTTCTAACTTTAGGGGTGCCTGGCTGCTCAGTCAGTAGAACATGTGACTCTTGATCTCCAGGTCCATGAGTTTGAGCCCCATGTTGAGGTACAGTTTACTTTTATGAAAAAACTAAAATTGTCTAACTTTATGTCTTAGAAATAAGCTTTAGTAGCTTATTTTAAGTAAGCTTAAATACTTTAAATAGTTTAAAATAAGCTAAGTAGTAATAATTTAAATCTTATTTGTAAACAAATATTTAGCTTATTTACGTGGGAAATAAGTTAACATTATTCATTGTATCATATAGCATTGAATTTATGTTTTTAGGACTATTTATCAAAGTTGAAAGAAGTGCTTTTACCCAGACACCTTTTAATACAGATAATAATATCTGAATATTGGGGCTCCTGGGTGGCTCAGTTGGGTGAGCTCAGGTCATGATCTTGCAGCTTGTGAGTTCAAGCCCTACATCGGGCTCTGTGCTGACAGCTCAGAGCCTGGAGCCTGCTTCAGATTCTGTCTCCCCCTTTCTCTGCCCCTTCCATGCTTATGCTCTGTCTCTCTCTGTTTCTCAATAATAAATAAATGTTAAAAAAAATTTTTTTTAAGTTTAAAAAAAATATCTGAATATCTCCATGAAAATAATTTTAGAACTGCAAATCAGAAAACAGGAAATTTTTTCTTTTTTCTTTTTTTTGTTTTTTTTAGTTTATTTTTTTAACTTACATCCAAGTTAGCATATAGTGCAACAATGATTTCAGTAGATTCCTTAATGCCCCTTACCCATTTAGCCCATTCCCCCTCCAGTAACCCTCTGTTTGTTCTCCATATTTAAGAGTCTCTTATGTTTTGTCCCTCTCCCTGTTTTTATATTATTTTTTGCTTCCCTTCCCTTATGTTCATCTGTTTTGTCTCTTAAAGTCCTCATATGAGTGAAGTCATATGATATTTGTCTTTCTCTGACTAATTTCACTTAGCATAATACCCTCTAGTTCCATCCACATAGTTGCAAATGGCAAGATTTCATTCTTTTTGATTGCCAAGTAATACTCCAGTGTGTGTGTATGTGTGTGTGTGTGTGTGTGTGTACACACACACGACATCTTAATCCATCCATCCATTGATGGATGTTTGGGCTCTTTCAATACTTTGGCTATTGTTGATAGTGCTGCTATAAACATTGGGGTGCATGTGCCCCTTGTGAAACAGCATACCTGTATCCCTTGGATAAATACCTAGTAATGCAATTAATTGCTGGGTCTCTCTTTTTTATGTTTTTTATTTATTTTTGAGAGAGAGAGAGAGAGACAGAGCATGAACGGGGATGGGCAGAGAGAGTGGGAGACACAGAATCCAAAGCAGGCTCCAGGCTCTGAGCTGTCAGCAGAGAGCCTGACGCAGGGCTCAAACCCACAAACTGTGAGATCATGACCTGAGTTGAAGTCAGATGCTGAACTGACTGAGCCACCCAGGTGCCCCAGAATAGACTTTTTTCTATAATTTGCTGACATACAAAGTCTCATATACAATTAAATCAAACTATTTACATTTATTTGATAAATCATCTCTTTTAAATACAATTGCATGAAATTACTATTGACCCAGTGCTATACTTATACTTCTCCACTAATATAAACTGTACCTTTAGCTTATCTTTTCTCATTAGAAACTGAGGTTGGCAAGTTGGAGTTATTTGTAGATGGCCTCCTAAATTCTTCCAGTCAATATTATAAAAACTCTAAGACCATTCGTAAGTTGTAGCACTTTCTTTTTTATCGTTAAAAAAAAAATTTTTTTTTTTTAGTTTATTTTCAGAAAGAGAGTGAGCACATGCAGGGGAGGGGCAGAGAGAAGAGACAGAATCCCAAGCCAGCTCCACACCATTAGCACAGAGCCCGATGTAGGGCTGAAACTCATGAACCGCAAGATCACGACCTGAGCTGAGATCAAGAGCTGGACGCTTAACCAACTGAGCCACCCAGGCACCCCTTTTTCCTTTTTTTTTTAATGTTTATTAATTTATTTTAAGAGAGAGAATGAGAGAGAGAGAGAGAGAGAGCATGCATGGAGAGGGGCAGAGAGAGGGGGAGAGAGGAAACCCAAGCAGGCTCTGCACTGTCAGCACAGAGCCTGATGCGGGGCTCGATCCCATGAACTGAGAGATCACTATCTGAGCCAAAATCAAGAGTCAGATGCATAACAGACTGCGCCACCAGGCACCCCTCTAGCACTTTCTAATGCCTGACCTGACTTTTTGTGCCCCTGAGAAAGTTTCCTACTGTATAACCACCATCACTATTACTTGGAGCCATGTGGTACTCCAACTGTAAGATTTGGGCCTTGGGAAACATCTTTTAAAAATATCTTAGGAGATAATCAACGAGCCTTGGAATATTCTGACAGCCTGATACTATTGGGTCATCCTGTATCAGTTTGAGCAGATAAATTTATTCTGACAGTGTAATCTGTAGTAAACACCTAGTTTTTCTGGGGGTGAGGGTAAGTAGGTGGAAGGGGGGCTGGAGTCTGAGTAGCTGAGGTCACTCATGTAGGCTCTGCATGCGCATGTGTCCATCTGCAATACAAATTCTGTACACCAAGGCTCAGTTGAACTTGGTAGTACAATTCACATATTGCTGGGAAGATTAAGTACATCCGTGGTACTCTGATGGGAGAGGACACCTGGAAGCATGCACTAGGTTCTCCTGGATTTTATCTCATGCACCATTTTTCCCTTTGTTGAATTTAATCTGAATCTTCTCCTTATCATCAACCATTTGAATCTTGTGAGTCCTTCTACTGAATCATCAAGCATGAAGGGCAGTCTTGGAGACCTCCTACACAGTAGGACAATTTTACCCAGCCATAAGGCCATTGGCTGAGACTACTGGTTCTGCCTCCTTTGGGCACTACCAGTTTTGCCCTTTCCCCAAGCTAAGGGTCAGAGAGGGCCAGCCCACCTTCATTCTTCCCCTTCAAAGGATTCATAAGGATTCTGATCCTTGTGGCCAGATCCTCTCCAGAGTAAAGATGGGGGCAGAGGAAGAATTCAGTGTTCAAACAGTGTCACATAGAATACAGTAAAGCTAACATTTATTGAGCACTTAGTATGTGTTCTTTTAAGTGTTTTATACTTAGGATTTCACTGAATCCTCAGAGACCTGCTCAGGGTTGCACTGCTAGTATGTGGCAGACCAGATTCAAAGTGAAACCTGTGCTCTTGACTTATACAAAATGACACACAAAGAATGAAACATGCATATGCCGAGAAACTAACTGCACTGTGGGTCAGAAAATAAGATTGTTTCTTTCTATTAGGAGGCAAAACAGTGTCACCATGACATGGATTTTTGTATTCTCACTGTGAGACACTAAGAAGAAAGACTTTATTTACAAACATAACAAATGTCATAACAATAACATGTCACACAACCCTCAAAAATTCCAAATTTCTTAATTACTGAATTGACCCATTTTGCTCAAGTGGCTCTCATTTCTTACGCATTCTGATGAATTGTCCACCTGCAGAGTTCCTATCAAAAGCCTGACATCAAAGAGGGATTAAAACATGAAAGAGAATCTCAGGTTCAGAAAGCCTGAGAAAAAATGAACTTATCATAAAATAATGTACAAAGACAGGATTAAAATCACTTAAAAGCAAACTTCTGAGCGGAAGATACTAAAGTATCTGAAAGGAGGGGCACCTGTCTGGCTCAGTTAGGAGCATGTGACTCTTGATCTCGGGGTCATGTGTTCAAGCCCCATGTTGGGTGTGGGGATAATTTAAATAAATATTTTTTTAAAAAAGTACAGACTGAGGTCAAAAAATAAATAAATAGAAAATAAAGTGTCCCCCCAAAGCCATTAGGCAGACAGCGAACTAATTAGTATATACTATTCTAATTAAATTCTTATAGATCAATTCGTTATTTTGTGCCCTAATTTTTTTTTTAAGTTTATTTAATTTGAGAGAAAGAGAGAGAATGCAGGAGGGGCAGAGAGAGAGGCAGAGGAATCCTAAGCAGGCTCTGTACTGTCAGCACAGAGCCCAGTATGGGCTCGAACCCACAAAACTGCGAGATCATGACCTGAGCCCAAATCAAGAGTTGGTCTCAGGGGCACCTGGGTGGCTCAGTTGGTTAAGTGAGTTGGCTCCAGACTGACGTGTGGAGTCTGCTTGGGATTCTCTCTCTCTCTCTCTCTCTCTCTCTATCTATCTATCTCTCTTTCTCTCCCTCTCTCTCTGCCCCACCCCTACTTGCGCTGTTTCTGTCCCTCTCAAAATAAATAAATAAACTTAAAAAAAAAAAAAAAAGTCAGATGCTAAACTGAGCCACCCAGGTGCCCTTCTCCTGTCTAGTTTAAAAGATAATTGTATAAAGCTGTAATTATAAATCTGTGTTGATGGACACTTAATGTAGAAACTGTAATGTGTGTATGATAATAACAGCACAAAGGAGTGGGGAGGGAACAGACTTGTATTTTTGTATACTATTGAAATTGATAATGATCTGAGCTACATTGTTATAAAGTAGGATGTACATTGTACATCCCCAGGGCAAACATTGATTTAAAAACTCCAAAATACATAGTATAAAAGAAGTCACAAGAGAATTCAAATTGGATACTAGCAAATACCTATTTGACACAAAGGAAGGCAGTAATAGGGAGGAAATAGGGGGAAAAAGACATATGAAAACAAATAGCAATAGAACAGATGTAAACCCTGCCTTATCAGTAATTATACTACTGTGAATGGATTAGACACTCCATTCAAAGTCAGGGATTGAAAGGATAGATTTTTAAAACATGATTTGACTAATGATTCACTTGTACTATAACAAGAGACTCACTTTAGAGTCAAAAACACAAATAGGTTGAAAGTAAAGGGATGGGAAGGATATACTGTGCAAACAGCAAGCAAAAGACAGCTGAAATGGTGATAGTACTCTTAGACAAAATAAGAGTGCAAAAAAAAATTTTACTAGAGGGGAACCTGGCTGTCTTAGTTGTAAAACATGCAACACTGGATCTCAGGGTCGTGAGCTCGAGTCCCATGTTGGGCATGGGGTTTACTTAATAAAAACATATATATATTTTTTAAATATATATTTAATATATATATATATTTAAAATATATATATATATTTAAAATATATATTTTTTAAATTGTACAAGAGACAATTTATAATGATAACAGTTCAATCCATCAAGAAGTTATGACAATTATAAGCATATATGTACCTAAGACTAGAACCCCAAAATACATGAAGCAAAAACTGAAAGAATTGAAGAGAGAAATAAACTCAACCATAACAGCTGGAAACTTCAATACCCTACCTAAAAATTAGAGCAGAAATTAGTGAAATGGTGAATAGAAAAACAATAAGGAAATCAACCAAGCCAAAAATTGATTCTTTGAAAATCAACATAACTGACAATCCTTTAACAAGATTGACCAAGAAAAAAAGAGAGAAGACTCAACCTATACCTAAAATCAGGTATAAAAGGAGATAGTATCAACCTTACAGAAATAAAAAGTATAAGGGAATCCTACGAACAACTGAATACCAACAAATTAAAATGCCTGGATAAAATAGACCCAATTCCTAGAAAGACAGGAACTACCAAAACTAACTCAAGAGAAGTAGAAAATATGAGTAGACCGTTAACAGCAATATGAATAGAACTATGAGAGATTGAATTAGTAACAAAAAAACTTCCCACAACGAAAGGTACAGTAATACATGGTCTCCTTGGTGAATTCTACCAAATGTTTAAAGAATTAACACCAATCCCTCACAAACTCTTCCAAAGAGTAGAAGAGGACCAAACGCTTCCTATATTATTCTGATACCAAAACCAGACAAAGACATCATAAGAAAACTACAGACCAATAATATTTCTTGTAAATATAGATGTAAAAGTCCTCAACAAAATGCTTACAAACCAAATCCACAGAAATGTATTAAAAAAAGATTAAAAGGCACTGGAGTTGAGAGTTATAGATCTAACAGAAGACCTTAGCACAAGCATTTACCCATTCAGTTATCTCCCTTGTTCAAGAAAATTCTAAATAAAGTATCACTGAAAGAAATGGTGACACTTGACTTTCATGATGTTGTTTTTCCCCCCTATTTAGAAAATACAGGTTTAAGAGATTATTATTATTAGAATTGCTCTAATCCCTTCATTTACCACCTGGCCTATTCCATATTCAGTAGGAAAGGTAGGGTCTTTGTTTGTTTAATTTACAAAGTTAGTAGTTTCTCTATTTAAAAAGTGATGGCAAACAGGAACTTTATTATGATAAGACCTGATTAAAATATGTATTCTCGAGGAAAACAGCCCCAGGAAGAAATAATCAGCAAATCCAGAGGAGACATTCTACAAAAAAAAAAAAAAAAAAAAAAAAAGGGCCATCTCTTCAACATGTAAAAACAAGGCAAGGAGGGGTGGTGATACTGTTAGTGTAAAAAGGGGTCCAGGAGACAGAACAACCCACACATTTGACCAGCACAAAAAGACAAAAAGATGTGACTATTGATGGGAAGTAATAGGAAATAAACAGCACCAGCTAGGAGTATTGTTGTCAAAACACTGCCCCTGGATCTTCCCCAGTTTAAAGCAACTATAGTGGATGAAGGACATGCCCAAGGATTCCAGATCCAGATTGTGGAAAATTCTCCAGAATAAGTGACCTCATTTCTCCAGCAAATAACTGACAGAAAAATGAAAGAGGAAGGAAGAACTGTCATAGATTAAAAGGGATTTAAGAGACAGATAACCAAACACAATTTGGTGGGGACCATTATTTGAATCCTAATTCAAACAAGCCCACTATGGAGAGAGCCAAAGCATAAGAGACTCTTAAAAACTGAGAACAAACTGAGGGTTGATGGTGGGTGGGAGGGAGGGGAGGGTGGGTGATGGGTATTGAGGAGGGCACCTTTTGGGATGAGCACTGGGTGTTGTATGGAAACCAATTTGACAATAAATTTCATATATTTAAAAAAAAAACCCACTATAAAGAGACATTTTTTTAAGGGGTACCTGGCTGGCTCAGTCAGTTGATCTTGGGGTTGTAAATTCAAACCCCATGTTGGGTGTAAACATTACTTAAAAATAAAATCTTAAAAAAAAAAAAAAAAGACATAAACCAGAGGAAAAGTCAAAAGGGAAAATCTGAAGGTAGACACCACGTACTAGACCACAATTTGGAGATCATTTTATTTCATGGGACATTAAGTAGTGGAAGTAAGTCCCCAAAAGAGCTAAATTGTGAGATATCTTTCAACTTCCATGGTCCTTTGATGACCTAACTTCCTCTCTGACAGCAAGCTCTAACTCTCCCGTCTCTGTCTCCAAAAACTGGAGGAAAGCAAGTAATAAATTAATTCACTCAAATTTCAATTTAATGAATTACTTGTTCCAAGAAATTTTCAGAGCAAATCTGAAGGAGGGCCAGTGGTAGGATTAAAGGTACTGATGAGATAGCCTATCAATGTATGGAGATATCTTGAATGGATTTCCCTCAAATTAAACCACATTAGCAATTACCTATGTCAGGCTGTACACAAACTTATTCCTTAGTAGAAGCTATTTTTACATTTAACATTTGGCAAATTCTTCCACTGACATAGTTAAAAAACTCACTGCAGCCTCCACCAGGTGGGTTTGTTTTGTTTTGTTTTGTTTTGTTTTGTTTTGTTTTGTTTTTCATTATACTCTACCTGGGCTTTAGTGTATCAATCCCTAAGGACATCTAAGTAGATGAGCTTTTTTTGGGATCTATGAATATTGTTGGCAAGAATGATCCACCCACATATGCCAAAAAGAATTACCAGTTTGGAGAATTGGGCACAGCCCCATAATACTGGAGACTCCCTAGACTATTTCAGTGTTAGGCTTGAAAAATCATTGTCTCTGGGACAAGAGCCACAGCTAAGACTAAAAGGAAAAAAGCTTTCAAGGCTCGACCCTGTGAAGAGGATACGACATCCATCTGCGTCTTGCAACCAGACCTGTCCTTGAACGGCGTCAGAAACAGCAATGACACCAGTGTGAGCTTTGAATGACAACAATCTTGAATACAGAGGGGTGGTATGAGGAATGAAAAAGGTGTTTTATTTATAACTTCATCCTCTCCTTCCTGACAGCCAATGCCCAGGAACCAGGTAATCTGCAAACTGAGGTGACCATGTTGTCTCTATTGCAAAACCTAAAAACTTCTAAAGCAATTTGGAAGTTGGATGTAAATGATGAATCACTGAATTCTCCTGAAACCAATATAGCACTGTATGTTAACTACAATTTAAAAAAATTAAAGGAAGAAAGAAAGAAAGAAGGAAAGAAAGAAGGAAAAGGAAGGAATTTGGAAAGCAGGAATTTGTAGAAAGTCAGTTGTTACTGTGTGCATAATGGTTCAAGAATGCTGGCTGTAAGGTCAAAAGACCTGAATTTACATTCCAGCTCCAATGTTTTCTGAATATGACCTTGTGCAAATATTTCCCCTTTGGGGCACCTGGGTGGCTCAGTCGGTTAAGCGTCCGACTTCGGCTCAGGTCATGATTTCGCGGTCCGTGAGTTCAAGCCCCGTGTCAGGCTCTGTGCTGACAGCTCAGAGCCTGGAGCCTGTTTCAGATTCTGTGTCTCCCTCTTTCTCTGACCCTCCCCTGTTCATGCTCTCTCTCTCTGTCTCAAAAATAAATAAATGTTAAAAAAAAATTTTAAATATATATATATATTTAAATATATATAAATATATATATATTTAAATATATATATATTTATATATATTTATATATATTTTTATATATTTATTTATATATATTTATATATATTTATATATATATTTAAATATATATTAATTATATATATTTAAATATATATATATATATATATATATATATATATATATATATATATTTGTCTGCCTCCATTTTATCATCCGGGGGGAAAAAAAGACAATATCATCTTCCTCATAGAGTTAATAAGATTAAATAAGACTTAAAGTGTTTGACACAAGGCTAACACATTAGTGCATAGCCAATAGATATCTATTACAGTTAATGACCTTTGATTCTTCCTAAGAACCTCAGTAATGCAATACTGGCTAGATTCATGGCCTACTCAGCATGGTATTTGTCTCTGATGATGGCAGCAAGGGGCATTTGGGGAGAGAAGAGAATGCTCTTTTGTGTTATCTCAAATGAATAAGGCTTTATGTGAAAATATCTCTAACTTCTTTGACCACCTCTAAGAATAATACATCATTCATGAATGTATCTACATCATTTGGAGCCATATTTATATGTGCAACTGATTACTGATTTCTCTTACTTTTATTAAAATACTACTTTTAGGGACGCCTGGGTGGCTCAGTCGGTTAAGCGGCCGACTTCGGCTCAGGTCACGATCTCACGGTCCGTGAGTTCTAGCCCCGCGTCAGGCTCTGTGCTGACAGCTCAGAGCCTGGAGCCTGTTTCGGATTCTGTGTCTCCCTCTCTCTGACCCTCCCCCGTTCATGCTCTGTCTCTCTCTGTCTCAAAAATAAATAAACGTTAAAAAAAAAAATTAAAAAAAATACTACTTTTAAAATGCAAAGGGAGATCCCTTATTTTTTGTTTTTCAATTGAAGTAAAGGTGATAGTACTTCTTTCTTGTTTCTGAAAATTTTGTGAACAATTCTATATTTATCTTATCCCTTCGTCTTGTTTTCATAGTCTCGATTCAGATTTCTTCTTTCAGCTTTAATTTCAGAGAGTAAACGCACCCTAAGCTTTTGGCAGTTGAGCATCTAGTTTCTAATTTATCCAGTTCAATTCATCATGGATACTTCTGAGTTGCTACTGCAAAGTGCAAAACTCAAAGATGCAAAATGTAAGATGGAGTTTCTCTTTTCAAAAAGCTTAGAGTCTTCTGGATATTCAGTGAAAACTTATTATTATTTTTTTAATGACCTGCTATGACCGAGGCAGGTATAGCTCAGAGAATCAAAGCTTAGAGAATCGAAGCATGGATGCCGCAGGCTGACTCCGAGAGTGCAAATTCTGGTTCTGCCACTTAGAGGATGACCTTGGGCAAGTTGCCTAAGTTCTCTGTACTTCAGGTTCTTTATCGGTAAAGCTAGATACAATATTATGTGGGGTTGTTGTAAAGATAAAGAAGTTCCAGGGTAAGTACTTAGAACAGAGGTTGAGTGGCATATAGTAAGCACTCAATAAAATGTCAGCAATTTGAGGTAGACATTAGAGCTGTTCAAATACTCCTTTTCTCTCTTTCAGACACATGGAATGCATATATGGTAGGATCACGTTTTCCTGCCCCCTTTTAAGATAGGCATGGGCCATGTGCTTGACTCTAGCTACTAAATGTGAGAAATTACATGTGTCACTTCTGGGTAGAAGCTTAAAAATAAGTACATAATTTTCCAAGTTAATTTCCCTCTGCCTGGTGATTAAGCAAGCATATGCTGAGATGGAGTCCCTGATACTAAGATGGGTGACTAAGTGTCACATATCTTGTGACTGAAACGAAGCTAATCCACAGTGGACAAGTAACTTGGATGAGATCGACTTTATGTTGTGTTAAAGCACTAAGACCTTGGGGTTGTTTGTTAGTGCAGTTAACCTAGGCTATCCCGACCAAGACACTATCATTCTAGGCACTGGGGGGTACATCAGTGAATCAAACTGACAAAATGCACACCCTCATGAAGTTTCTCAGGACTTGAATGCAGGGGTGCCTGCCTGGCTCATTCAGTAGAACACGCAGATCGTGGTCTCAGGGTCATGAGTTCAAGCCCCACGTTTGGCATAGACCTTATATTCAAACAAACCAAGAACAAGACTCGAATGCAAAATCTAAACTATTTTGTGCAAACTATTAAGAAACCAAAGGTGGCCCTCAGTTGGTTAAGTGTCCAACTCTTGATTTTGGTTCAGGTCATGATCTCACAGTTCATAAATTCGAGCCCCATGTTGGGCTCTGCTGCTTGGGATTCTCTCTCCCTCTCTCTCTCTGCCCCTCCCCTGCTCGTGCTCTCTCTCTTTCTCTCAAAATAAATCAACTTAAAAAAAAAAAGATGGATTAGAGTTTACCACCTCTTTCTTCCTTCCACAGTGAGACTTTTGAAAGGCTGCAAATGAATCAAAAAAAAAAAAAAAAAAAAGCCAGAGAAGAAAAGAAGCATCCATAATATAGTCTCATCTTCCGTAACTCTTACTACCAACGTGCACGACTCAGGTAAACAACACAGAGATCATCTCATACAAGCACAAAGGAAGCATGAAAAAAGCTGAACCTGAGCATCAGGAGACCCTCTGAGACTTTGCCCTGGCTGTTCCGCTAACTGCCTATGTGTGATGAGTTGTCAAGTCTCCAGGGTCCCTCAACACTTGGAATAAGGAAATAGGATCTTTCCCTCTGAGAGGTAAACTTATGATGTACCTGAGCATCCATTTACTCTTCCAGTTCTTCCCATTGACAGATAGTTTTTGACCATCTTCTATGTGTCAGGCAACATAATGCACAGTGACCCAGGGATGAACAAGACAGACAAGGTCTCATGGAGCTTGCATTTACTATGGGGGATGGACAATAATCAGTCATCAAACAGATTAATCTTATAATGCCAGTAATGTTAAGTGCTTTGAAACAAACAGATGTGGTAAGTGTGATGGGGAGTGGTACTCTAGATTGAGGGGTCATCAGAGGCATCCCTGTGAAGGTGAAACTGAATTTGGAAACATGACTGGCAAGAAGGAACCAACTCTCCGAAGATCTGGAGGAAGTGTTCCAGATAGGATGGCACGTGCAAAGTCCCTGAGGCAAGAAGGAAGAGCAAAAAGAGCTCAGGGAAGAGTTGGAGATGAGTCAGAGATAGAGGGGTCATATCATGGAGGCTTTTATAGGCAATACAAAGAAGAAGAGTGATATAACTTAATTCACACCTCATGTTTAAAAAGATCATCCCAACTGCTAGATGAAGAGGAATGAGTTTGGAGGTAATTTCAATAGTTGAGGTAAGGGACTGCACAAGTGGCAGAAGTAAAAAAGGTAAGAAAGGTCCTGGCCGGATATATTTTGGAAGAGAAGTGACAAGGATCAGAACATACTATCCCAAAATATGGCACCCTGGTATACTGAATATTTTGAGCTGAAGGAATTTGAGAAAACAGCAGATGCAGGAAACTCTCTCTGATCTTTTTCCACCCTGCTCCCTTGAAGCAGGTCATAAGACCCTCATGGGAGAGGTGCCCTCCCTATACCCAGAGAAGGACACTGAGAGAAAGAAATCCAAACAAACAGACCTTGCCAGTTTTCCCTAGGTTATTATCCTTAGTCATACCCCCTTTTTTGTGCTATCCCATTTTTTTTTTTCTTTATCCTAATATTAAACACACACAGATTCACCTATCTCTTCAGGTCTTTGTTACCTTTATAGAGGCTCCCATATCATGTAAAATTTATATGAAATAAATGTGTAGGCATTTCTCCTGTTAATCTGTCTTTGTCAGTTTAATTTTCAGACTCAGCCAGGGACCCTGAGAGGGTCAAGGGAAACTTTTTCCTCCTCTACACAAATCAAGAGGGTATAGTGATTGTTGGATGTAGGGAGTGAAAGAATTAAGGCTGGTAGATGATGTTATTTCCTAAAATAAGGAAAGCCAAGGAAGGAACAAATTTAGGGGTAGAGATCAGGAATTCTGTTTTTGAATACGTTAAACTCGACATACCTACAGGACAGATTTTCAAGAAGAATAAACAAGACAGTATATTTAAACACCTAATACAGGGGCGCCTCGGTGGCTCAGTCGGTTAAGCATCCAACTTTGGCTCAGGTCATGATTTCACGATTAGTGAGTTTGAGCCCAACGTTAGGTTCTGAGCCTAACAGCTCAGAGCCTGGAGCCTGCTTCAGATTCTGTCTCCCTCTGTCTCTGCCCCTCCCCCACTCACACTCTATCTCTCTCTCTAAATAATAAACAAAATTGTAAACACCTAATATATAATCAATGCTCAAACTTATTTTCTTTCCAAACTTATTAAATCTTCTAAAGTCAAGTGCCCTAATATGAAAAGAGAAGATAATATCTATCTTACAGACTCATAGTGAACCTAACAGACTTAATATATGTGAATAAAGATTATCAGTAATAACACGTATGTGGCTGTTACCTGCGCCAAGTACTGTTTTAAGTGAGTTACATTTATTTAATTTAATCCTCTCAAAAACAATCTAAGGTATCACCTCACGCCAGTCAGAGTGGCCAAAATGAACAAATCAGGAGACTATAGATGCTGGAGAGGATGTGGAGAAACGGGAACCCTCTTGCACTGTTGGTGGGAATGCAAATTGGTGCAGCCGCTCTGGAAAGCAGTGTGGAGGTTCCTCAGAAAATTAAAAATAGACCTACCCTATGACCCAGCAATAGCACTGCTAGGAATTTACCCAAGGGATACAGGAGTGCTGATGCAGAGGGGCACTTGTACCTCAATGTTTATAACAGCACTCTCAACAATAGCTAAATTGTGGAAAGAGCCTAAATGTCCATCAACTGACGAATGGATAAAGAAATTGTGGTTTATATACACAAGGAGTACTACGTGGCAATGAGAAAGAACAAAATATGGCCTTTTGTAGCAACATGGATGGAACTGGAGAGTGTGATGCGAAGTGAAATAAGCCATACAGAGAAAGACAGATACCATATGGTTTCACCTCTATGTGGATCCTGAGAGACTTAACAGAAACCCATGGGGGAGGGGAAGGAAAAAAAAAAAAGAGGTTAGAGTGGGAGAGAACCAAAGCATAAGAGACTCTTAAAAACAGAACAAACTGAGGGTTGATGGGGGGTGGGAGGGAGGGTAGGGTAGGTGATGGGTATTGAATGAGCACTGTGTGTTGTATGGAAACCAATTTGACAATAAATTTCATATATTAAAAAAAACAATCTAAGGAAGGCACAGAGTAGATGTTAAATAACTGGACCATGTCTATACAGGTAGACAGCAAAACCTGAATAAAAATAAAAATGTATTATTAGGGGCATCTGGGTGGCTCAGTCGGTTAAGCATCCAACTTTTTTTTTTAATGTTTATTTATTTTTGAGAGAGAGAGAGAGAGAGGCAGACAGAGAGAGGGAGACATAGAATGTGAAACAGGCTCCAGGCTCTGAACTATCAGCACAGAGTCCGATGCGGGGCTCGAACTCATGAACTGCAAGATCATGACCTGAAGTCAGATGCTTAACCGACTGAGCCACCTAGACGCCCAAGCATCCAACTCTTGATTTTGGCTCAGGACATATCTCACGGTTCTTGGGATTGAGCCCCGCATCAGCCTCTGTGCAGACAACACCAAGCCTGCTTGGGATTCTCCCCCTCTCTCTCAATAAATAAATAAACATTTAAAAATATATATATTATGAAATGCCCAATGTATATTGCAGATCATCAAATCAGAAACAGAAGAAACAGATTATGTTGAATATTTAACAAATATGTATTGACCATCTGGTCTATCTAGGAGGCAGAAAGAAATACAGCAATGAAGAAAACAGACCAAAAGGCCTGCCCTCATCAGCACAGAGGAGGAAAAACAGCTCAGAGAAAGAATGACTTGGGCTTAGCCTAGAAGATGTGTTGGCTGTGAACGTACTAGTGGAGAAAGCAGGGATTAGTTGGCAAACTACTGCGGCCTCTACAGCACAGCCTGCGACCTGTTTCTTTTCAAGCTAAGAATGTAACATCAAGAGTAGCATGCTCTACTCACTGGAACCAGCCAGGAGCCCGTTTTTACATATTTTAAAAGGAGAGAGAGAAGGAGGAGAGGAAGAGGAGAATTATAAATATGATGATCTGAACAACCTTGAAGGAGGAGAAAATGTTCAAGACAAGCAAGCAGGCCAGGCTGTAAAAGGTGCGTTTGTGGCCCGTTGAGGAAGCCACACGGAGCCTGGGACGACTGGAGAGCCATATTCACTGGGAAGGGTAGTGAAAAGACGAAGACAGGCGAGAGACTACAGGCAAGGCTGCTGGAGTTGACGGATTTTTTTTTCTCTGTAGGTGATGGGATGGCCTTGATGGAGAGTGAATTCATAGGAAATTCACTTCTGGAAAGTTGCTTCTCACACTTGAAAAATATGTGCTTAATCTTGAAAGAGCTTGAAGAAGTGTTTTGATGCCCACAACAAGAGCAGAACTGTAGAGTATCTTCCAAAAGCAACTTTTGAAAGAGTGGGGGAGAGGCAGAGAGCGAGGGAGACAGAATCTGAAGCAGGCTCCGGGCTCTTAGCTGTCAGCACAGAGCCCAACGCGGGGCTCGAACTCACGAACCTTGAGATCATGACCTGGGCTGAAGTCAGATGCTTAACTGACTGAGCTACCCAGGCACCCCCCAAAAGGAACTTTTAAAGAAAACGTCAGCCTTTTTATAAAAGCTCCACCCAAGCAACCTTAGAAACTCTCTTTTAGGACATGGACCATATCAAACACTTGAGATCTCCGGGTGGATTTTAAGCACATGTTTGCTGGAAGGGAAATCTCATTTGTATCCAATCCAAGTTCTGGTGTAACTTTTTGCTGCTGTTACCCTCAACATTTTTTAATGTCTATTTATTTATTTCTGAGAGAGAAGAGAGAGGCCGTGGGAGGAGGAGCAGAGAGAGACAGAGAATCCCAAGCAGGCTCCATGCTATCAGCTTAGAGCCTGATGCAGGGCTCAAACTCACGGACCGTGAGATCATGATCTGAGCTGAAATCAAGCACAACTGAATGAGCTACTCATGTGCCCCTCCGTTTTTTTTCTTTAGGAGAGAAAATGGAATTTTATTTGCAAATTTTTTTCTGAGGTGTAACTGTAACATGAGACATGAACTAAATGAGGAATCTGACTGAACATGGGAAGAAGGCTGGGGCCCAGAGGCATAAAGGACTGGTTTGCTTGGGAGTTTACTGCTGTGACAGCTAGAACAAAGGCAGAATGGAAACCTGAGCCAATTGAAAGTTAAATAACAAGACAAACTTTTACAGTAAAATGAGAAAGCCTTTGAGAATGGAAAAGGATGTCTAAAGAGTTGGCCCTAGAGGACAGCACCCTAGTAAAAAAAAAAAAAAAAAAAAAAAAAAAAAAGGAGATTAAACAGTTTATCTTTCAAGGAAGGAGAAACCAGTTCTAAGAAACAAAGGTGCCTGGCACCGAAATCATGTGATTTAAGAAACTACTGACTTAGCACGGATAGGAGATGACTATATGAGATATAAGACAGAAACCAGGAAAATTCTCTATATTATGGTATTAAGTTCGGACTTAATGTTCATAGAGGGACGATTAGTCAGCTACATCTGTGGCCAGTAATTGGTGTTAGAGAAAGCAACTCTGTGACTGACACCCATTTTTCATACACCCTGTGAAGCTGTGCAAGCCACTGAACTATAATAACCCTAGAATTATCTTATAAAACCTCAGAAGAAGGGATCGTGAAGGCATTTGTACTTGGCATGATTATATTTCTCACTGAAACAATACTTTTAAAAAATGATTACCCGTTTTTAAAAAATATTAAGAGGAAAACAATTCTGTATTCATTTGCTGTTGTAACATATTACCATAAACTCTGTGGCATTAAACACCACAGATTTATTCTCTCATAGTTCTAGGGGTCAGAGGTCCAAAATGGGTCTCACTGGGCTAAACTCAAGGTGTTGGGAGGACGGCATTCCTTCTGGAGGCTCCAGGAGAAAACCTGTTTCCGGGCCCTTTCCAGCTTCTAGAGGCTGTCCACATTCCTTGTCTCCTGGCTCCTTCCTCCTTCAGAACCACTAGTCTCTTTGCTGCAGTGCTCTGCCTGCCTCTTTCTGCCCCCCTTTTCCACTTTGAAGGATTTGTGATTACATTGGGCCCACTCAGATAATCCAAAATAATCTCCCTATTTTATTTGTTTGTGTAGGCTTCTTTTTTTTTTTTTTTTTTGCTTTTTATTGGACACGTTTGGGTTTTTTTTAATATCCTTATTTATTTGTTTATTTATTTATAGAGAGAAAGAACAAGTGGGGGAGGGGCAGAGACAGGGGACACCAGAGGATCCGAAGCGGGCCCTGCACTGACAGCAGAGAGCCCCATGCGGGGCTTGAACTCCCAAGCCCTGAGATCATGACCGGAGCTGAAGCCAGATGCTCAACTGGCTGAGCCACCCAGATGCCCCAGTCTCCCTATTTGAAAGTCATCTGATAGCAGGCAACCTTAATTGCATCTGCAACTTTTAACTCCTCTTTGCCATGTAATGAAACATATTGACAGGTTCCAGCGATATTCTGCCTACCACAACTTTAACCGCAGTTAAACTATATCGTGCAAGATGGACCTTCAATCTGTCAGCAGTGCTAAAATCATAGATCTGTTCAGCACCTTTATAGACATTACACATTCTTCTATAAGCCTGAAAGGTAAATTATGTACATAAAGCATGACCAAATAAATTGGTATGCCTTTTTGTAGGATTCTTGGCTTGGAGGCCTAGGGAACTTTATTGCACTTTTCAGATTCTAACAGCTCAAAAAGAAAGATTTATAGCAACTACTGAAATATATATACTATATTTCTTGTTGGGGAGAGTCACAATATCCTAAAATCATTACATTTTGTCAAAACAATAAATGTTTACACTGCAGACAGTATTCAAAGCTGAGCATTTAATGTTTTAAAGACATTTGGTAAAGGAAATTAATTTTTTAAATTTTAGTTCAAGAGAATGAAAATAGTGGTAGTAAGGAAGAAGGCAGTTTTGCTTCAAACTTTTACTCAAAAAAAAAAAAAAAACAAATAAATTTGCACAGTGATATTAGCCCACAGGGCTATTTTAAAAAGAAAAAAAAGAAAGCTTTTTTTTTTTTCTCAGTTAATTTTATCCTTTTTTTACAGATGTGTTCCAAACAAACTAGGATTGTCTTTGCAAAACAGCCCCATTAAGAGTTCACCAACTTCTCCCTTGGGTGATGCAGAGACTCAGACAAGGGGGTGGGGGGTGGGGGGGAAAACTAGGCTAGACACTTGTCCCCAGTGGAAAAAAGAACACACCTGGAGAGCAGCTGAGATAAAGGGAGCCAAGGGGGGGGAAACAGTAATTGGAGAGGAGACTGCTTACAATCTTTTGTTGATTTATAAGGTATATCTATTCCTGGAGGGAAGGGATACAGTAGCAGAACACTAAAACTGGGACAAGGGCTGGCTGTGCCAGATTGTATCTTCTGCGAGAAGTTTTCCCAGCATGGCCTGGGCCCAGCTTGGATCAAGTGACCTGTGTGAGATTGCCGGGCATCCTGTGCACATCTCTTTCATTCATTCATTCATTCATTCATCCATTCACTTATTCATACTGAGCACCTAACACGCTCTAAACACTGCTGATAAAAAACATAAACAAGGCATAAAGTACTTAGCACACTGCATTTATTTGCATTGGTTTTGGCTTTTTATCTCTCCCACAACAGTTTCTAGGAAGGGGCCCTATTTCCTTTGTGCATCCTCAGTGTCTAGAACAAGTGCCTGGCACAGGCTAGATGCTTAATGAAAAAAAAAAAATGACTTTAAAGCGTATTTTTGATAGGGGGCTATGTTCTCAAACCTGTATCCCTATTTGGGGGTACAAGGGCTGACCGGTACACACGATGAGAATGGGCAGGGCATTTTTATTCGGAGTCCATACAGCAATCCACCGTTTTCCTGTGTGGCTGCTCGTCCCGAAGTAAGTTAAAGAAAAGTACGGGAGTCCAGAGGGGGATAGGGAAGGTCTGCCTTCCCCTCCTCTTCCCGCGTGCGGCAGGCCTGGAACCTGGGGGGGAGGTACCCAAGAAGGGATTCCCGCGAGCCCGCCTGCCCGCCCGCGCTCCTCACCAGGTCAATGGCCACGACGTCCCGCAGCGCCACTGCTCGCCGTATAGACTTGGGCGGGTTCTCGGTCAGGTAGATGAGCCGATCGCTGAGGACCACGTACTTGAAGGTGTGCTTCTCCGAGTCGGACACCACGATGCACGGCTCGTAGGCGCGGATGGCGTCGTAGACCTCGGGCGGCAGCCGCCTCCGCAGGAACGCGTCCAGGCGGCTATTCGTGTGCGCAGGAAAGCCGGCCCTTGCGGAGCCGGCCATGTGCGGCGGCCGCGGCCCGGCGGAAAGCGGGGAGTTGGCTGACGCCTGTGCAGGGCCCCGCCTCCGCGCCGCCTGCGGTGGAACCCGCGCGCGCCACAAAGCCGCCCGCCCTGCTGCGGCCACCTCCCCCGGGCGCAGTGCGTGGGGCCCCCAACTTCGGGGCGCGACCCCGGGGCCTGGCTCCCGGGAGCACCCCCCCCGGCCCCGCCTCCCGCCCATCCTCGTGCCAACCTCAGACAACAATGGACCGGGCGAGACGCTGGTCCTTCAGGTGAATCATCATCACGCATCCCCGGGGGCTGCGGGGCGGATATTTAGCGACTCTCTTCGCCCTCTACTCACGGCAGCCCGAACCAACCCCCCCCCCCTCCCCACAGCCTGCCCCAGCTCTGGAGGACCGCGCCGTTCCTAACAGACTGTGCTGATGATGGAATCCACAAGTTTAAACTGCTCTTCTGTTAGAAACGAGAGGAAATTTACCGATTTATTTTTTTAACAGGCAGAACACCCCTAGGACGCTCTTCAGAGCAACCACACGGATTTAGTATTTGCTTATAACATTGCCTGATACAGTCCTCTAGTGTTTCATGAGTATAAACACACACCTTTTCTGTCCAACTAATTGAAAGCTCTCTCTCTGAAGTAAATCCTATACGTTAATTTGGCACGCCAGAGCCTAATGGGGATGCTTGTGTTCCCCGTGTCCAGGGACAAAGCCCCGTAGACCGGCGGAGCCCGGTCTGTGTAGGATAAATGAATGGGTGAGGCCTGCATTTAAGGAAATGGAACACGAGGGGTTAAGGAATGCTGATTGCCCAGCCTTGAAGCCGCATGACAGTAAAAGTACTGAGTCGTTTTTACAGATCACTTACCGGTTTAGGTTAGTGAGATGAGAAGGGCATAGCAGACACCTGCCTCTCATAACCCTAGGTAGTAACTTTCATTTTAATTTCAAGTTCTGGGGAAGTCATTCTCTCTCCCTGCCCATTAACCCAAAGAAATGATACACATTTATGTGTATTTTTGTTCCAGCCACCAACAACTCAGAATCAAATTGTATATTCTTTATTGCAGTTCATGTTCTCCTCCTCGTATTTTACTGTTGTATACTATATGCTGTAAGCAACTTCATGTCTTTTTTCGAAAAAGTATAAACGAATTAAAATACACAGATATTGTGGACTAAATCACTGCAAAAAAGGAACGGAGGAGAAATGGTTGGGTGGCTAACCAAGTCTGAGGTTAGCAGCAAAACAAAACAAAAGAAAACAGTATTTCTTTTATTGGAGAGGTTGTGTTTAGTGCCTAAGGAGAGAAGTGCCACCTGCTGACAAAATCATAAACGACCTAGCTAGCGTTCCAAGTTTTCTTAGAATCTGTTCGTACATCTGTCGGAACCTTCATAACTTCATAGCTGGGTAAAAAGGGAACCCCAGAAGCATGGCTGTTTCATCTAAAATAAAGACCACTCCCTATCTAAACCACTCTGAACAATTTGTCGCCGCAAACCAACAGAAGGCAAAGGCCTTTTACCTTTGCCAAATAGTTGCCTCACAAGAGTGTTCAGAGGCAAATGACCACATGGCAAGTGAAATGTGAGGCCCAAGTAGGGGAAAAGCCCTCACTGCCACCTGCTGTTTGGTGTTTGTCAGGCTTCTGCTGCGTCCTCAGGACTAACAGAAACGGAGTGACTGCACCAGAACTAGAAAAGACAGCATACCTGATCTATCTGCCGAGAGACCCATCATAAATGCACTTTTGATGACAGGGGCTCTTAGACTTAACAGACATGAAGGTACGCACATGAAGAAGGGATTCTGACAAAAGGATCAAGGGTTAAGGTGACCTCAGTGGAACTTTTGAGTTGGTTGTACACAGAAAAGGCAGTATCATGGTTTCCAGGCACTTAGGGTTCTATACTGTTGCCAAGGAAACGACAAAGTTCAGATTGCAGGAAACGGGGTTAAGAGAGGGGAAAGATCACTAGTTTTGGAGTCGGGAGGACTGGATTACAGCACGAACCCCGTTGCTCAGTATCAGTGAGATTTCTGCAAAGTCTCTTAACCTTTTTTGGACCTCAGTTTTATCATCCATAAAATGAAACTATCAATACTTGCCTGGCCAACCACTAAGTTGGTGTCGGGATCAAATGCAATGAATTATGAATTCTAAAAGCACTATAGACATGTTTTCACATTTGTATTGCCTTATCTTTTGGTAAGCTTTATGTGGATAATTAATAAAAATACATCCGAGATAGGCAATTACTCTTTATCTGCTAAGTCCATCTAAACTCAAAAAGCATTTAATACAGTTCCGCTGCAATGAAGCGCTTAGTAGGTGTTTCTTGATGAATCTTTCAAAAGTAATGGAACATTACTTACCCAGAACTAATCCCCCGAGGCACTCTTCTTAACCAGAAGAACTTTCACCAGAACAGAGTAGCCTTAGGTTGAGGGATGGTCAATTCAATTAGTGTGAAAGGACAGTAGTTATGAGCACAAGACTGTAGAGCCAGATGACCTGGGTTCCATTTTCATCTCTCACAATCAGTAGCTAAATGATCTTGGACAAGTTACTTTAATTTCTTGGTGCCTTAATTTCCCTATCTGTGAAAAGAGGGTAATAGTACCAACCCCATAGGATTAATATAAGGATGTTTCTAAAGTACTTTATAACAGGTACCTGGAACAGAGTAAACACTATACAAGTGTTTTAAAAATGAACTGAGGGGCGCCTGCGTGGCTCAGTCGGTTGAGCGTCCAGCTTTGTCTCCAGTCATGATCTCATGGTTCATGAGTTTGAGCCTGGCATCGGGCTCTGCTGTGAGCATGAAGCCCACTTCGGATCCCCTGTATCCCTCCCTCGGTCCCTCCCCCACTCATGCAAGCATGCTAGCTCTCTGTCAAAAGTAAATAAACTTAAAAAAATAAATAAATTGAACTAGTGTGTCATTTCTTGGTATATATATGGTCATTTGGTTCCCCATGTACAAAATAATACCAAATTCTTCTCTGTTGTATGCTAGCCTAACTTTTTAAACTTTAAGGCTCAAGATAAAAAAATCTAATCTACATATACACACAGACAAAAGAATGTCGTTTTTTTTTTAGTTGTGTTTTTGGTGGATAAGTGATCAGTGGGCCATAGGTCATAAGAATCCTGTAAGGAGGGGCGTCTTGGTGGCTCAGTCGGTTAAGCGGCCGACTTTGGCCCAGGTCATGATCTCGCGGTCCTTGAGTTCGAGCCCCGTGTCGAGCTCTGTGCTGACAGCTCGGAGCCTAGAGCCTGTTTCAGATTCTGTGTCTCCCTCTCTCTGACCTTCCCCCGTTCATGCTTTGTCTTTCTCTGTCTCAAAAATAAATAAACGTTAAAAATAAAAATAAAAATAAAAAAACCCTGTAAGGATTTCAGACTAGAAATACACTTCGATCTAGGGAATCCCAGGTGTTCCCATCTCCAAGTTTCAAACTAAAGACAGACAGTATGCATAGAAAGATACTCGAAATCTGTAGTAGGAAAATAAAACCTGAATTTTTGAAGGTGTCATTTAGGAATCTCTGGGTGTTTCTACTCGGTATCAATGGATACTGACCGTTAAATATCTGTTAACAATTAGCAGTCAACTGACATGGAGGAGAGATGTCATTATAATGAAGCCTAAGGGACTCTACAGTGCTTTGGATTAAAAATTAAAAAACTTTCTTTTACTAAATAATGCTTCAATGTTCTCTTCTGCCTCAGGCTTCCTGCTACACACCCACTTCCTCTAAAAGACACCAATGATTGCACTAGGACCAGTAAAGACAGCTTACCTGACCTATTTTCCAACTTCTTTCTCTGCCAGGAAACCCATCATGAATGAATGAGCTTTTGATGACAATGGCACTGGGCTTAACAAGCATCGGGATGAAGCAGATGAAGAACAGAATTTGACACAGAACACTGTGGTTAGCAGCTCACAGTTGTATTATTTTTTATTCAGCTCAATACATTTCACAGATATTTACTGAGAAATTACTATCCATACACAGAATCAAGATAAGACTTTTCCGTCTTCAAGAATTGACTCATAGGTAAGACAACCACACAATTTTAATACAAAACAAAACATATTAAAATATATTCATGACAAAAGACGTTAAGAAAAAGCAACATCAGAGAAATTAAACAAACCTGGTTGAAAAAATCTGGAAATATTTCATAAGGGACAGCATTCAATAAATGTTCAAAGAGTGAATGAAACAATTTCATTTTTCCTTTTGTTAGAGTCAGGTTGGTTGGTTTTTTTTTTTTTAATGTTTTTCTGATTATGAAAATACTATCTGGTCACTGTGGAGGATTTTTAAAACTACAAAAATGTACAAGGAAGAAAAAAAATCCTTTGCAATCTCACCACCTAGCAATAACTTTCTTGTACATATGAAGGGAGGGGGGGTTGAATCCCAGCTCTGCTACCTTTTATGCACTTCAGTTTCCTCATCTATAAAATAGGGATAATGACAGTACCTACCTCATAGAGTTGTTGTGAGGGTTAACATACGAACACTTAAAACTGTTTTAGGCACAGGGGCACCTGGGTGATTCAGTCAGTTAAGCATCCAACTCTGGATCTGGGCTCAGGTCATGATCTCATCGTTCATGAGATGGAGCCCTGAGTCTCCACTGACAGCTCGGAGACTGCTTGGGATTCTGTCTCTCCCTTCCCTTGCTCACAAGCACTCTCTCTTCCTCTCAAGATAAATAAACTTAAAAAACAAAACAAAACCTGTTTCTGCCACATAATAAATGCTCCAAATTTTGGCAATTAATTTGTGAAAACACTGCCAAATGCAAGCATACGGCTTTAAATTTGTTTAACGCAAGCATACATGCTTTAAGTTAAAATAATGATGGTGTTATTTATCAACATTTAAAAATATATATTTATTTTTGAGAGAGAGAGAGAGAGAGAGAGAGAGCAAGCAGGGGAGAGGCAGAGAGAGAGGGAGACAGAATCCCAAGCAGGCTCTTTGCTGTTAGTGCAGAGCCCTATGTGTGGCTGGAACTCACGAACTGTGAGATCATGACCTAAGCCAAAATCAAGGGTCAGTTGCTTGATCGACTGAGCCACCCAGGTGCCCCTATTTATCAACATTTTGATAACTGGCATTTTATGTTAGTCTGAAATGAGAACACTAGACTATAAAGTGGTCAGACTTAGGGACACCTGAGTGGCTCAGTCGGTCAAGCATCCTACTTCAGCTCAGGTCATGATCTCCTGGTCGGTGAGTTCGAGCCCCACGTCAGGTTCTGTGGTGACAGCTCAGAGCCCAGAGCCTACTTCAGATTCTGTGTCCCTCCTCTCTTTCTGTCCCTCCCCCTCCCCCATTTGTACTTTGTCTCTCTCTCAAATACTAAAAAAAAATTTTTTTAAATAAAGTTGTCAGATTTAATAACCCTTTTGGGTCCTCCTCAATTAGATTCCACCAAATGCTTCTTTCTTTCTTTTTTTTTTTTAATTTTTATTTTTAAGTAATCTCTACACCCTATGTGGGGCTTCAAGTCGCATGCTCTACCAGCTGAACCAGCCAGCCTGCCTCCCTATAGGTGCTTCTTTATTGGTTTCAAAATAATGTGAGTTTTCAAAATTGAAAGATTCTTTAAATCCTAGATTATTGAACTACCATAAAGGGTCAATATTACTAGATAAACTTTAGATAAGCTGTAGATAGTAGGTAAGTGGAATAAACCAAACATATTAAAGATTTTGGAGCCACTTGGACTAGGATTAGTATCGGGTCCCCATAGTCCATAGCTGACCAACACCGGTAATATAAGGATCTATGCAATAATCTACTTACTGAGTTTTAACTACAGGCTGGCATTATCCTATGTGCTAAACTCCAGATATACGCTGAACTAGGACAGGAATCTTTGTAGGACATTTTAAAGTTACAAACGCGATGCAACAGTGATAGAAAATACTGTATATATGAGTGGTGTAGCGTCTTGCATCTAGTGGGTCACTAAATAAATGTAGCTGTTGTTACGTTAATTTTATTATACATCTGTTCTGAATTTCCCCTCCCAAATTGTCACTTCAGTCTGAGTGACTATTGCCTAGTCTGTATTCTGTAGTGAATAATCAACAATGAAACCTAAAGAGTGAGCACTTATGGTGTGCAAAAGCATATATTAACTGAATACTCACAAGAACCCTTTGAGGTATTATTACTGTTCCCATTTTACAAATGATAAACTGAAACACAGAAAATGTCAAGTGCCTGAAACTGAGGTCAACAAGTGTGTGGGGTGGAGAGGTTGGGGTTGTGGCTGGGATTCAAATCTAGGCAGCTGGAACCAATACTGCCTCCGAATAAACGAAGTAACTACCAGAAAAGTAACCTACGAGCAGAACTCCCTAAGAATGCTCTCCTTTTCACGAATGACAATATATTGGTACGTTTCCAGTGGAATTTAAGAATTTTCAGCGCCCCTGAGAGGATCCTCACGCTCCTAGACGCTAAACACGTGGGGCCATGGAAGAGCAATTAAACTGAATCACATGTGGTTTGGATCACGTCATCTGGATCTCAGGAGCGCCGCACTCGAATCCACCAGCTAACCTGAGGAGGCCTTTCCGGAGCGTGCTAAGCGCGCCCTACGCTGCGGCCAGGACCACCGGGATTCAGCGGCGCGGGAGGGACTCGCGCCGGACACCCCATCCCGGCATGCACCACAGGCCCGGCGAGCGCCCGGAAGCGCCGCCTGCCCCGTGCATGCCGGGAGTTGTAGGCTCCCGGCCCGGGCCCGCGGGCTGCCGTCTGCACTCTCCATGAGGCTGCTGGAGCTGGCCCGCGCGGCGCCGACGCGGGGAGCGCGCTTCGCGCTGACTCAGCGGCGACGGAGGCGGCGGCGGCGTTAGCCGGCCCCTCGCGCTCTTTCCCTTCCTGGGGCGCCGACCCCGCCCGCCTGCTTGCTAGGTTGCCGGTCCGGCGCCACGCAAGAGAAGGCGTCAGGGGACGCGGAGCGGCGCGCGGCCCCAGCCAGCTCTGTCTCCGGCATTAGCGCTGCGGCCGTGGCGGAGGACGACGGCGACAAGGACGAGGGCCGCTCTCCCCGCTCCCTGCGTGCGGCGTCGCCCCGCTCCGCTGACCAGCCCTCGGGAGTGCAGGCGGGGAGGCGGGATGGAGTGATAGGGAAGGTGACTCGGAGCTTGGGGGCGGCGGGACCCGGATCCACCTCGGTCCGCTCGGGAATGCGGGGAAGTTGCCTGGGCGGACTGGCCCGGGGAGCCCCCACGCCGGGGTTGGGGTGCGGGTCGGGGGCCGTCCAGGGAGGTGCGCCCCAAGGCTGGGCGGACTGGGTGGGGGTGGGTACGAACCGCGGCCGTCGCCGCGGAGCGCGTCCCGAGTGCGTGGCCGCCCGTTGCCCGGTGTTTCATCACCCGAGTTGCCACGAGGCTCCTTTCGGGGAGGGACGGGGTGGGGGAGGAGGGGGCAAGGCCGGCCGAGGAGGGTCGGCTTCATCTGTGGCCCGTGATGTGCTAAAGGTGGCCAGCCTCATTTGTAATAGCGTGTCCTACCAGTTTCAACTGCGGAGACCTCAAACTTGCTTCGCTGCCCACCCCCCAGCCCCAGGACAAAAAGGAGAAAAGTAGTATTTCTGTGTAGTAATTTTGCCAGCACAGACACGCCATTTCTTCTCTTCCCTTCACAGTTCTGCAGGAGTAGACAAGCGTGATGTTTCCCTATAACCAGAAGAAACAAGTACTTTTTGAAAGTGCTAATTAGTTGTTACTGGGGGAAGTTACGTTTTATTAAAGCGACTTGTCAGTGTGGTGGTAAAAGACTGGAAAGATTCAGTCCTGGTCTTTGAACAGTCTTTAGTAGGTGTGGAGGAACTTTCCCAGATTGTTTGATTTTTTTTTTTTTTTTAATGGCTATCAAGGAAAAGTTAGGGCTCAGTATTTTAAGTATGTTGCTTGCTTCCCTCCACATTTGCTAGATGCGTAATTGATATGTTTATCGCATTGTAACAAATGTGTAAGGCTGCACGTCCGTGGCTTGTTAGAACATTAAGTGTTCATGCACAACCTTTAATTGAGGGAATGGTTACCTTTTCGCACAGGTGTAACTTTTCACTTCTTGGCACACACATATAGGTAATTTACCATTTTATGCTTATTTATGTTCCACTGCATATTGATTTTTATCCAAGTGCCTCTCTGTGGGGGATTCTTTCTATACCGACAACGGTAACAAGTTTATGTTTCCTTAGGTTATTTATTGGCCAGTTTTTTTCTTAAGACCAGTGCTGTTTCACTTGATAGAACTAAAGCGACCCAGCTTAAGCAGTTTTCCCTAAATTCAAGATGATTTTATAGGACTTTTTAATACGGAATTCACAGAAACTCAGATTTTCTGAGTATGCAGTTTTCCAAGGAATCATTAAATTTTCTTTTCATTTTTCCAGGGGTGAGGGAAGAAAACCTGTGTTTTCCAATCTGTTCAAATGCCCATTTTTTAGTATAGGATAAATCTAGACTACTCCAAGTAGTCCCCTTCCCCCATGTGGCAAGCTCTGAATTCTAAATAACCTGTTGAGGGCCCACTATGTGCCAGGCATGCTTTACATGTCTTATCTCATTGAAGTCTTAACAGCTTTATGAGGTAGATGGTCTCTTTCCCACTTCATAGAAAGAGCTGTCTTTTTCAGCTTTCCTAGTTGTCCATGTGGCCCCAGTTTGAAAATTACTAGATTGGGGTACAAATCCAGGTATTTCCAAACCCAAAGCCTATGTTCTACTGTGTCTTAGAGGCATGATGGTGAATATTTGAGACAGTTCTTTTCCCTTCAAGATTATGGAGAGAAAACAAGGAGGCAGTGACAACATATCAGCACTTAAGAGGGGCGTTTAATCCAGTTTAGGAGAATTGGACAATAGGGATCAAAGAAGTTTTCTGGAAAGAGGTGACATCTAAGCTGAGTTTTGAAGGACAGGCAGGGGTTAACAAAGTAACAAGAAAAGAGCAGTGAGTGCAAAGATGAAAGGCCAAATACCACTGGCCTTGCTGGGTTCAGCTGAAGAATAGTCATTCAAAAGTGTGTGCACCTTAATCCTGAGGGCGGGCGGGGGGGCTACACTGCCTTGCTGTAGTCTGCAAGTATCTAGAAATAAGAAAGGGCTGGACTTTACTCTCCAAGAGCTCTCAGCACATAACCCGATTTATCATTTGTTTCAGGCAGGCCCTGAGGAAGACAGAAAAGCATATTGTAGTTGGGGTCCTCTAACCTAGATCAGATCCTGGCCTCACCACTCCCAAAATGGCTGTGCACCCCCATCCCAGGCCTTTAGTCTCTTGGCTTCTTTAGGCTCTGATCTTCTCTTTGGTTTATGATCATTAACCCCCCCCCCCCAAAAAAAAAGCCCTACAGCCTTTTTATGTGAGCAGTAGTCCTGGTTTTTCTACCTCATAGGTATTGAGAGGATAAATGTGATTTTCACATTATTTAGAATTTGTGCCTTGTTTCCTCAACTGTACATTGTATCAAAAACCAGGTAGCCTTTTGGGACTTAATCATGCTCTTATTTGAGAACGTTACACCATGTATTGTGAAAAAGTGCATTGCTTTCCAGAGACTAAATATTCTTAAGACTAGTCAGGATTAAGTTCTTTATCAATTTTTATAGCTACTATTAAAAAATATTTTGTGAAATAACATTTCTAAAAGTGGCTGTCAAGAGAGTCTGTTGTTTAAAAGTTAAATGCCTGGCTTTTCACTCCTCCACTTCTCTTTCATTTGACTTCTCTTGAAGTACTTGGTAGACACTCCAGTAAGGATATTGAACTCTGAGGTCACTATTTAGCCATTCTGAGTTCTGTACTTTTTTTTTAAGGTTTGTGATATTGACAAATGGAAAGGGGCAAATTAGTATAATAAGATAATCTAGGCTTGTCATTTTTTGGTGTAGTCACACAGTTGTACTTTTAAGTACTGGAGGTAATAATATTGCATAAATTAGATACTTCTGTTTAGAGATGAGTTACTTCCATGATCTTAAAGAAAAATTTGAGAATATCAATGACATGTTAGATTTTTAGAAATTACACATTTGTGGAGTATTTAGTGTTTCTTCTAAGACAGGCTCCTTTAGTTGTAATTTTGGATAGTTTTCAGAAGTTCTTTTAACATTTAAACTTCTTTGCATAATGTTATCCACTTGTGATATTCTGGATAAGCATTAATTTTGTTTATCAAATGTTTTCTTTCAACTTTTTGTGTGTGTGTGTGTGCAGATGTTTGTGGATTCTTCTGTGGGATCAGAGGGCACGCCTATTGTAATCAGAAAACTCCAAGAATAGCAGCAGGGATGGATGAACAGGCTCTTTTAGGGCTAAATCCAAATGCTGATTCAGACTTCAGACAAAGGGTAAGTTAAGTCAGCTTAATCATTTTTTAAAGGTTACTACAGATTTGCATTAGAGGACTTGAATTAAAAAAAAAATACATCTGATGATGAAGATTTCATTTGAGTAGAAATGGAGACAGATTTGATGTACTTGAATATATTCTGAATATACAAACAGTGAGCATTGTGATTTGTGTTTTAAAAGTTGGTTTAACAAGTACTGAAATCCCATGTGTGATTCAAGGCAGCTCTTTATGTCACATCAGTCATTGTTTCTATTTAGTTAAAAGTTGTAATGCAAAGACTCTTCGAAGAACTTTTCCATAGTGACAGACATGCGTATTTTATCTTTCTATTGCCTGGCTTGGTCTGATGTTAATGATACTTAACATCCTTGTTATTTAGTCCAGGCAGACGTGCAAATTAGCAGTTAGAATATGCCATGTCTTAGGTTACATAAAATGGTCAGATGACAAGGAATCCATGGGGCGCTGGGATATTTGGACAATTAAACATAATGTAGGCTACACCTGTAATCATGGCTATAGCTGAATGATAAAAGAAGAATCTAAAGAGCAAGCCTATAATTACATTTGTTAAAGATGTGGGTGTTTTGAAGTATAGGGTAAGTGGAAGGAGAATCATTTTCTCTTTCCACTTCTCATAGCAAAAGATATTTTTTACAAATGAGCTAAATGAGGTTAACAATCTCACTAAATAGTATTGCAGTTTTTGTTGTGCTTTTAAGCAGAATTTTCTTCAGTAGTAAAAAAAAAAAAAAATCTCAAGTAGTTTCTAATACGGTTTCATGCCTCTGCTGTTGAATAAGTAACAAGCCCTCCACATTGAGGGCAATAACAGGAATTGAGATTTAAATATCTGGCTAGTTACAAGATACCTAACAAACTAGTTAGGACATCAAAAGACATTTAAAATTATGTTTTCTCTGTGTAGACAAATTTCTTTCCACAGGAGTTTAAGCTGCCTTACCTTCAAACCCTTAGTCACATAGTTGAAGTATCATAGATGTTTACCTTGGTATTGTATGGCTATGATTAAAAGCCTTTTAGTATTTGTTATTATAGTCTTTTGTGTTATGTTATTTTATTTTATGATCCCTTTTGGAAATTATTCATTTTTTATTAAATACCACAATCCAACAGATTAAAAAAGTTTTTTTAAATGCTTATTTATATTTGAGAGAAAAAGAGATGGAGTGTGAGCGGGGGAGGGGTGGAGACAAACAGAGACAGAATCCTCAGCAGGCATCAGGCTCTGAGCTGTCAGCAGAGCCTGAAGCAGGGCTCAAACCCACAAACTGAGAGGTCATGACCTGAGCCGAAGTCAGATGCTTAACAGACCAAACCACCCAGGTACCCTCTCCCAACACATTTTTTAAATGTGTAATTATTTTATTTTTTGGAGAAGTAAACCTAATGCATTGTTAGTAGTTTTAATATAAAGTTATGCTTTTATCATTAAAATTGAGTTCCATCAGTCATAGGCATATATTAAGCATCCAAATTCGGGCTTAATTTGATCCCCTTAAGCCATCCTGAGTAATGGAATTAATTAGGATAAGAAAGAAGGAATCTTAAAGAAAGTGAGTTCTAATAGTTCTGATGCTGGAAATGAGTAGTTGGGACACTAATTCAGTTTGATTGTAAGATAACTGTGTGCCAACCCCATTTCTTAGTTGTCTGGCTATAGTTCTGTTTTTCTACAGGGGCAGTAGCTGAAGTGCCTCTGTTGCCACTTAGAAGCAGCAATCTAGAGCATTAGAAAAAAGGTATGAAATAAAAGAAATAGGTGATAAAAGCTTTGACTTGTTCATCATTGCCACAAAATTTTATTTTAAAATGTTGGTAATGCATGGATTCAGAGTTAAAAGACTTCAGTTAAAAACTGGAAACTTTCAAGTTATTTTCACTTTTTTAATGGAATCACTGTCTTTGGCTTAAAACTTACTAGTTGAAGAAACTGGTAGGTCAGTGATATACTGAATCCCCCCCCCCCCCCCCGCCTTTTTTTTGGTAAGTGATACATTAGGTGGTAATGCAACATACATGATTGACTTCCACCTTGTCCTTAAATGGGACAATAAATGTTCCTAAAGGAAACCCAACGTTTCATGGAATATTGTTAGACAACAACTGAACTAGATTCTTTGCAGCAGCCTGGGTTCTTCTGGTCTTAATTTTCAAAGAGAGCCATTATTTATACTTGGGGGAGCAGCCAGTGAGACCACATATGAAAACCCATTCCCTAATCCCTCACTGATACAATTATAATAAAAGAATATCACTTAAATATGGTAGCTTTTTGGCTTTTTTTTTAAACCTCTAACCTAAAGGAAAAATTTTACATCTTGATTGTGTGTATGTGTGTGTGTACAGACATATATGAATAAATATATATTTTTATTTATTAAAAAAAATTTTTTTTAACATTTATTCATTTTTGAGAGACAGAGACAACATGCATAGGGGATGGGCAGAGAGAGAGGGAAACATAGAATCTAAAGCAGGCTCCAGGCTCCAAGCTGTCAGCACAGAGCCCGACGTGGAGCTTGAACCCACGAGCTGCGAGACCATGACCTGAGCCAAAGTCGGATGTTTAACTGACTAAGCCACCCAGGTGCCCCAAGTAAATATATTTTTTACATGTGTATACCGTGTGTATGTGTATATATGTGTACGTATATACACATTTTATATATATGTGTATATATATACATACACACGGTATACACATGTACACACATATATACACACATATACTCATATATATAACAAAACAATTTACGCAACATAATATGTGCAGTGTACTGATATTCTGTCATTTTTTTGATTGCTGATCAAGGCCTATACAATTTATTTCATCACTATTGGAGCACAAACCATAGCTTTAAAAATATTTACTAATTAAAATCAGGTTCCTCTAATACGTAATGTTCTTTCTACATCATTTCAAGGTTTATATCAGTCATTTCAAGGTTTATATCAGCTTTAAAATTATCTAGCACTGTTTTTGTGTTATTTTCTTGGCTGTTTGAGGTACTTTTCACAGCTCACTAGCATTACTATTTGTCCATTGTCCTACATGACATCTGTATCTGTCATTGATGCCAGTTGAAACAGGCTAATGGAAGAGTGGCAGAAGTCCTTCCTATTTTCCCAGCAATTTAGTAAGGAGCACACGGACTTGGTGCTTCATCCATCTTGACTATACTTTTGAACAAAGCCCTGAATTCCCAAGCAGAGAAATACGAAACGTTTCCTAAAGCTTTTCAATTGTTAGTACTTTTCCAAAATTCATATCATGTAATTGGACTTTAATTTTGTAATCACCTCTTTAATGGCATATTTGCTATTAAATGGGAAAAATGCCCTTTGTGTACCATTTTATAATTACATATACCTCAGGAACACAGCACTTGACAAAGCACTTGTGGTTTTTCTCTTAATGCTCCTAATTATTCAGGGAGGTCTGCAGGGCATTTTTGTGTTGTCTTCTTTGCTGTAAGGAAACAAGAGTATCTAATAGAATTTGCTTTTTACGTAACCTTTTTTCTAGGAATGATCACTAAGTTGCACATACTTAGAAGCCAGTATTTTAGCTTTTTTTTTTTTTTTTTTTTTTTTTAGGTGGACTGATTTGTTTTTGGTTTGCTACTCATAGAATATTTTAGTATCAGTAAGGCACTGAGACTGACCATTCCACATGTGTTTTCGGCTTTGTAATCTTACAGGCCCTGGCCTATTTTGAGCAGTTAAAGATTTCCCCAGATGCCTGGCAAGTGTGTGCTGAAGCTCTGGCCCAAAGGACATACAGGTAATTAAAACAAAATTTGCATGACTTAGAGGAATTTAAATTTCTGTGAACCTGATAGGACTCTTAAATTTACCTGTATTTGGAAAACGTTTCCATAAAAACATTTTATGGCATGTGTTTTGGAAAACCGTTCAGTGTAGAAATGAGAAAAATAGTAAACTAATAATTTGGCCATTCCAGCATTGACTTTTCAGTAAGTCTGTCTTTTGCCATATGCTTTGTACCCGATAGCAGATCCCAGCAGGAATACAGTGCAGTAAGAACTTCCTTATGGTGGTTTTCTAAAAGGTTGGCAGAGGAGGTAGTCATAAATTGTATGTATCTTAAGTTTTTATTTTAATTTAAAGTATACAAAAAATTTAGAGTGTATACACATTCACTTACCAGCCTCTTTATATTAAATCAAGCTCTTTCCTTTATGTATATGCCACTAGCATTCACTTCATCATTCTTACATTGATCACACCTATAATGCATCCTCTACAGTTTCCACTTTGGATCTCCAGTGGATTGAAGAAGTTAGATGTTGTAGTTACTTAGCCCCACCTCTCCAAGTCTTCTAGTTATCTAGCCCACATCAAATATGCAGAAGCATTTTCCCTTTATAATAAAATTTTTTAAATTTTTCTTTTTGCTTGTTTATTCACTTAGAGACAGCACAAGTGGGGGACATGTGGAGAGAGAGAATCCCAAGCAGGCTGTCTGTACCATCAGCTCAAAGCCTGAGCTGGGGCTCAGATTCACAGTGAGATCATGACCTGAGCCAGTCAGTCACTTAACTGACTGAGACAGCCAGGTGCCCCCTTTTTAAAAATTTTATTTTAGGGGTGCCTGAGTGGCTCAGTCAGTTGAGTCTCCCAGTTCTTGATTTTTGCTCAGGTCATGATCCCAGGCTTGGGGGATTGAGTCCTGTGTCAGGCTCTGTGCCGAATGTGGAGCCTGCTTCAGATTCATTTTCTTTCTTTCTCTCTCCCCCTCCCTCCCCCCTCCCCCCTCCCCCTCTTTCTCTCTCTCCCTCCCTCTTCTCCTCTCCCCCCAACCCCCTGCTCCTCCCCCTGGCTTGGCATACGCTCTGTCTCTCAAATAAATTTTGAAAACTTATAAAGGAAAAAAAAAATTAAGAATTTTTAATTCCAGTTAATCAACATGCAGTGTTATATTGTTTCCAGGTGTACAATATAGTGATCACCCTGTGCTCATCATGACAAGTGCCCTCCTTAATCCCCATCACCTATTTAACCCATTCCCTTAGCCACCTCCCCTCTGGTAATCATCAGTTTGTTCTCTATAATTAAGAGTCTTTTTCTTGATTTATGTATCTCGCTTTTATTTTTTCCCCTTTGTTCATTTGTTTCTTAAATTCCGCATATGAGTGAAATCACAGAGTATTTCTCTTTCTGTGACTGACTTCACTTAGCATTATGCACACTAGCTCCATCCATGTCGTTACAAATGGCAAGATTTCTTTCTTTTTCTATGGCTGGATAATATTCCATTGTGTATATATACCACCTTTTCTTTATGCATTCATCTCTCAGTGAACACTTGGGCTGCTTCCATGTCTTGGCTATTGTAAATAGTGCTGCTATAAACACAGGGGTGCATGTATCCCTTTGAATTAGCGTCCTAAGGTTTTTCCTTTTTGTAGTGTGACTTCCTGTGAAGCTTTTTAAAGCGTTCAGCTTAATTTTTACAAAAATAGGAACTTTCATACTCATTTCATTAGTTTATATAATGGTTAACTAAGTTACTTAACTGAAAAAGGCATACAATTGACATAGTAAGGCGTAGGGAAACCCAGCTGACTTAGGGTAAGCAGACAACTTGCTGGTGGCAATAGATGCCCCTGGGCGTTAGTGATGGCTTCTAGCTGGCATAGTCGACACGTTGTGGCTGTGAGTTGCCACCGTTGACGGTTGGAACCGAGTACTCCATGTTAGAGTTTATTTCGAGAACATCTGTATGCCTTAGAGGATATAAGATCTGGCTTTTAAAAGGATTTCTGTAGTATATTTTTCAGTGGAAACCTAAGTCTTTTATAGTTCAGTTAAGGCTTCAGTGTCATCCATGGTAAGAATAGAAACCTTAAGTTCTCAGAAGAGGTGGTAATTAAACCTAACTTAATTAAAAGATTGTTTCAACTTGTGTGTGAAATTATTTGGTTTAGTGAATTCATGTAGTCTAAATTAAGATACTGCCTATTCTTGTATTTACCAGTTAGCTTTAGATGTGAAAAATTGTTCAATGATTAAGGCTGGCCCAGACAAACTACACTAGATGAACAGATTGTTATTATTGCTGGTATTTTTGGTTTTGCTTTGTTTATTTATTTATTTTGAGAGAGAGAGAGTTGAGAGCAGGGGTGGGACAGAGAGAGGGAGAGAGAATCCCAAGCAGGCTCCGCACTGCCACCGCAGAGCCCTATGGGAGACTCGAACTCACGAACCGCAAGATCATTTGACCTGAGCTGAAACCCACCTGAACACTTAAATCGACTGAGCCACCTAGGCACCCCTGTTGTTCTCTAAACGGATTTTGTTAGAGATTGTAGTTGACTCAGTGCAGCTCTGCATCACCCCTAGAGAGACCCTTGAGAGTAGAAAATTGGTAGATAACTGATTTTTGTTCCCTTCTTACAAGGGCAGTCAGTGTATCTGTAACTTGGTTTTCTGCATGAAATTTTGAGGCTGAACTACCAGTCCGAGTGACACAGCTCGTTTTGGATTTGGTGCAATGGAGTTGTCTAGGGTTGAATTTTAAGTATGATTTCAGTTACTAATCTCTGTTTGAATCAATCTCTGGGTATTTGACCATTTGTTATTCTACCCCTATTCTAGCCTTTCTGTTGTAAAGTGTAGGAGTTGTTACAGAAGTCCAAACATCTAGAATTTAGGGGGAATGCCTTCTGTTTGCAAAGCAGTATACTTAAGGTGCATCTTAATTTTTGTCATCATTTTGCTTATCAGATTTAATGGAAATATTCAGCATTGTATAATATTGAAGTTCTAAACAAATGGATATCAGTGTAATATATGAGATCAAGAGGTAGAAAGGAAGCCAAAGGTCTCCTTTGAGAAACTTTTCAGCTGTTTCACTAGTATTTTGATTTGTTTTCTCTCAATTCTGTTCTAACCTGGTTTTCCTTTTTTCTTTTTCAGTGATGATCACATAAAGTTTTTCTGCTTTCAAGTACTGGAACATCAAGTTAAATACAAGTAAGGCTTTTCTCACTGTTTTGACTCTGAAATTTGTGAGGAGAGACCATTTTCTAAGTTAGTTTTTTTCTGGGAAAATCATAAGCTGTAGGTTGAGAGTGCATAAGTCACATCCAGTTTATAGATGTGTTCTGATTTATCCCAAAGTGTTTTAAAAATACTTCATTGGTTACAATAAAAAATCCAGACATTTCGCACAACAAATTAGATTTCAAGCTTCTCTGGAAAAATCAGAAGATCTAGCAACGGCAAACCTGTTTCCTACATGACAACTCTGTTAGAGGTTAGTGGCAGAGTGGCCACTTGCATTTAGAAACCTGCCTCAATTAAGCAGAAAACAGTGAATCGCTGCTCAGAGGACCCTTAGTTTGCCTGTCGATTTATTTTGTAAGTCACAGACCTCAAAACATAGCCATATTTCCATTTGAAAAATTCCACAGCTACCATTTTATTTTCATGTGAGCTGAACCTTAAACTAAGATCAGTGGTTGATATACTGCCTACCAGGCCCACCCGGTCTTTTCTTTAAAGCCATGATGAGAAGCATTATCAATTTATTTTAGGAAGTTTTAAGTAATTGAGTGTTACATAGATTTTCCCTTTCAAATATATGAGGCTGTTACTTTTTAAACCACAGACACCAAATACAGGCGTTACTATTTTTCTTCTCTATTTTGGACAGATACTCAGAACTAACTACAGTTCAGCAACAACTAATTAGGGAGACGCTCATCTCTTGGCTTCAAGCTCAGGTAAACTAGTAATTTTATTCCGTACCTCATATTGCCCAGATATTTAAATTTTTAGTTTTGTAAGAGTTTAGAATTTTACCTCAGAAATGTTGGACATTTATCCTCCATTTGATCCCATAGCTCTTTTAGAAAGTGCTGATTTCAAAGATCATGGGTATAAGAAAGCCTCGCAACAATTTAAAATTATATCAATAACTGAAACTGTCATGCTTTCCATGACACATTGTTGAAACTTGGTTTTAAAATAGTTTGTTGTTGTTTAACTACTTGACAGAAACAGATACTTTGTTTACTTTTAAACATGAGCCCTCCTGGACAGCCTCTTTACAAAGGGTGGGGGGGATCTTAGAGTTTTTTGTTCATGTTGTGTTCTTTTTTGTTAATTTTAACTAATCTTAACATATGAAGTAGTAGTTATGTAGGTGGAATTTTTATTTTCCTTAAAGAGCAAACAGCTAGAAGAAAAGCAGTTAGTAAAAGGAATAAGTAATAAAACTCTGCATGTGAAACTTTTCTCTAAAAGTGTGAGAAAGAGAAGTAACCATCTTTGACTGTTTTCCACCTGGGTAATCACTTAAATACTTTGGTAATTTTCAAGCATATTTGTTGCATAGCTAATCTAGACTGTGTAGAGGTTTGGTGAGTTTTTGCCTATCGATGATAAATAGGAAAACAGTATGAGAGTTTCCAGTTTACATTTGATTTCAAGGACAATTTCTCTGTTTGTCAGATGCTGAATCCCCAACCAGAGAAGACCTTTATACGAAATAAAGCAGCCCAAGTCTTCGCCTTGCTTTTTGTTACAGAATATCTCACTAGATGGCCCAAGTTTTTTTTTGACATTCTCTCAGTAGTGGACCTAAATCCAAGGGGAGTAGATCTGTACCTCCGAATCCTCATGGCAATTGATTCAGAGTTGGTGGATCGTGATGTGGTGCATACATCAGAGGCAAGTAACTTCCTATTAATTGTTAGTTGATTTTTTTTAAGTTTATCCATTTTGAAAGAGAGAGCATGTGTGAGAGAATCCAGTTCATGAGCGCAAGAGGGTCAGACAGGGAGAGAGAAAGAATCCCATGCAGGCTCTGTGCTGAGCCCAATGCAGGGCTCAGTCCCAAGACCGTGAGATCATGACCTGAGCTGAAATCAAGAGTTGGATGCTCAACCAACTGAGCCACCCAAGTGCCTGTAATTGTTAGTTTTTAATGAAGATTTTGTAGGAGGTGATGGGCACATTATAAAAAAAACAGTGGGATGTCTCTTTTATTCAGAGACGCATTGTCTTTTTTTTTTTTTAATTAAAAAAAATATTTTTTTAACGTTTATTTTTGAGACAGAGTGCAAGCAGGGGAAGGGCAGAGAGAGAGGGAGACACAGAATCTGAACTGGGCTCCAGGCTCTGAGCTGTCAGTACAGAGCCTGACATGGGGCTCAAACCCATGGACTGTAAGATCATGACCTGAGCTGAAGTTAGATGCTTAACACACTGAGCAACCCAGGCATCCCTGGAGACACGTTTTCTTTTCTTTTTCTTTCTTTCTTCTTTTTTTTTTTTTTTCAGTTATTTATTTTAGTAATCTCTACATTCAAGATGGGGCTCAAACATCCCCAAGATCAAGAGTTGTATGCTCTTCCAGCTGAGCCAGCCAGGTATCCCCAAATTCTTGCAATGATTATAAATTCACCCATTTTTAATTTTGTTCTACAAAGGAACTTGAACTGGCTTTTTTCCCCAAGTGTATGTTGAAATTAGAGTATTACTTTAGAGGGTTTTTTTTCTTGGTTTTTGTTTTTTTTGGTGATTTTTGGTGTTTTTTTTTTTTTGTTGTTCATTTGTTTTGTAATGAGGCAAGTACTTTCTCCAATGAAATACACAAATTGGTTCTCTTAGGAACTTTTGAAGCAATGCAGTCTGTATTTACTCCTGCTATATAGTTAGTGAGGAGGTATCGTTGCTTATCAATCTGTGCCCTTTCTTCTGTATTCTCAATTACACAGCCCATCACCTTAGTCTTTATTTCTTCATTATCTGATATAACTTTTCTCCTTATCCTTTCACTTTTTTTTAATGGTTTATTTATTTTGAGAGCACGTGGGCAGGGAAGGGCAGAGAGAGAAGAGAGAATCCAAACAGGCTCCGTGATGTCAGTGCAGAGCTTGACACAGGTCTTGATCTCACAAAAAAACCGCAATGTCATGACCTGAGCCAAAATCAAGAGTAAGATGCTTAACTGATTGAGCTACCCAGGCACCGCACTTTCTCCTTATTCTTTTTTTTTTTTTTTTTTTTTTTTTTTAATGTTTATTTATTTTTGAGAGAGAGAAACACAGAATCTGAAGCAGCCCAGGCTCTGAGCTCTTAGCACAGAGCCAACATGGGGCTTGAACCCATGGACTGTGAGATCACTACCTGAGCCAATGTTGGACACTTAACTGACTGAGCCACCCAGGCACCCTTCACCTTCTTCTTAAATGACACAACAGAAATTGCTTGATTCAGGAGTATCTGGGTGGATCAGTCAGTTAAATGTCCGACTTTGGCTCAGGTCATTATCTCACGGTTTGTGAGTTTGAGCCCCATATTGGGCTCTGTACTATAGTGCAGATCCTGTGTCCCTCTCTCTCTGCCCCTCTCTATCTCAAAAATAAATAAACATTAAAGAAAATTGCTTGATTCAAATGTGTAAAATAATTTAAAGTCATATGTCAGAAATACTTAAAACTGTAAAGGTTATTATCATGCATTTAAATTATTACCATTCCTGCAGAATGTATAAAGATGTTGATTCACTATGTTGTATACCTGAAACTAATGTAATATTGTAAGTCAACTATACTCAAAAAATTTTTAATTAAAAACAAATTTCCACTCTCTTACGTAGGTTAAATAATCATGTTTGTATAATATTGACAAGTACCTTTTATCATGTGCTTTAGATTTCTAAGTAATGCTTATTTATAGTTGGGGTTTTTTTATTAAAAAAAAATGTTTTAATGTGAGAGAGAGAGAGAGAGAGAGAGAGAGAGAGAGAGAGAGAAAGAGAAAGAGAAACAGAACATGAGCAGGGGAGGGGCAGAGAGAGAGGGAGTCACAGAATGCAAAGCAGGCTCCAGGCCCTGAGCTGTCAGCACAGAGCCCAGTGCACGGCTCGAACTCACAAGCCATGAGATCATGACCTGAGCCAAAGTTGATTTAACTGACTGAGCCACCCTGGCGCCCCTGTGGTTTGTGTCTAATAAGAAATCTGGCGCTGTGGAATGCAACAGAAAAAGGATGTTAAAAGAATCACAGGATATGATTTTAGAGTTGAGAAATAGAAAACAGTGGCAGGGAATGTGTTAACAAGTCTGGAAGTTTAGTAGTGAGGAAATTTGTGTAACTATTCAGATGTCAAAAATTATTTTGTGTGGTAATCTACTCGATGCATAAGATGTTTTATTTTGTTTTTCAGGAGGCTCGTAGGAATACTCTAATAAAAGATACCATGAGGGAGCAGTGCATTCCAAACTTAGTGGAATCATGGTACCAAATCTTACAAAATTATCAGTATACTAATTCAGAAGTGACATGTCAGTGCCTTGAGGTAGTTGGGGCTTATGTCTCTTGGATAGACTTATCCCTTATAGCCAATGATAGGTAAGTATACATATATTATCAGGATTTAAGTCTACAAAATACAGTGTGTAAAACTCATGTGTTTGAAAACATTGTAACAGTTTTATTCTGCTGTTGCCAGGTTTATAAATATGCTGCTAGGTCATATGTCAATAGAAGTTCTACGGGAAGAAGCATGTGACTGTTTATTTGAAATTGTAAATAAAGGAATGGATCCTGTTGATAAAATGAAACTAGTAGAATCTTTGTGTCAAGTATTACAGTCTGCTGGGTTTTTCAGCATTGACCAGGTTGGTAAATTTATATATTAAGTTTTCAAAATTGTTAGAACAAAGTAGGACAGGTATTAATTTAAATACGCTTTCTTTTTTCCTTTTTTCCCCAATGTTGTAAACTCTCCTTGAGATTATAAATAAGGAAACACTGTATTCAGAAAGCCATAATGTTCGCTGTAGCATTTGCCTTGGACAGTAAATTATATTGTTATATTTAATAATTATATATATAATAATACATATCATCTATATATAATATATATACTATAATGTATACATAATTATATATATAATAATACATATATAATATACACACAAATATTTATATATCTATAATATATATATGTATGTATATATAATTATACCAGTTCTTAAAGTCGAAGACCTGGGATGGTACCTGCAGTTGTGCATTTTTAACAAACTCCCAGTTGAATCTGATACCATTGGTCTGTCCTTTAAATAGCAAGGAATATCCTATATACGTGGCAGTGTGTTTTGACCAAAACTATACCCCGTTATAAATGTTACATTTTCACCATACTTTTGATTGTTATTCATTTGAGCTATGTAGTTGTAGCCCCAACAGAGTGAGGGCTCTGAGTGTGGTAAATAAGTAATTTAGAAACAGAATATGGAGGGGTTTTGTTTTTAAGATTTTTTTTTATGTTTATTTTTGAAAGAGTGCAAGTGGGGGAGGGGCAGAGAGAGGGAGGCAGAGGAAACAAAGCAGGCTCTGTGCTGACAGCAGAGAGCCCAATGTGGGGCTCAAACTCACAAACCGTGAGATCCTGACCTGAGCCGAAGTTGGATGCTCAACTGACTGACCCAGCCAGGCGCCCCATGAAGGTTTCTCTTTTGCCTGTGACAGTGATAAAAAATTACTAAGAAATCTTTGAATTGCTGGTATGTCAGGAGTACAGCTCTCCCGTTATCCTTGCCGACAGAAGAATAGTAGTGTTTTCTTACATTGCTAACAATTGTCTTATTTAGTCTGCAGTAAAAGACCTAAAATGATGAAACTAAAATCTCTAAAGAATCATCATAAGACTAATTACTGAAAATAATGTGAAGTTTAAGTTCTGACTCTTAACACTGGTATGACCTTAGGCAGGTGGTTATAATGGCAGTTCTATCTTCCTGTAGCATAGTTGAGGCTCACATAGTTTCAGGAAGGACTGTTACAGATTGTTATACTGTAGTGTGACATTAACTGTTATAGCATATTTACTAAATCAGACAATTTAGACAGAAGGTTTTGAAACCACAGATCTCTTTGTTTAAGCTTTTATAACGTTGGCAGTAGAAGCACATAACCGTTGGAAAGAATTGCTTGGAAGAGTACCAATGGCCAATAATAGTAGAAGAATTCAAATTCTAATGAGTTTCCAGTCCAGGTAGTAGAATAGTTAAATTTCTGTTAAGTTTAAAATCGGTTGTAGAATTGTCACTTGATTCATACTAAAGTTGATAGAGTTTTTCTTCTTACTCTTAGGTGGGAGGTTTTAAATTGAGGTCTCTTTTGATTGCTTGTAGGAAGAAGATGTTGACTTCCTGGCCAGATTTTCTAAACTGGTAAATGGAATGGGACAGTCCTTGATAGTTAGTTGGACTAAATTAATTAAGAATGGGGATATCAAGAATGCTCAAGAGGCACTACAAGCTATCGAAACAAAAGTGGCCCTGATGCTGCAGCTACTAATTCATGAAGATGATGACATCTCTTCTAATATTATTGGATTTTGTTATGATTATCTTCATATTTTGAAACAGGTAAGCCCTTGTTTTAATCTTTTTGTCCAGTACATAATATAGAAGAGCCACAGAGAATTGAAAAATATAGGAAAAAGGAAAATACCTGTCATTCTAGCTAGCTACATTTACTGTTAAATATTAATGTCTTTCCATCTTCTTTTTTTTCCAACTTCTTAGCCAGAAAACAAGAATGGCCAGAATCTAAAATTTGCTAGATTTTAACAAGCTCCAGAATTAGCTGTAGGTTTACGTTATTTTTTCATTTTGAATCTGTGTATGTTTGTTTTTAAGTAGGCTCCATGCCAAGCGTGGAGCCCAACTCAGGGCTTGAACTCAAGAACCTGAGATCAAAACCCAAGCTGAGCTAAGAGTCGGATACTTTAATCGACTGAGCCACCCAGGTGCCCCTGTGCTTGGTTTTAAATATAGTAGAAATTTTGTTAAACATCATTTGTTATTTTAACTAAATATACATTATTTCTTATAAATAATTTTTTACAATTAAAAATCTCTCCTTACAGAGTTGTTTCCAATAAGGACTTAAAATGTAGACAGTAATAGTCTCCATGTTAGGGCTTGTAGCCATTTATTTATTTTTGTTCATTTTTTTTCTTTTAATATTTATTTTTGAGAGAGAGAAGGCATGCATGCAAGCGTGGGGAGGGGCAGAGAGAGAGGGAGTCAGAATCTAAAGCAGGCTCCAGGCTCTGACAGCACAGGGCCCAACGTGGGACTCAAACTCACAAACTGTGCGATCATGACCAGAGTGGAAGTTGGAGGCTTAACCAACTGAGCCACCCAGGCGCCCCTGTTTATTTTTGAGAGAGAGAGAGAGAGTAGAGGAGGGGTAGAGAGAGGGAGAGAATCCTAAGCAGGCTCCGTGCTGTCAGCACAGAGCCCTACAACATGGGGCTTGATCCCACAAACCATGAGTTTATGGCCTGAGCTGAAATCAAGAGTTAGACGCCCAGCCTACTGGGCCACCCAGGTGCCCTGAGAAGTTGCTGATTTTTTTTGTTGTTGTTGTTTTAAAGCGTTTTTTTATTTTATTTATTTTGAGAGAGCACAAGCAGGGGAGGAGTAGAGAGAGAGGGAGAGAGAGAGAATCCCAAGCAGCTTCCACACTATCAGTGGGCTTGAACTCATGAACCAAACTGTGAGATCATGACCTGAGCTGAAATCAAGAATCGAACACTTAACTAACTGAGCCACCCAGCTCCTCAAGAAGTTAGTAATTTTTAAAAGCCTGCAGGCCCTGGGGTGCCTAGTGGCTCAGTGATTAAGCATACAACTCTTTATTTTGGTTCAGGATGTGATCTCATGGTTCCTGAGATCAAGCCCCACATCTCTGCACTAACAATGCAGAGCCTGCTTGGGATTCTCTCTCTGCCCCTCTCTCTGTCTCTCTCACTCAAAATAATAAGTAAATTTTTTTTTTTCAATCACACAGCAGGGCAGATTTATTAAAAACAAATTAATAACTTCTCATTATGTCATTAGATGAGAAAACCATTGCTATTTTATTTACATTTTATTAGTTGAATCAAGTCCAGCTTAAAATGATTTTTTTCCAAACTGAGTTTAGCTTCTGTATTATTGTTGAAAACATAACACATGTCTGCATACATACCTTAAGAAATTTCAGGTAATGGAAAGACGTGAAGAAAGTTAAAATGACTATTGGTGATTCCACTGTATGTCTCTTAATGGATTTCTAGCATTTTTTCTTTTTTTTTTTTTTTTTGCCTTGTTTGAAAATAAGGGAAGACCATACTTTACTGTCCTGTAAACTTCTTTGCTGAATACATTATAAATAATCCTTAGAGTTGAAATTCATCTATGTGTCAAGTTATTTACTAGAAATGGACTTGCTAGATTTTAGGTTAGGTGCATTTTATTTTTTTATTATTTTTTATTTTTTTATTTTTTATTTTTTTATATATGAAATTTATTGACAAATTGGTTTCCATACAACACCCAGTGCTCATCCCAAAAATGGTTAGGTGCATTTTAAATACAGAAAGGTACTACCAAACTGCCCTCCACAAAAGTTGTGTGCATGTTTTAAAAGGTCTTAATTGATGAAAAAAACATTTTGATGAGTACGACTTTAGGAAACCTAACAAATTATTGCTTGCTTTTTTTTTTTTTAACAGCTTACAGTGCTCTCGGATCAGCAAAAAGCTAATGTAGAGGTAATTGACTTATTTTTGCTTCTTATAAAGTGATAGCAGAATTTGTGACTGCAGTCTGTCTTGAAATGTAACAACTTCAAAATATGTCAAAGGAAACTGACCCAAGATATTTATTCTTAATTTTAGGCAATCATGTTGGCCGTTATGAAAAAACTGACTTACGATGAAGAATATAACTTTGAAAATGAGGTAAGAATTTTCGTTGGGAAGAAATCAGTTTTATTTACTTTACCTCAAATTAACATTTTCAGTTTTGCTTAGAGTTCTTTAAATAAAACAAATATTTTAACACTCTTGCTTATATTGACCTCCACCTTAGGTGAAATTAATAGAAGCCTCATAATCCTTCATAATACCCTCAAAAAATGCCTGTTTGGTATTTTATCCCTTTTTAAAACACTTATTGTAGCATTGAACTTCGTAAAATATTAATACAATTGCTGATCATATCTCACTTTGTATTTAATAGAAGTGATGAGTTGAGACCTTGTCAGTGGACCTCAGATCATAAGTGTCTATGGGAAAGTGGGAATGAAGCACTTAACTCTCTGGACTTCTTGTAGCTACAAGTCTTGTTCAGGGTTGCCAGTGAGTTATTTTACACACAAGGATCGTCAAATGCTTTCTATCAACTCAAGCGTGGTTTATGCTATTTTGCAATGTGCTAAGTGTTCAATTCCCCATCTGAGGCTTTCAAAAACTTTGGACTATAAAAAGGTAATGGTGATGATAATGAACAAATTGCACACTTTAGTACAAAACTTGTTATATACAATATCTTTATAAGATATTACAAGATACAAGGAGTATGAATAAGGTGGTAAAGCTTTTGTGAAGCCCATTGTGAATCCATTCTGCCTCTAGGTTCTTGTCCTTAACCTCCTCCCTATACTGTTTCTGGCTCTAGGCTTTTGAGGGCTAGGGCTGTGTTCAGAAATGTTTGTTGTGAGCTTGGGAGGAAAGGCTACTAAACGTAGTAATTTTTCCTACGTAAATAAATGTTAATGAAAAAGGTACATATTAAATTTACAAATGCAGAAAACTATGAGAATGAACCATTTACATGAATTTTAAGGTCTTTTAAGTTTTAAAATGAGAATTTAAAAATCTGTCTTAGGGTGAAGATGAAGCCATGTTTGTAGAATACAGAAAACAACTGAAGTTGTTGTTGGACAGGCTTGCTCAAGTTTCACCGGAGCTACTGCTGGCTTCTGTTCGCAGAGTTTTTAGTTCCACACTGCAGTAAGTGTGTGCCTGTTTTTGTAAGTGGTCTACCTCTTCCCTTTTCTCCGTGATGATGGTCTACAATGCATGATTCGTGTAATTTATTTATTTATTTTTTTCCGTGTAATTTATTAATCTTTGTTACTTACCAAGGTCTTATGTTGTATGCGAAGCAATGCATTTGACTCCAATTATCTTTTTTTTAATCCCTGTATAGGTAACCTGCAGTGTTATATTAGTTTCAGGTGTACATTATAGTGATTCAGCTTTACACATTACTCGGTGCTCCTCACCATGAGTGCACTCTTAATCCCTTTCACCTATTTCATCCCCTCCCCTTCCCCCCTCTGGTAACCATCAGTTTATTCTCTAGTTCTCTTTTGTTTATTTGGTTTGTCTTTCTCTCTTTTTATCTCTCTTTTTCCTGTGTCTGTTTTGTTTCTTAAATTCAACATACGAGTGAAGTCATTGGGCATTTGTCTTTCTCTGGCTTATTTCACTTAGCATTGTCCTCTCTAGCTCCGTCCGTGTTGTTGTTGTCTCCATTTATGATGATCCTTGTGGGGAAACACCGCTTTTGGAACATAAACAGCGAAATGTATCACGAGTCATTTCTAATTTTGTGATGTAATTTTGTTGCCTGTTAAAATTAACCATTACTATGATTTCTTAATAATTAAAAAGGCTTTTGTTGGTGTTCTATAGAATGTTTATATGCAGATGTCATGTACATGTTCTGTCTTGGTAGGAATTGGCAGACTACACGTTTTATGGAGGTTGAAGTAGCAATAAGACTGCTGTATATGTTGGCAGAAGCTCTTCCAGTATCTCATGGTGCTCACTTCTCAGGTGATGTTTCAAAAGCTAGTGCTTTGCAGGATATGATGCGAACTGTAAGTATACTACAGATCATTTATTTTGAACATAATTTTCTGTTTTCACTGCAAGCTAATGGGAGTTCCTTAATTAGCATCTGTTAATACTGGGGTATTTTGATGTTACAATGAATTAAGGACAGATGTCTTAACTTTTTTCTGCTCCAGTTGGTAACATCAGGAGTTAGTTCCTATCAGCATACATCTGTGACATTGGAGTTCTTCGAAACTGTTGTTAGATATGAAAAGTTTTTCACAGTTGAACCTCAACACATTCCATGTGTCCTAGTAAGTATATATTTTATCCTCAGTTTCTGGGTTTTTTTCCAGGTATTTCTGCTAATGAGCAGATAGTAGTCTATTTTTATAAATTTTCTTGGAGCCAGAAGCTCTCAGAAACTCTTGAATACACTGAAACCGACCCCTCTTCTATTTCTTTAAAATAGACAGTTTCTGGCTTAATCAGTCATCTAAAACAAGTCCTCCAGGGCCTATTGGTGTCCTCAAGAATTATTTGTTAAATATACCAGGTTCCTGCCTTCTGGGAGCTAAGAAGTAAAATTTGATGGGAACAAACATGTATTGTGACAATAACAATAAAAGCCCGTAAGTAAGTGCAGAAGTAGTGAAAGTGTCTCCGTTTCCTTAGATGGCCTTCTTAGATCATAGGGGTCTGCGGCATTCTAGTGCCAAAGTGCGGAGCCGAGCTGCTTACCTGTTTTCCAGATTTGTCAAGTCTCTAAAGTAAGTACGAAATATCAGCTGTTATGTGTCCTTTTTAAGATTATTAAATACGACCTATAAATTATTTTCTAAAAACCTATTGTAGATTTGGTTCTATTTGTTCTAAGGCTTTTTTTTTTTAATGAAATGTTCTTTTTTGGTATCATAATGTTACGACTTCATTTACTATTCATTAGCCCCCGGTACTTTGCAAATAAAGCATACCTTTATATAGAACAGCTGTCATCATTAACGGCATTAGTTATTTAATTTTTTTTTTTTTAATGTTCATTATTCACTTGTGTGAGAGAGAGAGAGAGAGAGCATGAGCAAGGGAGGGAGAGAGACGGAGGGAGACACAGAATCCAAAGCAGGTTCTAGGCTCTGAGCTGTCAGCACAGAGCCTGATGTGGGGCTCAAACTCATGAGCTGTGAGATCATGACCTGAGCTGAAGTCAGATGTAATGGCATTAGTTATTTATTTAGCCAACAGTTTTATTGGTGTTATAACTGTATGCCTTCTTTGAAATTCTAAAGAATATATTTCTTGTTCTTAGAAATAAATTTTTTAACCTAATCTGTTTTTTTTGGGGGGGGGGGTATGAAAACTCATTCTAAGGCTTATAAGGTTGTAATTTTAAAAAATCATAGCTAGTCTTAATGATTACACTGACTAACGTAGAACGGAACTTTTTTTTTTTTAGTTCTGCCCTTTATAAAGGGGGATTTGGTATTTTGAGCACTATTTACATAATTGTGATTTTTTTCTTTGGCCTTTTTTCAGTAAACAAATGAATCCTTTCATTGAGGATATTCTGAATAGAATACAAGATTTATTAGAGCTTTCTCCACCTGTAAGTATCTATCTTTCCAAATATCATTGAAGCCATACGTTCCTTTAGCCTTTAATGCTAATGCCTTGTAGGCAGTTTTCTTTTTTTTTTTTTTTTGAGCAGCAGACAAAAGTTTATTAGAGTATAAGATCAGAAAGGAAGAATGGTATGAAAGCCCTCTTTACCGAGAGGGAACATTTGAAAGTGAATGTCCACCTACTCTAGGCAGTTTTCTTAATGAAGGGTCAGGGTGGCAGAGAGGAAGAGGGTGTGTGCAAGGGTTAATTACTTCTGTTTACCAAAATTCTGTTGGGATTAGTAAACATCATACTAGAATTAATAAAATAGTGATAGAAAATAATCAGGAATTGACTGATAAATTTGGCAGAATGAGATATGGTCTGTTCTCACTGTTAAATGTTGGAAGTATCTTATGGAGAAGGAAAAATTTAATTTCTAAATTTTTTCTTATTTAGTATATGATCATATTAGCCCATTCTAAGTGACTGCTACCAGTAGAGTGACTTTTTTTGAGTAATTTAAGGCTTTGGCTAAAAATGTTTAAATGCTGGTTGATATTTTGGTATTCATTTCATCCGAAAGATTTAAATTGAGATACTTTGTAAGTATATTTTGACCTCTACATGTTTTTGTACATTGACGTTGACTCATTTTTTTCATTTTGATAAAAGTTCCTACTAAAGCTTCCACTTGAGAAGTGTTAGACATAAAATAATACTTTTGTTCTTTTCATTGCATATCAAAACTTAGGGTTCAGTGGTTACATAATTTCACTGAATGAAAGATTACTAATGAATTATATGCTTAAATTGTCTTGGCATATTACAAAACCCTATACATGAAAGAACTTCACCTAATTAATGCCAGTTTTCCCTGGCAGCTTTACAGTGACCTTATAAGACCTAGGCATTCAGAAAGTTTTATGTAGCAATATCGTCTTATACATATTAGAAATCTTTGATTTTTTATACTGTTTGTATAAACAAGGGCTTAAACTATAGCTGCAATTCCTTTTTAGTATATAAAAACACTTTGTTTAGAGGCTTTTACTGAATGTTGTCTGCTTAATAGGGTCATGAGTACCCATTTTTAAGTACCGTTAATTAACTCATTTATTTTTTATTTTAAATATTTATTTTTGAGAGAGAGAACATGAGGGGGGGAGGTTGGGTAAGGGAGACCAAAGACCTGAAGTGGGCTGTGCACTAACAGCAGTGAGCCTGATTCAGGGCTCAAACTCACCAACTGTGAGGTCGTGACCTGAGTCGAAGTTGGATGCTCAACCAGCTGAGCCACCCGGGTGCCCCAGGACCTGATATCCATATAGCTGCTTTATCTTGGTGTTTTTAACCCCTAAAGCAGTGATTAGTCCTAGTGGTACTTAAATGCTTTAGCTACTTCTATATGGGGACATGCTTCTTTTAATAAATGAGGTACTCTTTTATATAAAATCACCACATAATTTGTTCTAGAACTAGATTTTTATGTAAATATTTTTAAGTTTATTTTGAGAGAGAGAGAGAGTGCAAGCAGGGGAGAGGCAGAGAGAGAGGGAGACTCTCAAGCAGTCTGCACTGTCAGTGCAGAGCCCAGCACAGGGCTCTGATTCATGAAACTGTGGGATCATGACCTGAGCCGAAATCAAGAATCGGACTCTCAACCAACTGAGTCACCCGGGCACGCTTTTTATGTAATTTTTCTTAGGTTTATTTATTTTGGGAGAGACAGGGAGAGGGGCAGAGAGAGAGGGAAACAGAGAATCCCAAGCAGGCCCTGCACTGTCAGTGTGGAGCCCCATGCGGGGCTCGATCTCACGAAACTGTGAGATCAAGACCTGAGCTGAGATCAACAGTCTGATGCTTAACCAACCGACTGAGCCACCCAGGTGCCCCATGTGATTTTTTAACAGGGAGCTTTAGTGTTGGATCTAGAGTGCACTCTGGTATTTTCACCCTCCTTTTGATCCCTCCCAAAGTAAAAAGTAATAAAAATCATTAACGTAACGTAAAAAAATAATAAAAGTCATTAATAAGAATTGACCAGTGTATGGGATATTTACCTGTGCTTGAATGAGAACTATTTCTTCCATATGCAGTCTTATTTTCATACATTCTAAAGTAACAACTGGTGTGTGTGTGTGTATGTGTGTGTGTGGTGTGTTTATTGTGTGGTTTTTATTGTTATTCAATTCTTAAATACTCCTCAAAATATTTACCTGTGTGATCCTTGTATTAACATTCAGAACACCTTTACACATCTCATTCGCCTCGTAACAGCTTTACAAATAAGATTGTTCTCAAAAGTGAACAAGTTAGAAGGTAACTAATAATTTATACGACAGTTTACTGTTTTATCAAGGATAGAATTAGACCTTTGATCTTTTGACCTCAAATTCCATTCTCTTTCCATTATGTGGTACTGGGAGAAAATTTGTTTTTGGTAAGTACTTGATCTACTTTTTAATAATGAGTTGATGTGATAGATTGTATCTCCTGTCCCTATCGCAGTAATTGTACTTAAACGAGGGGAACTGAACAACGATAAACACCAGTAGGATTACATTTCTTTCTAGGAGAATGGTTACCAGTCTTTGTTGAGCAGCGATGATCAACTCTTTATTTATGAGACAGCGGGAGTGCTGATTGTTAACAGTGAATATCCTGCCGAACGGAAACAAGCATTAATGAGAAATCTGTTGACCCCACTAATGGAGAAGTTTAAAATTCTGTTAGAAAAGTTGATGCTGGCACAAGATGAAGAAAGGCAGGCATCACTAGCAGACTGTCTCAACCATGCCGTTGGATTTGCCAGGTGAGTGTGATTGCAGTTAAGATTGTAAAGTGAGTATGCACACACAGAACACACATCAAGAACCGTTTACTTGGATCTTTTAGCACTGGGTGCACACGCACACACACACAATAATTGGGCACACATATCCATGTTTTGAAAACTGGATTGTCCAGAAAATTATCTAAACCTTTCTTCTCTATATCCAATAAATTAGAAGATTTAACTGAAGAAGGGACTAGGTCACATAACATTTTGCATTTCTGGTTTGATAACTATCCAAATCCTTGATCATCTGACTTCTTTGGTATAAGTTGATTGTATATTTAGGGGCGTTAACTGAAGAGTTTATATACTAATGACATGTGGAGACATCTTGGATCAGTTTAGATACTTAAACCAACTTGAGCCACTCAGGCACCCCTGGATCAGTCTTGGTTCTTTAAAGATGAAGTCTTGAGGTTTCTTTCTAGCTCTTGCATTGTGTCCTGAAGACCACCCCAACTGCCTTTTTTTTTCCTCTTTGCCCATATATTTTATTGGCAGACAATAACGTATGAAAGCTGGAGTGGTTGCTAATGGGAAATTGCTCTATAGAATACTTCGGTGTAAAAGCTAATGTTAGGATATATAAATAACTTGAATTCTAAAGACTGTTTTCTAAATTTAAGTCAGTAGTTTGCAGATTGTCTAATATAGCCCAGTCATAGTAAGTGTATTTTTTTTCTCTTTTCTGCTTGCTTTATCAGGATTTTAGTAAAACATTTAAGTAGATTTTCATTGAAGGCTTGTATTAATGACCTGTCATTCGTTTAACCTGAGCCTATTCTGGAATGGTAGCTAGAAGCGATAGTATGCAAATAACTGTATTAGCCAAAGATGGAAGCAGTTGTGACATGGAAAATAGATAATTGGCAGGGCATCTGGGCAGTTCAGTCAGTTGAGTGTCCAGCTCTTGATTTCTGCTCAGGTCATGATCTCATGGTTTGTGAGTTTGAGCCCGCGTTGGGCTCTGTGCTGACGGCGTAGAGCCTGCTTGGGATTCTCTCTCTTCCTCTCTGTCTGCCCCTTCCCCTGCTTGCTTACCTGCTCGCTTGCTCTCAAAATAAATGAATAAACTTAAAAAAAAAAAAAAAAATTGGCTTCTTAGTTCTGTCAGTTGTGTGATTTATTGTGTTTTGTTTTTTTTTTTAAATAATATTTATTTTTGAGAGAAGCACAGCGTGAGTGGGGGAGGAGCAGAGAGAGAGGAAGACACAGAATCCAAAGCAGGGTCCAGGCTCTGAGCTGTCAGCACAGAGCCTGATGCAGGGCTCGAACCCACAAACTGCGAGATCATGCCCTGAGCTGAAGTTGACCCTCAACCGACTGAGCCACCTAGGCGCCCCAATTGTGCATTATTTTTAATTACTCCATAAAACTTCCAAAGAATAAAGCTAAAACTAGTTGCTTGATTTTGCTTATGTAGTCGAACCAGCAAAGCTTTCAGCAACAAGCAGACTGTGAAACAATGTGGCTGTTCCGAAGTTTATCTGGACTGTTTACAGACATTCTTGCCAGCACTCAGTTGCCCCTTACAAAAGGATATTCTCAGAAGTGGCGTTCGGACTTTCCTTCATCGAATGATTATTTGCCTAGAGGAAGAAGTTCTTCCATTCATCCCGTCTGCCTCAGAACACATGCTCAAAGATTGTGAAGCAAAAGACCTCCAGGAGTTCATTCCTCTTATCAACCAGATTACAGCCAAGTTTAAGGTACCACAGACCTTCAGAGCTCAGAGAATCACCTGACTTACAAATTAGACATATTTTGGCATTTGCCCCTTGGCTTATTTTTTCTTTAAATATAAGTCACTTGAGGGCATGGACCATAGGTCTTGTTGTCAACCCCTGTCTAGCACACTGCCTGACACATAGGACATCCTTAATAAATGTTTTAGTAAAAACATTTTTTCTGCTCTTTGCAAAAGAAAACTATTAGTCTGCTCTTTTAGAAGAGCAAATAAAAATGACATTGAGTACTAACAGTCTAGGGGTAAATGAAAAGGATTGTAACTTGGGTACCCAAGCAGGAGTTTGAAATTAATTCAGTGTACTAAAGTCACTTTTATTGTACAAGGAGATTTAAGGCAAATATAAGCCGCATAATAAAATTTACTAACAGTGCTTTCTGTGTTCAAAATCTGTTCTAAGCCTTTTTTTGTACATTCATTCAATCCTAACAGCCCTAGAGATAACTGTATTTTATATATGAGGAAATTGAGACGAAGATGTTAAGGAGTTTGCCAAAAAGCATGTAAAGCCTTGAAAGCCCAATCATATAAATTCTGCTAAAAATTTAGCAAAACAGAATTCGTTTCTTGAGAATTTAAATTTGAATATATTCCATGGCGATACTTGATGGTGAAATACATCTGAGTCCCTATTATTTTAACCTGAATCTTGGGCTGTAGGCAGTGAGCTAACAATTTTGAAGATTTCAATAATGCACATGTTCAATGTAGATTTTTGTTTTGACATTGGTATTTGCTAACAAAATTATGTAAATATATTAAATTCTGGATAAAGACTATGTAAAACATGTTTTTTCTGTTTCATATAAATTATCTTACTCATTTCTGAAGTAGTAATAGTTTTTTTTATCTTCAGATACAGGTATCTCCTTTTTTACAGCAAATGTTCATGCCTCTGCTTCATGCAATTTTTGAAGTGTTGCTCCGACCGGCAGAAGAAAATGACCAGTCTGCTGCTTTAGAGAAGCAAATGTTGCGAAGGAGTTACTTTGCTTTCCTACAAACAGTCACAGGCAGCGGAATGAGCGAAGTCATAGCAAATCAAGGTGGGGGTGCTGATACTGTCTGCTCGAGGCCTTGTCACAGTTGCAGTTGCACGTCCGTAGGAGTAAGAGCTCATTGAAGTGAATACCAAACTTCTAAGGTGGTTGTATGTTCGCACCTGGGTTGACAGTTCATTATCATCAAGGTGAAAATCTATTTTCATGCAGAGGACCTTAAAATTAATTTGTATTCAGTTCCCTTTTTCCTAGGGCAGTATTTTTTTTTTTTTTTAATATTTGTAGTTTTAATTATTTTTTTAAGTTTATTTATTTTGAGAGAGACAGTATGAGCGGGGGAGGGCAGAGAGAGGAGGAAGAGAGAATCCAAAGCATGCTCCACGCTGTCAGCACAGACCCCGACACGGGGCTCAAACCCCCAAAACAGCGAGATCATGACCTGAGCTGAAACCGAGAGTCGGATGCTTAACTGACTGAGCCACCCAGGATCCCCCTAGGGCAGTTTTCTTTAATTGGTTCTTTAGTAGTATAAATAGCATGGTGGCAACTTACCAGCATTGACCTGACAATTGAGTCTCACTGGCCAGCTTGCCATCTTGAAATTAAAAATAAATGGGACTGTATGGATCAACATAGAGAATTTTGCTATATAAGAAATCCAGAGGTCAGGATAACAAGAGAATAATTACTTTTTAATGTTTTATGCTTAAAATTTAGCCAAGTTAAAAATTGAGGGGTCTTACCAATTCTGTACATGCTTTTGTCTTCTTACACTATATGAAGTGAAAGCTTCAGGTTGCTTTTCTAGGTCTTTTAAAAATTAAACTCAAGTTTTTATTTTGCTTCAGGTGCAGAAAATGTAGAACGAGTTCTGGTTACTGTTATCCAAGGAGCAGTCGAATATCCAGATCCAATTGCCCAGAAAACGTGTTTTATCATCCTCTCCAAGTTGGTGGAACTCTGGGGTAAGATGATTAAAGCAAAACAAAACACTTCATTCCACAGCTTGTTTCCTAAGACTCTTAGAGATGAAGTGGAACCCCAGCTATAACATGGACGAGAGCTGGGAGTTGATTTTCCCCTCATGATAGTTGACTTTCTTTTTATGCAAGGTGAACATTTGCCTTTTCTTGACAGGAGGTAAAGATGGACCAGTGGGATTTGCTGATTTTGTTTATAAGCACATTGTCCCTGCATGTTTCCTAGCACCTTTAAAACAGACCTTTGACCTGGCAGATGCACAAACAGTATTGGTAAGCACTTCGGAATCTTTGTTCACCTTGTGTACATCTCATGTATTCTAATTCACAGTTTACTTAATGCCAGATTGACTGTATTAGTCTCATTGGCCCACCCCCACCTTTTTTTAAATTTCAAATTAGGATTCACTTTTAAAAGGTTGATCTCTTCTGGATCTTTTGTGGGTTCTTACTGAATCCTGATACAGAAGTTTAGAATATAAAATCCAGCTCCTTCAACTTTAACAGTCCTTTTTCAAGGACTGTGAAAGGATACATTATATAAACATTCTTTAAAGCTTGGTTAAGTTATACTTTTCCACTGCGCTTTCATTCTAAACCTTGTTCTTAATGGTATTTTCCTAACCATTAAAAGTAACTTTCTCTTGCTCAAGTAATAGTTTCCCTAGCTCTTACTTTCAAAATACTTAATTTCAAGCAGTACCCTTTAACCATTTCCCCAAAACCTAGTAAAAGCTAGTTTTTGTCATTTGATTTACTGCATTAAGACAGCATTTTTGTATTTTTTCCCTTTTTCTCTCCAACCCACTTACTCCACATGCTGGTCACTTTCCTTCCTCTGTCTCTTGTTTGGAAGTAATTGTTAATGAGCAGTGGCCAGGGAAGTAAAAAGACAAGTGGGATCACTAACCAAAAATTGACTGTATTAAAATTCTCAACCTTGTTGTTCATAGGCTTTGTCTGAGTGTGCGGTGACATTGAAAACAATTCATCTCAAACGGGTAAGCTTTGTACTCCATGCCCCTTCATTTTCATCTTACACATAGATTTGTTAACATTTTGGGTTTTTGTTTTTTTGTTTTTTGTTTTTTGTTTTTTTTTTTTTAGAAAAGCACAAGCGGGAGAGGGGCAGGGGAGAGAGAGAGAATCTCAAGCAGGCCCCACGCTTAGTGCTGAGCCCAACATAGGGCTTGATTCCACAACGCTGGCATCATGACCTGAACCTAAATCAAGAGTTGGACACGAGCCCCCCAGGCACTCTGCCAAGCACTATTCAAAAGCTTTATATTTCTTAACTCATCCACTCCTCACAATAACTTCCATTTTTAATATGGGAAAACTGAGGCTCAGAGAGGTTAAGTAACCTCAAGTTACTAGAAATTTGCCACAGTCGGACTTCAAACCAAAGCAGTCTGACTCCAGACTCTCTGTTCTTAATCACAATGCCATATTGTGTTTGAAGTATACATGTGTTGTTCTAATTCATTTTTATGCATTATTTTAATATCAAGGAAGAAAATAATTGAGTTCTAATTATCTTAATTTTTAGGGCCCAGAATGTGTTCAGTATCTTCAACAAGAATACCTGCCTTCCTTGCAAGTAGCTCCAGAGATAATTCAGGTAAGAGTTGTCCCAGCAGATTCCTTTTAATTTAATTAAAGAAATATGACTGTGTAGTTCAATTTATATTTGGATTCAAGAAAGTCAGGCTGCATTCAACTTGATGTTTTACTGTATACAGGATAGTAAGAGTTGAAACTTCGGGGGTATATGAAACTGAATGGGAAAAAATTGTATTTTTATTTTCACTAAACTTTAACCAGAAATTTAATTTCCTACCATGGTGTAGGTGACAAATCATAATACCATTCCCATTGCCTGTGACTTTGTCCCCGGTAGAAATCACAGATGTTTTCGTTTCACATTAGTTGTTCCCAGGAATCTCAAAATACTGTGTACGCTCCAAGATTTTGAAATTTTAAGTTAACACCCCTAGACCTTGTTGTCTCAGTCAGCATCTCTTACTGTTCCACCACATATCAAAAATATTTTTGAGGGGCGCCTGGGTGGCGCAGTCGGTTAAGCGTCCGACTTCAGCCAGGTCACGATATCGCGGTCCGTGAGTTCGAGCCCCGCGTCAGGCTCTGGGCTGATGGCTCGGAGCCTGGAGCCTGTTTCCGATTCTGTGTCTCCCTGTCTCTCTGCCCCTCCCCGTTCATGCTCTGTCTCTCTCTGTCCCAAAAATAAATTAAAAACGTTGAAAAAAAAATATTTTTGATAACCAGAAGTCATTATAATTAGTTTGCTTTCTAATCCCATGTGTTATAAATGTATATATTTTTTAAATTTTTTTTGATGTTTATTTATTTTTGAGAGAGAGAAAGAGAGGCAGAACGTGAGCAGTGGAGGGGCAGAGAGAGGGAGACACAGAATCTGAAGCAGGCTGCATGCAGGCTCTGAGCTGTCAGCACAGAGCCCGATGCGGAGTTTGAACTCACAGACCGTGAGGTCGTGACCTGAGCTGAAGTCAGACGCTTAACCAACTGAGAACTGAGACACCCAGTATTTTAAAAAAACATTTTAGGGGTGCCTGGATGGCTCAGTCGGCTAAGTGTCCGACTCTTGATTTTAACCCAGGTCATGATCTCCTGGTTCCTGGGTTCGAGCCCCACATCGGGCTCCATGCTGACAGTGTGGAGCCTGCTTGAGATTCTCTCTCTCTGCCCCTCACCCCCGCTCAAAATGAATTAAAAACAAAAACGCAATGCTTTAAAAAAAAAAACAAAACTAAAAGTCCAGTGGGCTCCCCAGACTGCCAAAGGGCACCCTAGCACACAAACCTGTTCTGAAGATTTGTGCTGGGTGGTTCATTTTACATGTGCCAAGCTTATCAATGCTTAATTTTTAAAATCTGAAACTGTATTTTGAAGTAAGTATCTGGAATGCAGTCTTACATTTTTATATATTACAAAGTAATTTTTATAATGGTATTCAGTTATTTTCTTGGCATGTAGTTACCCCAACTTACCTAGTAGCACATAGATCTAACTAAGGTATCAGAGTTTTGATTACAACTAGAGTTAGACTCTCTTGAAGGGATTCTAAGAATTGTTCCTTCAGCAACAGTGTTTTTTAAAAGTTTTAGGGGTGCTTGGGTGGCTCAGTTGGTTGAGTGTCCGACTTCGGCTCAGGTCCGATCTCGAGGTCCGTGAGTTCGAGCCCCGCATCGGGCTCTGTGCAGACAGCTCAGAGCCTGGAGCCTGCTTCGGAATCTGTGTCTCCCTCTCTCTCTGACCCTCCCCCATTCATGCTCTGTCTTTCTCTGACCCTCCCCCATTCATGCTCTGTCTCTCTCTGTCTCAAAAATAAATAAACGTTTGGGGCGCCTGGGTTGTGCAGTCGGTTAGGCGTCCGACTTCAGCCAGGTCACGATCTCGCGGTCCCGGAGTTCGAGCCCCGCGTCAGGCTCTGGGCTGATGGCTCGGAGCCTGGAGCCTGTTTCTGATTCTGTGTCTCCCTCTCTCTCTGCCCCTCCCCCATTCATGCTCTGTCTCTCTCTGTCCCAAAAATAAATAAACGTTGAAAAAAAAAAATTTAAAATAATAAATAAATAAATAAATAAATAAATAAACGTTTAAAAGAAATTTTTTTTAAAGTTTTTATCATGCTATTTTATGAAAGGCATTGAAAAAATTGAATGAAAAATAGGATAGATCTCACATAAGAGTAATCATTAATGAATTTATGGTCTCATTTCATAACATGCTATCTTTAACTTTAGAGGTATTAATGAATTTTCTTAGCTATAACTTGTTATATAAGTATAAGGTAATGTTTTAATGAAAGCAGTGACCTTGCACATCAAAAATAGAAATATACCAGGTTAAGTAAAGGAAAACTATATTTCTGTCTAATAATTTGATCATAGAAGATAAACATCCCCAGTTTTCCTTTTTTTTCATATGTCTCATGACAACACTTTTTCAGAATTCTGTTAGAGCGCCTTAACTCTTTTTCTTTTGGTCTAGCTCTGCTCAGTTACTGCTCTTATTGGATGAGAACAGCCACAGCAATGCAGTTTTTGTCCCACTCTCCCTTCTCAGGCGTGAATCAATCTTGTGGGAGACCCATGTTCTCAAAAGTGAAAGCAGTCTCTGAAAAGTATCACATTTGAAACGCCATAGAACCTTTTTTGCTGACGACCTGTTGAGTTATCCGACTACTGTAGATTTGAAGCACCTTATGACAGATGACTAGATGAGTAAAATGTGGTATTTACATACAATTGAATACTATTCAGTCGTAAAGGAAGGAAATCCTGTCACATGCTACAATCTTGAGGGAGCCTTGAGAACATTCTGCTAAACGAAATAAGCCAGTCACAAAAAGATGAATACTGCACAATTTCACTTACATGAAGTACCTAAAGTAGTCCAACTCTCAGAAACAGAAAGTAGAATGGTGGTGGCCAGGGGCTTGGTAGGGAAAGAAAGGGGGAGTTGATGTCCAGTGAGTATAGAATTTCAATTCTGCAAGATGAAAAGTTCCAGAGATCTGCTGCACAACAGTGTGCAGAGAGTTAATGCTAATGTATAGCATTATGGTGGTTAAGATGCTCAGTTATATGGATTTTTTTAATCACAGTTTAAAAAGGAAAACTGTGGATTTGATTTACAGTGAATTTAATACAATTACATTCATTCTCTCTCTCTCTCTCTCCCCCCTCCCATCTGGGCCCCCCAGGAGTTTTGTCAAGCGCTTCAGCAGCCTGATGCTAAAGTTTTTAAAAATTACTTAAAGGTAGGTATTTGGAAAACTTACACATATTCATATCATAAGGTAATATTTTAGAGCTGAGAGAATACATATTACAGGATACTGTGTCATACTGTAGTCTTACCAGTTATTACTTGTTTGGGGATTTCTTTGTTCTGAAACCGACTTCCAAGAATTTGCGGTTTTGGATGTTAATACTTCAGAGTTTTCTATAAAGTCCCTTTCAACTAAGCTCTTAGAAAAGATCATAAAAAGTGAGGTAAGCACACTGTGTATATGCTTGAACGCACTATGAAAATGCCAGTTTCCTTTTATAGTGTGTGATGTAATTAGATAGGAGCTACAGGATTGGGATAAGTCATGTTTAAGAACATGTGCCCCCAGGGTGCCTGGGTGGCCCAGTTGGTTAGTGTGCAACTCCTGACTTCGGTTCAGGTCATGATCTCACATTTCATGAGTTCGAATCCCGCGTTGGGCTCTGCGCTGATAGCATGGAGCCTGCTTGGGATGCGCACTCTCTGTCTCTCTCTCTCTCGTTCTCTTGTTCTCTCTCTCTCAAAATAAATATATTATAAAAAAAAAAAAAAGGAACGTGTGACCCTATTGAAATGAAAGAAAGGAACTAAAAATACAAAAACAGAAGTAAGAATTACTTGGTGTATCTTATTTTGAAACTTCTGAGTTGTAGAACGAACAGAACAAACTCTCTGATTTGGCAGTCAAGGCTCTTTTTACATTCATAAAATGAGTGAATTTTTTTTTTTTTAAATTTTTTTTTTTTAAAGTTTATTTATTTTTGGGACAGAGAGAGCCAGAGCATGAACGGGGGAAGGGCAGAGAGAGAGGGAGACACAGAATCGGAAACAGGCTCCAGGCTCTGAGCCATCAGCCCAGAGCCCGACGCGGAGCTCGAACTCACGGACCGCGAGATCGTGACCTGGCTGAAGTCGGACGCTTAACCGACTGCGCCACCCAGGCGCCCCAAAATGAGTGAATTTTTTAAAAAACGCGCCAAGTTGGCAAGAAATACCAAATGCTTATTTGGCATTCATATTGACAACTTAAATTTGTAAGGCAGAACTGTCTTGCTGTCACCCAGGTAGTCATTCAGTACTGCATCATGACTTTTCACGTAACAGGTACTGTGCTAACTGCTGCAGATATCTGTACGAGTGACTTCTCTTGCCTATAAAGAGCTTGTGCTCTGGAAATAAAATTCCAGTGTGACAGGATGAAGACGTGTTCTTTATTTTTATTACCTTCATTCAGAAAATTGGAGGGCAGAACATGCTAAATATGTTAGTAGCAAGTGACTTAACGAATGGCTACCAGGTTTTTTTTGTCCGAGGCATTCAGTAAAATTCCTAAGTCAGGGCCTTTGCTGAGGAAGTAAAGTGTGTCATGCTTGGGCTCCGGTTATAACATCTTCCCTTGCCAGTTTTTTCCCTAGTAGTGGTCTGTCAGCTTAAACTGACGAGAGTTTTGTGAGAAGATGATCGGGAGCTACTGGTTATCATTGGGAACCCTCCCCACTCCCATGTCCCTGTAAAAGCAAAGTGCCTGTAGAGGTAATCTCTGTTAAATAACTGATCAAACTGGATAAAAGGACTAAAACACATTGTAACTGGCTATTAAAGGTATCCGTAAGCAGATGCAGGTACAGTGTGGCAGGCTTGTGCTCCAAAAATACTAATTCATGCGGCTGCATTTATACAAAGTCTGCTCCCAAGCCCAACATCTCTTCAGTGCTAGCATTATCTCTGGGAGAGCACTATTCTTGTTGGGAAAAGTGGATTCCTTCTTGTGTGCCTACTCTCTTTAGGTGTGATTGATCCTCATATCTTATCTCTTCCTCACTCTCACTTTGTCTCCCCTGCTGCTACTCCAGTATGTGTTTGTTACCTCACACTGATCTCCCTTCCCTTGTAGCCAAGCCTATTTGAAACACCGAATAGTCCTCTGAAATCCATTCCCCTCATTCTTCATAAACCATATAGCTGACTACAAAACACGTTCGTGTTTCTTGGTTTGACATTCAGGACTTTTGTTTTTTTATTTTGTTTTCTTATATTCTGACCTCAGACTGTCTTTCTAGTTTCTCTTGCAGGAGTGGTCTTTGCTGTTCTTCAACAGTTCTGCCTTATTAGCAACCCTCCTCATTTATGAATTCTACCCATTTTTTTAGGCCTACCTCAAGCATGGCCTCTTTGTAAGGCTCTGTTTTGCTCATATACCAATCCTTCTCTTCACTTAGTCAATAGATTTGTTCAATGAATGCCCAATCTGGTAGGTGCTAAGGATGCAGTGATGACTACAGTCCTTATCCTTAGTGAGTTTGCTGCCTATTTAGTCTGTCTAGTGCTCACTTAGCATGTACCTGACTGTGGAATATGGAAGGTAGTATGTACTATTGGGCCGGTCCCCAAAGCAGCCTCTAGCCTATTCATTCATTGTCTCCAATGGTGAGTTGCAAGTATTGTTTTATAATCCAGTGAATAATAAATTCCTTAAGGGATAACAGCTGTTATCTTTAGTTCTGATGTGTTTATTTCTTCCTAAGAATTTAATTTCCCAGCGTTGCCTTTGACAGTGTGCCAGTCAGCAAACGGTGTCTGAGCATGTTTTCTTCTGCACACTTGATTCTCCTAGCCTTAGAGTTCATACCATAGTTTCACTAATTTCCCGGCCAACATCAACATAAGTTACCACTAGATTTGGTCAAATTGTCCAGAAAAAAAGTTCTTGTACCATGTGTGGATTTATGAAGCATGTAAAATGTTCTGAGTATTGACTGTATTTCGTAAACTGACTTGGAGCCATTCTTCACGTGATACCTTCTGACACCAGTGCTAATTGTACTGATACTTTATTTCCAGGTATTCTTCCAGAGAGCAAAACCCTAAGGACTGGATCTCCCTGTGCCTACTTTATGATCAAGAATTCCAGTTAATAATTTATAAAGAAGCAGTTTTTGTGTGCCATTCACACTGGTCTTTTTAACATTGCTTTAAGCTTATTGCAGTATATGTATTGGAACTTTTCCTGTAAAATGGGTGTAATTTTCTCTGAATACAGGTATGTGACAACAAGAGAAGTTGCTTGCATGCCAGTTCAAATTGTTCTATATAAAAATGCTGTTAAAAGATACAGCACGGTTATCTTAGTACCCCCCCCCTTTTTTTTTTACTGGAAATGTTAAATCCTTTATAAAGACCACATAGCAGGAAAACAGTGTGCTTTTTTTCAATTGCTAATTTCCTTTTATGTGTGCAGACTCCAAATATGGGGAGAATACAACAAATCAAAACTAATTTTTTGTAGATAGCCATTACATTTCTTTAAACTGTTTCGATGCCAATGTGTGTTCTACAAAAGAGAATGGTTTCATAAATTAACTGATTTAAGAGTAGGTGTCAGTGTTACACACTTTTTATAAAAAAAATAAATTTTACGTAGTGAAATCTACCATGTCTTTTTTGGAATTATTATAAATAGTCTTATTATCTCTCCCTGATTTCCCATTTAAAGATTGCACATTTAGGCTTATGGATGATTTATTTATGCTCTCAAAACGTTATATGCAACATAGTTCTGTTGGACTCTTTTTTTTTTGTTTTTATATTCCTTATTTTGAGAGAGGGAAAACGAGTTTAGGAGGGGCAGAGAGAGAAGGAGAGAGAGAATCCCAAGCAGGCCCTTCATGGTCAACATGGGAGTCCATTGTGGGGCTTGAACTCACAAACCCTGAGCTGAAATCAAGAGTTGGTTACTTAACCGACGGAGCCACCCAGGTGCCTCTGTTAGACTTTTTTTTTTTTTAATTTTTTTTTTTTCAACGTTTATTTATTTTTGGGACAGAGACAGACAGAGCATGAACGGGGGAGGGTCAGAGAGAGAGGGAGACACAGAATCGGAAACAGGCTCCAGGCTCTGAGCCATCAGCCCAGAGCCTGACGCGGGGCTCGAACTCCCGGACCGCGAGATCGTGACCTGGCTGAAGTTGGACGCTTAACCGACTGCGCCACCCAGGCGCCCGTTAGACTTTTTTTTAAGATGCTAGAAAAAGCATGTTTCAATCTGTCGATAGAATTTAAAATCCAATTTCCCCCTCCTTTATTGGATTTACTTAGGACACTATACCTATGTGTTAATGAGGCTTACGAGTAGCTGCCCATTTAGTTACTAAAAGTACTTACCGCTGTTTTTATTCATGGCTATGCAAGAAAGCAAGAGGAAAAGTATCAGTAGTAAGTAGTATTGGAAAACTAAGAAAGGAGGGACACACTGAACGGGAGAATTAAATTGCTGCAGTCATATAAGTTTAAATTCTAAAAGCCTAAGGAAGATTTTAGGGGATTGTTGGTTTGGTTTTTCTTTTCAAACTTTGGCCCATGTGGTTCCCCTATGGGTTTCACGATGGGCTTCAGTGTGGTCTATAAACTCCCTTAAACTATTCTGAATGATATACGTAAATCTTTTTCTAGGGTTAATTCCATAAGTGATTTTAAACATTTTCCTTCATCATAGGACAGAGGTACTAAAGTAAATTAACAGTTGTCAGAATAGATCAGTGAAATGTATATTTCAATAAAAAGATCTTCAAAAGTAGATAAGTGAGGGGCACCTGGCTGGCTCAGTCATATAGAGCATATGACTCTTGATCTCATGGTCATGAGTTCAAACCCCATGTTGGGCATAGAGATTACTTAAAAAAAAAAAAATACATAAAAGTTAAACAGTGAAAGCTTGAGTGTTTCATAAGTTTTCCTACACGGTGGGAAAGACCATTGGCATCTGTTATCAGAGCACTAATTTTTCAAAGTACTAACAAGTCACAGTGTAGTGGTTAAGAGTTAAGACAGGTTCCAGATCCAGAGTAAGTAGGTTCAGGTGACAGTTCTGCCAGTCACTGGTTTTTAGAAGTTTAAGCAAGTTAAATTTCTCCCTACCCCAGTTTTTGCATCTGTGAAAGTGTGAAATGAGCTTACGGTACCTGCTCCTGAAGGCTTCATGCTAGCTATGGCCACTGTACTCTTAGTTCCGTATATGTGAAGGTGACACCTCTTTTTCCCCGGTCTCTTTAAAGCCCTTCAAAAGATTCACGTGTGTTCAGAGCCAAGCAAAATCAAGACATGGAAATTAAGAGTCTGCAACAGAAGTTAAACTTCATGTTCTATAATTATGTATAATAATTCCCATTTTTTCCCTGAAGTTATCCAGAGCACTTTATGTAGGGAGTACCATAGCAATTAGGCACCTCTGCTTCATCATGAATTACCTTATTTGTAGTTTCCAAAAACAAGCACCCAAATAAGTGTCACAAGAGTGAATCTCACCTCTTAACAGATGGGGTCATTGAGCCAAAAGACAGATTTGTGTGACTTGACTACAGAACCACAAGGATTTTAAGACACCTGGTCTAGTTCTGTGCGTAACAGTTTATTTAAAGTCTTAAATTTAGTTAACCATAAGCTGGCTCACTTAATACTATTGTATATCAATATGCATCACTTATGTGGTAAATATGTGAATCAAGGCCTTTGGCTCAGCTAATCACATTTTCTCCCATAAAACTTTTGAGCTGTGGGTTTTACTGTTGTAAGGAACCTGAACAGGTCCCCTTCTTGTCATTAGATACAAGAGAACTGAAATTGGTTGCAATTGTAAGCAGTAAACATTTGTTGGAATGGTTCCATGACTTAAGCATTGTTTAAAAGTCTAATAAAGTAATTTCCTTTGTAATAACGCATTACTGTGGGCTTCTGTTACCTCCATTGTGCAAAGGACACAACTGACTTGGAAAAACATGCTTAGAGTCAGTATTTGGTGGGGAGCGTTGAGACTGCGACCCCAGATCTGTTCCATTCAAAAGACCCTGCTCTCAACCACTCTGCCTTGGTTTCCTATTTCATTCCCCGTTGCCGTAGTTCTCATCCGGGAAGAATCCTTTTTCTTCCCCTCTCTCAGAAGTTTAGCCCTGGATCATCAGGAGTCTCTGTGGCCTCTCCATCTGTTGAGAAAGGCTGCGATGCAATCAGCTGGCAGAGGGGATCACTCTTTAGGGAACAGCTGCTTCAGATCTTGGAGGCACGAATATTCAGGACCCGATTTTAACCGAGTTCTCCAATACTGCCAATTTCCAAGATATATCGCCATTTTCCAAAATACCGCTTAAAGAGAGAATGAAGACATTGCGGACTCCCTCACCCCACAACGCCAAATATATAAGAAGTGAGCTCATTTACACTAAGAATTACGTCCGGATTATTCTGAGGCGATCACGGGGCTCCACGGCGGCCTACGGTCTTTAAAGCGGCTCCAGATCGATCCCTCCAGACGATGATATTCCCCAGTGACAGCCTCTCTCGTGTCCAGCAGTCTGCACACCTGTGACTCTTTGAGTGTTTGCGATCAGGAGTTCGCTGTTTGTCTTCCCTACTACCACCGCACGCCGCACTCTGCCGTTGGCTCTCGAGAACTGGGCGGGATTTGCAGTTGTGGGAATCTGAAACTGCTCACTGCGCAGGGCACCCCCCCCCCCCCCCCCGCGGCTTCACCCGGAGAGCAAGGGGGTACAGGCAGAGGGTGTGGACTGGACCGGCTCGGACTCCAGACAGCCACCGGCCTCCCCACCCCTCGCTAGAAAGGCTCGGGAAGCCAGCCGCCGCACCAGACACACGGCACAGCACCAGCGTCAGGCTGCCGAGGCCGGGGCCGGTCCGGCGGGCGTGCGCACGCGCACCGGCGCGCGCCGGCCGTCGGTCACGTGGCCCGCGGCCAGGGCTCGCGAAGCCGGAAGTGTCCCGAGGCGCAAGGAGGCCGCGGGAGCCCGCTGGCGGTGGCGCGACGGAGACCGGGCGCGGTAAGTGGGGCGGCGCGGGCGGAGGGCCCGAGCCGCGCGGGGCACGGGTAGCGAGGTGGGCACGGGCTCGCGCCGAGCGCTTCCGCCCCCTGTGGGCAGCGGGGATGCTGAGTCAGAGCGGGGGCGGGGCGGGCGACCCGATGAGCCCTGCACGACCCGAGGCCGAGCCCTCCCCGGACCTCGACTAGGTGGACGCCCCCCCGCCCCCGGGTGTCTGGGGCGTCCGAAAGCCGGTGGAATGGTCGCGCGGGCCCGGTCCCTGCCATCTCTACTCCTCGCCCCCTGGCCGGCCCTCTGACCGGGGCCCTCCCGGGTCAGCGTATAGCGACGTTGGGCAGGAAGAAAGAGGCCGTTCCCGCTACCGGGTCTGGGCCCTGGCCGCGCTGCAGAGACGGATTCCTCTTTTCCTTGGAGTTGGACCGCTTCTACCCCTCTTTATGAGCGTTGACACGATCGTCACTGTTTGAATGGATTGATTTTTCAGATGATTCAAAAGAGACGTTTCGTTTGGGTTTTAGTGATGATGACGGCGGGGATTGACTAACCGGAAGCTGGAAGCAGACGTTTATTAATATATACACCTATAATGTAAATTCCCAAACATTCCCTTTGGGAAATGCCTTACGGGGTTGTTTTCCAGTCCGTTTCCCAGGTGTTTTTCAGTAGGTGGCCTCAAAACAAGGTCTACCCGTTAACTGTCCAGTACATAACCAAAAACCGAGTGTTGTTGGTTTTTTGTTTTGTTTTGTTTTTCCACTCTAGAACGCTGAATTATTTAACATAGTGGTTGAGTTTGAAAATCCTTGGACTTTGTCCGCATGCCTGTCACCAAACCTGTTCTCATCTATGGACGAATAATAACTTTCGTTTTTGGACGGTATAAGGAAGTAGGCTTAAGGCAGAGTCACTAGTAACATACTTGTTGAGTGCTTGCCTGTAGTGTATCAAGATTTATAAAGCATACACCTTGTGGATGTGCTGAGTCATGTTTTAGCATGCTGTTATTGTGGGTTTATTGGAAGGTAGTCACCAAAAGACATTTCCCCCTGATGACTGTGAAACTAGTCTGCTATCTTCATGTAGAGAAGCAGATATCTGAGCTGATCAATGTGTTTATATTTATTCACTAGGTACATATAGGTACCTAACGACACTGTTTTCCATTACAGTTATCTCAGCACAGTTACAGCAATTAGGGAAGGGTTTTCATTATTGACAAGTATTTGTAAATATTGAAAAGGTAGTTGAGGAGTTTATTGTTAATTACCTCAGCTGACAAAGGTGTATCCCTTACTTGTAAAAAACGAATCTTATTTTTATTGCTTATTTGCAATGAAGTGCTGTATATAACGTTCCTTATCTAAATTAGATGGGTGGTAAAATTATATATCTTAGTATATCAAAGATTGTTGAAAATTGGCCATTCTTTATGTTCCTAATCTTTCTTGGAATATTGGCAGTCATTAGTTCATCACCGAATTCTAACGGAGTTCAGAGGGGTATTAAGATCCCTTCTGATATTACAGCACATTTAAGGTGGCATGGTGAGACTAGGGTTTATGCTACTTAGCATACCTGATTTTTATTCCAATGGGGAGCTCAAATATTTTAATATCCTTATATAGCTTTCCAGTATTAAAGGACAAGGCTAGGGGTGATGCTTTTTTCTTAAGTCAACTTTTTAGAGCAGTTTTAGGTTTATGGCAAAATTAAGCAGAAGGTACAGAGATTTTACTTAATATATAATAGCCTGCACCTGCATGCATAGATAGCTTCCACTTGCTCATTTTTTAAGACTTGGTAGTATACACTTAGTATGTGTCTTTTTATACTTGGAGATTGGAGAAACTATCCTTAAATTAATTTCAGGAGAGTTAGTAACTTTTCAGGTGTAAAAAACCTTGCACCTTTCCATTATGATTGTCAGGTGCTATACAGATGAAATTTTAAGCTATGGAAATGTTATGCCATGGCAACAGTTGTTTTCATTGTGTAACGGTGCCCTTAAGGAAACAAAGTAATTCTTTTACTGTCTGTTATATTGTACGTTGTTGCTTTATTTTAAAACACTTTATAATTCATCATTGATCAATCTTTCAAAACATTTGAAGGAGAGAAGTGGCCAGTATCACTCTGACAGAGGTAAAATTAGAAGGGAAATAGATGTTTCTGTAGCCCTGTGATAAATGAATTAAAGTGAATATATGTCATCAGTTAATGTTTTTTTCAGAGCCCACCCAGCATTTTAGCCTTTAATGTTGTTGGAAACTTAGATTGTTACATTAGACTGTGCACTTCAAGTTAGCAATAACTAAGGGGTGATCTTACTTGAGACTAAAAGGATCTAACATTTGTTCCTCAAATGTATTATTCCCTTAAAACAAACATGCAAATTTTTTTTTTCTCTTAGTTTAATAAGAAGATCTCCTGACCAAGCCGAGATGCAGAGCACCTCTAATCATCTGTGGCTTTTGTCTGATATTTTAGGCCAAGGAGCTACTGCAAATGTCTTTCGTGGAAGGCATAAGGTTGGTTCAAAGAAAACCGTGAAGACTTTTTAGCACTGTGTATGTACTCTTCTGAGAAGCACTCTTGTACTAAGATGTGAGACTTGACGTTTTTGGTCATACTGTCTAAAGAGAGTACCTGTTCGTGTGGTTATTTCAAGTATAGCTTGTTTCAGAGTCAGTGATGTCTGCCCAGTGGTGGCAGAGGTTATGTGTTGAGAGTGGGGAAAATAAAGAGACTAGGAAGATTCATGTTCTACCTTCTGATTCTTTTCCCAAGCTAGGCCTCCGGTGTTAGTGAGTGATCTCCCTAACAAGTTGGGTATGTCGGTGTACCGGACTGGACTACAGATGAGGGAGAAATACTGGGAGGCAGATGTAGGGTTTGAGGGGAATCCACAGATGATGCTGATATGCTGTCCTATAGCTTCATGCCCCGGTAAACAGCACCCTACAAGGTAGCTTAGAATCAAACGAGATTATCAGCAAGGAGTCCACGTTTAAAAGGTATGAGGTAGCCAGGACTTGTTAGTGAAAGTGAAAATAGAATAAGAGGGCTAATCTTGGAGGCACTTCAAGAACCAAAAAGATTTTTTGTCAGATTTGATATTGGAGGATGAAATTAAAGATAATTAATATAATTTAAAGTGAAGAAATGTAAGGGGCACCTGGGTGGCTCAGTCAGTTAAGCATCGGACTTGGGCTCAGGTCATGGTCTCACGGTTTGTGGGTTCGAGCCCTTCGTCAGCCTCTGCCCTGACAGCTCAGAGCCTGGCGCCTGCTTCAGGTTCTGTATCTCCCTCTCTCTGCCCCTCCCCTGCTCACACACACGCTCTCTATCTCAAAAATAAATAAATGCTAATTTTTAAAAATTAGAAAATAAAGAAGTTGAAGAAATTTAAGATCATTAGAGCTGTTCTGGGAGGGAAGCTGGAGTAGAAAATTCCTTTATAATGCAAATAATCCACTAATTTTTCAACACTTTGAATTTGTTTTGAGCTTGATTTTCAGAGCCTTTTAAATTCTTATTTTGAGAAACCAGAGCTTTAAGTATTTTAATAAGGAGGAATTTCTTCATATTTTCCTGTAGCCTTGGTGATTACCAATCAGTTCTGTCAGTAACAGTGAGATACGCATTCAGAGGGGAGGGACTGTTCCCTCTGGGGAGAGATTATGACTGTAAACAGTCTCTGTGGTTCATAGAGAATGAATCAGAAGTGTCCTGCAGAGAGCTTTTAGCCTTTTTCTCTCTTCCAGAATTACCCACTGGTACTGAGTCCTTGATCAAATTTGTTGTCTTTGTGTCCATTGTGATCAACTTTGGGTATTCCTATCCTAGAAATTGTTTTTGCTTTGTGCCCTGTGCCAAGAAGAAGAGGTGGGTGGCGACACAAGGTTTAGCGTTGAGACTACATCTGATTGTCTGTCTTCCTGTGACCCACATTAACAGATTTTAATAGTCACTTGGTATGTGACAGGCACTGTGATGAACCTGGTGAACATAACTGCAAATGATGCACAGTTCCTTCCCACAGAGAGCTTTGGGTTTAGTAGCAAGGTTGCCATTAGAAGGGTTGTCAGTTGGAAACTGATGGAATGATAAGTAGTCAATAGTGATAGAGATTGGGTGAGGCATATTTAAAGTGCCTGGTGCTCGTAAATATTTCATTGATTCTGGTCCTCTTTCCCTACTTAGATACTCAGTGTCCTCCTTTTAAGTTCCTATATATAGTAGGCATTCTGTAAATGTTGAATGAATGAATGAGGACAGATCAGACTACCCTAAAACAACCCAAATTCTTCCTCAAAGGAAACAAAAATGTACTTTATCCAATATAGTCAGAAAGCCTAAAATAAGGATTTGAGAGGCATAGGAATTTACTTAAAAGATTGTGAAGACTCAGTTTAGTATTCAGTCCATAATACTCTTCCCAGGGATATATTTTAAGAAACCGTGTTTGTTCTCAGTGACATTAATTTCAAAGAATTAGGGCTATACCTGAAAATCCTACTTGCTTTTAATAACTGCTTAAGGATTTTTTAACCATGATATTAGGTAAGCCCTTTCATGTTATTGCCTAGAATGACAAGGTTTCCAAATTTACTATTTGTCCTTCAGAGTATGTTACCTACTTTGTCTTTTTCATGGAGTTGCTTTTAGTTACTAATGTGTGTGACGGGTGTGTGTGTGTGTGTGTGTGTGTGAGATACCCATGGGGGAGTTAAAGGGAAGAGAGCTGTAGGAAGGATGTGGTGATCTGCATATGTGTGTACAAGTGACCCGTGAACACCATAGGTTTGAACTGTGGGGGTCTACTGACACATGGATTTTTTTTCAATAAGTACAGTATAGTACTGGAAATATGTTTTCTGTTCCTTATGACTTCTTAGTAACATTTTCTTTAATCTAGCTTTCTTTATTGTAAGAATGTAACGTACAACGTATGTTATAGAAACATAACATACAAAATATATGTTTTTGTTAAGGCTTCCAGTCAGCAGTGGGCTGTTAGTAGTTAAGTTTTTGGAGAGTCAAAGTTATACATGGAATTTCGACCACATGGAGGGTTGATGCCTCTAACCCTCGTGTCTTTCTGAGGTCAACTTTATATATACACGTAGATCTCTAAATATTATTCATATTCCCTTTGACTTAGGGACAGTGAATGATAGATGACTGTGCAGTTGAATAAATGGAAAACAATAGATTCCCAACTGTTGTGCCAATAATCTCACAGTTATGATATAGACTACAGAAGTTTGCAAAATGCTAGCCTTGAACTCTGGGCACTTTGCAACATTATATTATTTTCCCTGATTGCTCCTCTGATAGGATTTTCCTAATTTTAGACTACATTGAAGACAGGAATCCTCAAGCAAAATCTTGGTGGTACATGTTGGGTCGTATAGATTTGGCAGTGTTCTTACTCTGGTTGAACAAATGGAAAAACTAATTTGATTGTGGTTCAGTTGTTATTCTCTTTCCATATTGTCTGAAAATGGTCAGTGGACGTTTTCTCTGGGAAAAAATATATGTGTCTTTGGTGTGAGGGGAGGACAAGGGTTAGGGAGTTGTGATCACAGCACATAGATGGTGGTCTCCAAATAGTGATCTTGAAGAGAGATTGTGAAGCAGTTAAATGGTTTTAAGAAAAAAAGATCATGAGATTCTGAGGTGAGAAACAGATCATGAGGTTCTGAGGTGAGAAAAAGGTCATGAAGTTCTAGGGTGTCTGTGTGGCTCAGTCAGTTAGGCATCCAACTCTTGGTTTTGGCTCAGGCCATGATCTCCTGGTAGGTGAGATCGGGCTCCATGCTGGCAGTGCAGAGCCTGTTTGGGATTCTCTCTGTCTCTCTCTCTGCCCTTCTCCTGCTCGTGCTCTCTCTCTCTCTCTCAAAATAAATAAACCTTAAAAAAAAAAAAAAAAAAAAAAAAGATCATGAGGTTCTGAGGTGATCATGGCTGTCAGCAGTGGGAAAGCTATAGAGAGAGCACAGAGATCCTGACAGATGGGAAGCCATGAAATATCTTTAGGCAGGTGGTGCTCGAACCCCAAAGTCAAAGAGGAAATGATCTTTCCACTTGCTCCAGGGAAGTTCAACATTGCATTATGGGAAAAGTAAGATTTAACTCAGAGAATCTGGATTGACCACCAAGGAGACTGCTTAGATTAGAGTGATTGGAAGGAGATGGGAGGGTCTGGAAGAGAGCTTAAAGTCAGGTTAATATGAAGAACATAAGGTAATGTGTATCTGAAATGAAGCTTATGTTTGTACCTCGAAAAGTCCCTCCCAGCCAGAACCGTGCATTGTCATTTTCTGTGTAATATACTTCAGTGTGCTGTGAGAGTGGGTGCTGCAGGTACATCCACAGAGAAAAGGAAATACCTTTGATCCTGTAAGAGAAGGCTTTGTGAAGAAACAATCTGCCCTTGTCATCTAGGTGAAGTCGCAGAAAGTTCTCCAAGGCAGCAGTGGTGCAATCCAATGACGATATTCTACTTGAACCCGACCGACTCCAACTCCTACTTCCACTCGCACATCCACACACACAGTGTTGCATAGAGGGGGTGTTTCTTAACAATTAATTTCATTACTTTGAGATCCTAATGAAATTTCCTATGTGGAATGTGGTTTTCAATCTCTCTTTTTCTGTTTTGTTTAGTTTTTAAATTATGAGGCCCAGGAGAAACCCTTGTGAGTTCCCCTTTTTTTTTTCTTTTTGATTTTCTTTTTAATGTTTATTTATTTTTGCCAGAGAGGAAGAGATACACACACACAGTGTGAGTGGAGGAGGGGCAGAGAGAGAGGGAGACACAGAATCTGAAACAGGCTCCAGGCTCTGGGCTCTGAGCTGTCAGCACAGAGCCCGACACGGGGCTCGAACTCACAAGCCATGAGACGAGCCAAAGTTGGATGCTCAACTGACTGAGCCACCCAGGCACCCTCCGCCCCCACTTTCTTATCTAAAATACACTTTCACATTTGGTATTATTAAAGCTCTTTTTTTCTTACATGTGAAGGACTATCTTTGCCTCATGTATCATAACAGAAGCTTTTTTTCTCCCAACATTCGTTCGTTTATTCATTCATTTTTAAGTGGGCTCTAGGCCCAATATGGGACTTGAACTCATGACCCCAAGATCAAGAGTTGCCTGCTATACCAACTAGGCCAGTCAGACACCTCTGGAAGTGTTTTAATATGAAAGAAAATAGCCTTTTCTTCATTCCAAAGCATACCATTTGAAAGAAATTTGGAGCAGTTGATTGACTGATTTTAGCTTTAAACAAGTGAAGTGGGCGCCTGGGTGGCTCAGTCATTAAGCACCTGGCTTTGGCTCAGGTCACCATCTCACAGTTCCTGAGTTTGAGTCCCACATCAGGTGAGCTCAGGCTCCGCTTTGGTGAGCCTTGCTTCTCAATCTCTCTCTTTCTCTCCCCCTCTCTCCGTCTCTCTCTGTCCCTCACTCACTTGCTGTCTCTCAAAAAAATAAAATAAATAAAAATAAAAACAAGTGAAGAGCCCTAATAGAATTACCAATGCTTAAAAATATTTAACTGTTCTATGGGGCACCTGGGTGGCTCCACTGGTGAGCATCTGACTCTTGATTTCGGCTCAGGGCATGATCTCACAGTTCGTGAGATCGAGCCCTGCCTTGGGCTCTGTGTTGGCAGCTTGGGATTCTCTCTGTCCCTCTCTCTCTTCCCCTTCCCCTCCCCTTCTCTCAAAAATAAATAAGCTTAAAATATATATATATATTTAGGTGTTCTATAAGAAAGATAAATTGCTATCTAGTTCTGATGGCAGCTTTATTTATTTATATTTTATTTATATTTTAATATTTATATTTTCTATTTTAAATAAAACATTTATATTTTATATTTTAAATATTTATATTTTATATTTTAAATAAAACCTTTCTTTCTCTCTCTCTCTTTTTTTTTTTTTTAGAAAACTGGTGACTTATTTGCTATCAAAGTATTTAATAACATAAGCTTCCTTCGTCCAGTGGATGTTCAAATGAGAGAATTTGAAGTGTTAAAAAAACTCAATCACAAAAATATTGTCAAATTATTTGCTATTGAAGAGGAGGTAAGTAGTAACACTTTAGTTAATCTTCTCATGTTTGTTGTAGTTATTGCAATTTAGAAATGACCCAATGTAAAAAATTGTTTTATAAACAATGAGTTTTTTGTTAATGGTGAAAATTACAGTTCATATAACCAAATACTGTGTCCTCAAAGATTCTTGAGGAGATATAACGATGGAAGTATCATGGAATCAGAAAAGGTAGCATAAGAAATAAGAGTATAGAATATGGTTACCAGCATTTTACTAAAAACTAAGTGAAGTTAAATTGATATAATTCTATTTTTTTATAATGTTTATGTATTTTTTATTTTTTTTTTATTTTTTTTTAATGTTTATTTATTTTTGAGACAGAGAGAGACAGAGCATGAATGGGGGAGGATCAGAGAGAGGGAGACATAGAATCTGAAACAGGCTCCAGGCTCTGAGCTGTCAGCACAGAGCCCGATGCAGGGCTCGAACTCACAGACTGCGAGATCATGACCTGAGCCGAAGTCGGCCGCTTAACCAACTAAGCCACCCAGGCGCCCTGTTTATGTATTTTTGAGAGAGAGAGAGAGTGTGCAATGTTGGGAGGGACAGAGAGAAGAGGAGACACAGAATCCGAAGCAGGCTCCAGCGTCCGAGCTGTCAGCACAGAATCCGATGCGGGGCTCGAACCCACGAACCCTGAGATCATGACCTCAGCTGAAGTTGGACACTTAACCAACTGAGCCACCCACGTGCCCCATTAAATCAACATAATTCTTAAAGTAACGAGTCAATACAAAGAAGGCTTTGTAAAAGGATAAAAATCCTAGGAATTCAGAAATTTATATAACATAGAGCGTATATACTATATATATTAATACAGTATGTTAAGGATAGGACTGACTTTAGGGAGAAACAATGAAAACAAGAATGTCGTTAGGAAAATTAGAAGTAATGGAAATAGAAATCTAGTTTAATCCCCTTAGACATGGTAATCAATAAAATCACACCTTTTAAATAATAGTTTGGCAGTTTATATTCCTTATAATAGTGATTTCATTTTTAGTGAGTACTTCCTTTTAGGAACTAATCAGAAATGTAAATTACAGTTTTATGGACAAAGATGTTCATACTGCCCTGTTTATAATAAAGAATGGTTAAATAAGTTAGGATATATGATAGATAGTTACTCAGTTTGCTACACTCCATGCTAAGAGCATAGCCCTTCAGACTGCCTCCTCTGTTCAAGACTTTTTGACCCCAGCTGCTGCAGAAGAGTTTGGCATACTGCACAGTTGGAGAGAACAGTCCCCACAAGAGTGTGCTCATTCAGACGCTGGCTGTGAACTCAGGGGTCCCTGAGGCTCTTTGGTCATCACTTGACCGGGTCAAGTCTGGAGCTCCCCGTGACTGTCCCCGGGTTTGGTAATTTGCCAGAAGGTTGAAGGACTCACAGAACTCGGGAAAGCTCTATCCTTACAGTTCGTTTTATTGTAGCGAAAAGGATACGACTTAGAACTAGTCACAGGAAGAAATTCGTAGGTGGATTCCAAACATGAGTCTTCTTTGTCCTCATGGATACATTACCCTCCTGGCCTTGATGTATGACAGTATGCACAGAGCGTCGCTAGCCTTGGAAACTCACTAGAGCTTTTGATGTCTACACTTTTTATTGGGACTCCATCACATACTGCCTACATGGCTGCCCTTTCGTCTTTAGCCCTTTCCAGAGTTTCAGGCCAACCCTTTCAGTCTCCATTTCCTCTGGAAGTTGAAGTGGATGTGTGCATCCTAAAACCCCCATTATAAATTACATTATTAGACTGTTATGTGGCCAGAGCTCCCAAAGAAAGATACTTCTGGCACACAAGATACTCCAGAGGTCTAGTGATCACCTCCCAGTTGCCAAGGGCAGACAAAGGCCTGACCTTTCTTGGGGTAGAATTTATTCTTCGCTACACAGTAGTTAAGCAGTGATGAAAAGAGATGTTTACCAAAATTTGAATCACCTGGGAACATGTTTGTGTATAATATTACGTGAGAAAAATAGGATTAAAACATACATGCAGTATGATCCTGAATGTACAGTAGTATCATGTATAAATAGTGTTATGTGTCTATAGTGTGGTTCGATATATAGGAAAAAGGCTAAAAGGAAGTGCACCAAAATATTAGCGTAATTATCTCTGGTGATGGAATTATGGATATTTCCCAGATTTTCAACAATCAACATATATTATTTCATTGTCTAAAAACAACAGTCTTGGGGTGCTTAGTCGGTTAAGTGTCAGCTCTTGATTTTGGCTCAGATCATGATCTCACAGTTTGTGAGATTAAGCTGTCAGTGCAGAGCTTGCTTGGAATTCTCTCCCTCCCTCTCTTTCTGCCCTTTCACCACTTGCGTGCTCTCAAAATAAACATTAAAAAAGAAAAACACAAGAAAGTTAAAAATAATTTTAAAATAATGCATTTTAAAAAATTAAAAAAAAAGGATACAAAATTAGAGATAAATACTGGATTTTAAGACTTATAATCACATTTTCAAGTTCCTGAAGCTGTTATGAAATTGTTTATGAATTGTTATGAATTGTTTTTCCCTCTGAAGCTGTTATGAAATTGATGGTATATCTTACAATCGGTGGTACATGAAAATCAACATTTAAAACAAATGAGCAGAGTAGCACTTTGCTACAAGAGGGACCACTCAGCCATTCTGCCATCTTTTTGTTTTTAAGGCTAGAACTCTATTCCTTGAAGTAAAAGTACTTGTCCTGAGAAGAATTTCAGGTGTTAAGAGATTTGTTAGAAGATTAGTGTCCTGAATGTACTGTTATGTATTAGAAATTAAAGACAGTTTTCAAAGAACCATTATAACGGTGTAGCAGTGATTTTTCTAATTCAGATTTAGCCAGCTTTCATTGTCTTCAAAAATAAATCCAGTAGGAATTTACAAGATGTTGATTGTTATATGTGTATGGTCAGTAAATAACAAATCCCAGGTAAAGCAGTTCACAGTGCCTTCATCATTTGTAATAAATTCCACATTGAAGTGAAATTAGATGACTATTGGCATATAATAAAAACTTATTTTTGTATTGAGTCCCAATCAGTGATTTTTTTTTTCAGACAACAACAAGACATAAAGTACTTATTATGGAATTTTGTCCATGCGGAAGTTTATACACTGTTTTAGAAGAGCCATCTAATGCCTATGGACTACCAGAGTCTGAATTTTTAATTGTTTTGCGAGACGTGGGTACGTTTGTTTACATGATTTTATAGATCTGTGTAAATACAATTTAATCATACAAGAATTTTTAAAAAGTAATCTCCTATTCAAAACCAAAGACCTTTATGCAGTGCTCTCTTAGATCTGACCCTAAGAGCACAAGTACAAAAAGAAAAAAATAGATAAATTGGAACTTCATCAACATTAAAAACTTTGTGTTTCAAAGGACAACATCAAGTAAGTGAAAAAACAACCCATAGAATTAGAGGTAATATTTGCAAATCATGTGTCTGGTAAGGAACTTTTTTTTTCCCAACATAATGCTTAATTTTATTTGTTTTAATTTACATCCAAATTAGCATATGGATTTCAACATATGCAACAATGATTTCAGAAGTAGATTCCTTAATGCCCCTTACTCATTTAGCCCATCCACCCTCCCACACCTTCTCCAGTAACCCTCTGTTTGTTCTCCATATTTGTCTCTTATGCTTTGTCCCCCTCCCTGTTTTTATATTATTTTTATTTCCCTTCCCTTATGTTCATCTGTTTTGTCTCTTAAAGTCCTCATATGAGTGAAGTCATAGGATATTTGTCTTTCTCTGACTAATTTCACTCAGCATAATACCCTCTAGTTCCATCCATGTAGTTGCGAACGGCAAGATTTCATTCCTTTTGATCGCCGAATAATACTCTATTGTATGTATACATATATATACCACATCTTTCTTTATCCATTCATCCATTGATGGACATTTTGGCTCTTTCCATACTTTGGCTATTGTTGATAGTGCTGCTATAAACATGGGGGTGCACATGTCCCTTCAAAACAGCACACCTGTATCCTTTGGATAAATACCTAGTAGTGCAATTGCTGGGTCCTAAGGTAGTTCTATTTTTAGTTTCTTGAGGAACCTCCATACTGTTTTCCAGAGAGGCTGCACCAGCTTGCATTCCCACCAACAGTGCAAAAGAGATCCTCTCTCTCCACATCCTTGCCAACATCTGTTGTGCCTGAGTTGTTAATGTTAGCCATTCTGACAGGTGTGAGGTGGTATCTCATTGTGGTTTTGATTTGTATTTCCCTGATGATGAGTGATGTTGAGCATTTTTTCATGTGTCGGTTGGCCATCTGGATGTCTTCTTTGGAGAAGTGTCTATTCATGTCTTTTGCCTATTTCTTCACTGGATAATTTGTTTTTTGGGTGTTGAGTTTGATAAGTTCTTTATAGATTTTGGATACTAACCCTTTATCTGATATGTCGTTTGCAAATATCTTCTCCCATTCTGTTGGTTGCCTTTTAGTTTTGCTGATTGTTTCCTTTGCTGTCCAGAAGCTTTTTGTTTTGATGAGGTCCCAATAAGGAACTTTTATTCTGACAACTTAATAAAAAGACAAATAACCCAATTTAAAAATGAGCAATGGAGAAAAATAAGTAGGGAAATGCAAATCAAAACCACAAAGTGATGCCACTTCATACCCAATAGCATAGCCAAAATCAAAAAGACAAAACAAAAGTGTTGGCAAGGATGTGAAGAAGTTGGAGCACTTTATATAGCTGGTGGGATGTAAAAAGGTGCAGCCACTTTGGAAAACAGTCTAGCAGTTCCTTCAAAGATTAAATATATGACTTAGTAATTCCATTGCTAGATATTTACTTAAAAGAATTAAAAACATATCCACACAAAAACTTGGACACGAGTGTTCATAATAGTCACAAAATGGAAAGAGCCCAAGTATCCATCAACTGATGAATAAACAAAATGTGGTATATCTATACAATGGCATATTATCTGTTCATAAAAAAAGACATAGGGGTGCCTGGCTGGCTCAGGTGATAGACCATGCAACTCTTGATCTTGGGGTTATGAGTTCAAGCCCCACGTTGGGCCTAGAGCTTAAGTTAAAAAAACAGATATAGTAGTGATACATGCTGTAACATGGCTACATTTTGCTAAGTGAAGGAAGGCAGACAACAAAAGGTCACAATATTTATATGATTTCATTTATATGAAATGTCCAGAATAGGCAAATCCATAGAGACAGCAGATTAGTCATTGCCAGAGGTTTGAGGGGACAACAGAGTTGAGGAGTAACGGCTAATGGTGTGGGGTTTCTTTTTGACATAATGAAAATGTTCTGAAACTAGTGATGGTTGTTTGACTTTGACTCTTCTGAAAACTACTCAGTTGTATGCTTTAAAAGGCCGAATTTTATATGTGAATTTTACCTCAAGAAAGCAATTTTAAAAATATAAATATATATAAATATATAAATATGTATACATAGCAACTGAAGAGAATAATATCTTCTTGGAGAGAAATGAATCAGTATTTGAGGAATGAGTAAAGCCCAGTGATAAAGAAGGCATAAGGTTAGTGGGAGTTCTTGAACTTGGCATTGGAAGCAGTGTAGAGATTCTTTCCGTGAGGATAAAATGAGAGAAAATCTATGCTGCAGCCTGTTTAACCTAGTAGAAGTTATAGATAATCGATGACTTCCCAAGTATACTGGTAGCCCTGAGTTTTCATAATGAAATGTGATACCTCTAAACTTATTTTCATAGGTTATATTTGGGCATTCATCTGTCAGCTGTCAGATGTTTCAAACTAGCATTTAGGGGCACTGCCTACCACCCAAAACAGGTTAATTTCAGCATTGTAGCCACCTCTACCCTTAAAAAAAAAAAGGAAAATGGCCTTTTTAGAATAGCTTTAAGCATATGAGAAATAATATTCTTGGAAGCTAGGCTGACACTTTGCCTCTGTTACTTTTTTTACTGTTTTATGTATTGAGTCCAGTTTACTTTTTTATGGAATTCTTTCCCCAAGGTAAAGAAATATGAAACTATGATGAAAGATTGGTATCTTTCTCAGGAATCATTATTCTTAAGTTTAGGCAGATTGCCCACATGTATGTAATCAAAAGTAATTCAGGAAGTCATATGCTTAAGATCATTTTGTTCCATTTTCCTGATAATATTTAATTAAGAGAGATTGCACTCTTCCTTAGACCATATTGATCCTTATTCTAAAACTTTTTATTACTCAAATATGAGATAACATAAACATAAATACTGTCTATTTCTTCTTTGGTAAAAATGACTTTGGACCAACTTATGGAAAAACATATTGAGTGAATATGAGTGAATGATGTCAGTGAATTTGATGCACACACACATAGATGCCTACATTATGATTTCCTTTGTTTTATTAAGTGGGTGGAATGAACCATCTACGAGAGAATGGCATAGTGCACCGTGATATCAAGCCAGGAAACATCATGCGTGTTATAGGGGAAGATGGACAGTCTGTGTACAAACTCACAGATTTTGGTGCAGCTAGAGAATTAGAAGATGATGAACAGTTTGTTTCTTTGTATGGCACAGAAGAATATTTGGTAAGTCATGCATCAGTAATTTATTTAAAGATGAATAGGTTATAAATACAGGTAACTGGTTAACCAGTTTACTATAAAATGTCTTAGTAACTTTTAGGACAAAACTTAAACTTTTTATTCTAATGAATTTGGTGTGTAATGAGGGAATTAGATATTGGCTTCTAAGGATGCTGTTATTTTTCTGTTGAAAATTCTTACATGAGTTTTAGGGGCACCTGGGTGGCTCAGTTGATTAAGCGTCTGACTTTGGCTCAGGTCATGATCTCACGGTTCATGGGTTTGAGCCCCATGTCAATCTCTGCGCTGACAGCAGAGTCGACTTGGGATTCTCTCTCTCTCTCTCCCTCTCTCTCTGCCCCTTCCTCACTTGTGCATTCTCTCTCTCTCTCTCTCAAAATAAAGAAATAAACTTAAAAAAAAAAATTCTTACAAGTTTTTAACACTCTTAGGTTCTTTAATTTACTAATGCTGTGGATCTATATTAAAAGAAAAAAGCTGTATGTACACTTAAGAAGCATCTAGCTAGTAAATGCTCCTTTTTTTGGATCAGAGCAGTTAATATATTACAAGCTTGTTATAATATCCCCTGTAGAGCAAAATTCATTATAATTTTGAAGCAGAAGATTCTATTCAGGGAGATTGGTTATTGAAAGACAGGACCATTAATAGAAGCACACAAAAATGAAATGTTTTTGAAAAGATCTAACTTAAACTTCTAGAAAGCTAGAAAAGCCCTGTGTTGAAACTGTTTGTGTTGGTGTGTTTGTGTGAAGTTAGTATAACGTTTGGAAAAGTTAAGAAAATATACTTTAAAGTAAGTACATTTACTTTTTTGAGCAACCGCCATACTGTTTTCCACAGTGTACCAATTTACTATCCCACCAACAGTACCTGAGGGTTCCCTTTTCTCCACATCCTTGCCAACATTTATTACTTCCTCTTTTTTTAATGTTTATTTATTTTGGGGAGACAGAGAGAGCATGGGCACATGCATGCAAGAGGTTGAGGGGGGAGAGACAGAATCTGAAGCAGGTTCTGCACTCACAAACTGTGAGATAATGACCTAAGCAGCTGGACATTTAACCGAGGGAGCCACCCAGGCCCTTTGTTATTTCTTCTCTTTTTATACTAGCCGTTCTGACTGGTAGGAGGTGATAATCTCCTGGTTTTGATTTGCATTTCCCTGATGATTTGTGGTGTTGAGCATCCTTTCCTGTGAGCATTGGCCATATGTATGTCTTCTTCAGGAAAATGTTTTTTCGGGTCCCTTGCCCATTTATTAATTGGATTGTTTTTGGGTTTTTGGTGTTGAGCTGTAGGAGTTTTTTTGTTTTTTGATTTTTGTTTTTAAGATTTTAAGTAACCTCTCTACATTCAACCTGGGGCTCAAACTCACAACCCTGAGATCAAGAGTCGTATGCTCCACCAACTGAGCCAGCTGGGCACCCCCATATGAGTTCTTCATATGTCTTGGGTATTAACCCTTTACCAGAGATATCATTTGCAATTACCTTCTCCCATTCAGTAGGTTGCCTTTAACGATTTGTTGGTGGTTTCCTTTGTTGTGCAAAGCTTTTTATTTTGGTGTTTATTTTTGCTTTCTTTTCCTTTGTGGTAACTACACTTACTGTGGTGAGTTTTGTGTAATGTATAGAATTGTTGAATCACTATGTTACATACCTGAAACTAATATAACAATGTATGTCAATTATATTTCACTAATAAAAATTTGAAACAAAAAGTCAGTACGTTTGACATGTAATCATGAAGTTTATAATATATAGCTATCACTAACTGCTCATAGCTCTGGACTTTATCTTAAAAGTCTTAGATTATGGGAGCACTTCACTGGCTCAGTCAGTAGAGCATCTGACTCTTGATCTTGAGGTCATGAGTTTGAGCCCCCTGTTGGATATACAGATTACTTTAAAAAAAAGTCTTGGTTTCTGTGACTTTTTTCCAATTAGATTCTGCCATTGTAATTTATAACATGGAGAATAAAATCTAACTGCCCCTATAGGTTTATTCATATTATTCTAAGTCCGCCCTGAACTTAGTGTCTTAAGTTGTTTGGTATATACTGTTATATATAACAGTGTATAACCCCAAATTAATTTTTAGTTATATTTTGATAATCTTCTAATACAAAAACTTACAAATGGATTAGATTCAGCCAACAAATATCTATGGGGTGCCTACTATGTGCCAGGCAGTGTTGTAGGCCCTGGAACTTCAGCCGTGAACTGCATGCACATGATTCCTGCTCCTAGGGAACCCACATTCTAGTGGGGAAATAGTTAATAATTAAATAAGTAAATAAGATAAATTCAGATAATTTAAGTGTTGGGAAGACAATAAGGTAGTAAGATTAACAACAACTAGCAGGAGAAAGATAGCTAGGGAAAGCCTCCTTTTAATCCTAAGTGACACTTAGATGATTAAAAAGAAGCAAGCCATGCAAAGATTTGGGGGAAGAGCATGACAAGCAGAGGGAACCAGGAACTGCAAAGGCTTAGAAACAAGAATGACCTTGGAAGTTTGAGAAACAGAAAGGATGGCAGTTTGGCAGAATTTAATGAGTGAAGGGGCAGGGGGTAGGAGTTGAATTTGGAGATATAAGCAGAGGCCAGCCAGAACATCAGAACATACAACCTAGTGGTTTCAACTCTGTATGACACCTCTCTCTCTCTCTCTCTCTCTCTCTCTCTCTCTCTCTCTCTTTAAGAGAGCGAGCACACACACCAGCAGGGGAGAGGGGCAGAGACAGGGAAGAAAGGAGAGGGGGAGAGAGAGAGAGAAGAATGAGTGTTAAGCAGGCTCCATGTTTAGCCTGGAGCCCAACGCAGGGCTCAATCCCACAACACTGGGATCATCACCTGAGCCAGAATCAAGAGTCGGACACACTCAACCACCCGAGCCATCCAGGCGCCCCAGTCACTTCCTTTTTGTAGTAAATGTTTTGCAGTGTTCCCTTCAGTGTCTTGAAATGAAATTCTTAGATATAATCAACTTGTATGCCTAATTAAGAGAATGACATATCTCCTCAATAATAATATAAAAGAAAATATTTATAATAAATATCAGAGATATTTAATATATAAAAGTTTAGGAATAACTTTACTGACAAATAATCCAATGCGTACACTTGCACGTATTATTTCCAGCACAAGTGCAGTGATAACTTGTATGTGCTGTTGATGAGTCCCACATCACAAGTGGTGGTGTCACTGACAGGATTTTCCAAACCAGTGAATAATTCTTAGTATTTTGTAACTAAACAAAATAGATTTACATAAAGGTACATTCTTGTAGCCACAAAACACTTTGTGTACAAAAATATTTTACATTTATTTATAAGATGGAGTAATAGACTTACCACCTCCACAAATGTCTGGCAGAATATTCAGAAGTCATGCTGGATATCAGAAGCTTAGTTTTCAGAACTGTTCCCTAGTCAGCAGGATGTCTTTCCCGTCTAGTCTCTGCCCACTAAATACCAGTAGCCCTTCCCGGTAACTGTGATGAGCAAAACAAACAGCCGTTACGCACCAGCCTTCATGAAGCTGATCGTCCACTATCAACTATTAATGTTTCACATATCCTAGGATCATTGTTTAACTTTTGCCTCTTGACAGACTTTTAAAATGGAAAAAAACAAAACATTAAATTAACTCCCAAGTTCATGCTGTACTCTAGGCTGAAATTTTACTCTAATCTATTTCCTATTTCAGATTATGCCCAGCCCTATTTTCATATACAGCATACCAGAAGTTATAAAAAGAGATAAATAATAGCCTGAAGCTCAGCAATCTAGAAGTATTTATATTTAAATGAAAGTTTTTCTCATTTCGGAATTCCTAGACCAGATGTTAAATCTTCTCCCCTTTGTTTGTAAAAGTCCAAAGAAAATTTCAACATTCTTTCTTCCACCATTTTCAATATGATGGATATCTTTTTTTTTCTTTTTTAAAAAAATATTTATTTATTTATTTTGAGAGAGAGTACATGCACACAAGCTGGGGAGGGGCAGAGAGAGAATCCCAAGCAGGCTCCATGCTGTCAGCACAGACAGAGCTTGACGTGGGGCATGATCCCACAAACCGTGAGATCATGGCCTGAGCCAAAATCAAGAGTCGGATGCTTAACCGACTGAGCCACCCAGACGCCCCTGTTATGGATATCTTAATAATGTAACCTGAGAGCTTTACAGTAGCTTTCTTCTCATGTTCCTATTCCAGATGTGGAGGCCCAGGCCCAACAATATGAAGCCCTACACAAACACAAGTAGCACATTCAGGAGAGAGCCAATGAGCAGAGCTCATGTGTAACCAGCATATATTAAGCCAGTATTAGTCACTCTGTGGGAGAATTATGTTATGTACTGCACCTTTTGTGGAAATTTCCCTGTCTCCTTCTAGAATCACTGTATCTTCTCTTCCCAGCTTGGCACCCTCGTGTGGTAGGGGATATCAGGCATATACAGGTGCTCTTGGTCTGTTCACATCACCATTTAAACACTGAGTACCAGCTACTGTGTCAAAGGTCTGGCTGGTGCTTCTTTGGATAGTAGTTTATATGCTGTGCCACAGAACCAGCAAAACCACTGAGACTCCATATATCTGGTAGACATCTGTTTAGACACTCACTTCAAACCCCTCATGCTAATCACCTCTTGATTTCTCGTTAAAATGTATTTCCCAAAAGAGTGATTCCCCCATCCCCACCTCCCACCCTGCTATACACAGAAAATCCAGGGATGGTGACCCTTTGGAGTCATATTCACAGACCACATCATTTAGAAGCACCCTCCCCACAGTGTTTGTTACCTGCATTCATTCCCAGTCTCTTAGGCCACAGCCACATGCCACAATGTCGTAAGGCATTTGTTTTGATTTGGATGATGACTCTACTTTGGTCCTGAGTACACTCTTGTAGCTTTATCTTCCAAGAATTTTAAAGTTTCAGTGCGTAACTTCTGTGAAGGCAGATGTCAGGAGGCTAAGCAGGTATGACTTCTGGTTGTGCTCTGCAGAACTAAATGTCCGTTAGAATCTCTGTCTAGACCTGTAAGCTGCTAAGCTATGTCATATAAGATTTATTGTACTCCAGGGGTGCCTGGGTGGCTCAGTCGTTTAAGCGTCTAACTTCAGCTGAGGTCATGATCTTGAGGTTCGTGGCTTTGAGCCCCACGTTGGGCTCTGTGCTGACAGCTCACAGCCTGGAGCCTGCTTTGGACTCGGTGTCTCCCTCTCTCTCTGCCCCTCCCCTGCTCACACACTCTCTCTCTCTCTCTCTGTCTCAAAAACAAGTAAACATAGGGGCACCTGGGTGGCTCAGTTGGTTGGGTGTCTGACTTTGGCTCAGGTCATGATCTCCAGGTTCATGGGTTCAAGCTCTGTGCTCATAGCTCGGAGCCTGGAGCCTGCTTTGGATTCTGTCTCCCTCTCTCTCTGCCCCTCCTTCACTTGCACTGTGTCTCTTTCTTACTCTCAAAAATAAACATTTAAAAAATTAACATAGGGGCGCCTGCGTGGCGCAGTCGGTTAAGCGTCCGACTTCAGCCAGGTCACGATCTCGCGGTCCGTGAGTTCGAGCCCCGCGTCAGGCTCTGGGCTGATGGCTCGGAGCCTGGAGCCTGTTTCCGATTCTGTGTCTCCCTCTCTCTCTGCCCCTCCCCCGTTCATGCTCTGTCTCTCTCTGTCCCAAAAATAAATAAACGTTGAAAAAAAAATTAAAAAAAAAATTAACATAAATAAACATTAAAAAAAATTGCGGGGCAGGGGGACACCTGGGTGGCTCAATCAGTTGAGCATCCGACTTCAGCTCAGGTCATGATCTCAGGGCTTGTGGGTTCGAGCCCCGCAATGGGCTCTGTGCTGACAGCTCAGAACCTGGAGTCTGCTTCTGTTTCTCTGTCTCCCTGTCTCTCTGCCCCTCCCCCACTCACTCTGTCTTTCTCTGTCTCTCAAAAATAAACATTAAAAAAAATTTTTTTTTTAATTAAAAAGAATTTATCTGTACTCCATACATCTGTAGTGTAGCATCTTCTGGACTTAAAGTCATGTGTTTAACATCATACTAGTTACTTGTCTGGCCTACTAGATCCCCAATCAACCCAGTCAGACTAGTCCTCTGAAATAATTCTAAAAAATTTAATTTTTATCTTGGAGTCCTTATGACTTGCTCTGATGGATTGCATTTAAGAGATGAGAAAAAAGGAGTCAAGGCCACCTGATAGGTTTGGGGAATAAGTAACTGGATACATGGTGGTACAGCTTACTTAGGGGATAAAGATTAGTAAGAAACCGGTTTGAGAGCAAGACCAAGAAGAGTCTATTTTGGACATGCGAAGTTTGAGCTACTTTTTTTTTTTTAATGTTCATTTACTTTTGAGACACAGAGCGTGAGTGGGGGGGGTGGGTAGAGAGAGAGAGGGAGACAGAGGATGGAAAGCAGGCTCTGTACTGATAGCAGCGAGCCCGATGGCAGGGCTCGAACTCACAATCTGAAAGATCATGACCTGAGCTGACATCAGACACTCAACACACTGAGCCACCCAGGCACCCCAAGTTTGAGCTACTTTTTAGACATTCAGGAAAACAGTAGAATCTGTGAATCTGGAGCTCAGGGCAGGAAATAGTTTTGGGAGTTAAAGTATATGGGTAATTAATACCATAGGCCTCCTTGGGAGATGAGGAAATAAGGTAGTTATAAGTGTGGACAGCTACTTTGAGAAGTTTTGCTGTGGTGGGAAAGAGAATTGGGTCATAGCTAGAAAGGGTCGTGAGGTCAATTTAGGTTTTTAAAAAATAGGAGATCTTAAAGCATGTATGTAAGCTAAAAGGACTGATCCAGTAGGAGGAAATTGATGCATAAAATAAAAAGGGTAATTGCAGGAATTGATTTCTGGAATTGGTGAGACATTAGTAGTATGGGTTGCGTAGCACAGATGGAAAAGTTAGCCCTTGATAGGACTAGTTCCATCATAACTGGAAAGTAGGCCTAGAGTCTAGACACAGATTCAAGAAGGTTGGTGTTTGGTAAAAAGCATAAGGGAGAATTGATCTCTTTTGCCTACATTTCCTCACTGAAAGACAAAGTGACGTCATTGAAATTGAGAGTCAAAAGAGGGTGGTGTTGGAGGTTTGAGGAGGGAAAAGACGACATGAAGTAGTCTTTTCAGATTGGGAAAGTGAAATTATTAGGGAAATATGAAGGACTTTGTAGGCATTATTAAATACCCATTTGTGTGTAATGTATTACCATAGAACACAAGTTAGTTCCTTCATCCTTTTTTTTAAGCATCCTGATATGTATGAGAGAGCAGTGCTAAGAAAAGATCATCAGAAGAAATACGGAGCAACAGTTGATCTTTGGAGCATTGGGGTAACGTTTTACCATGCAGCTACTGGATCACTGCCGTTCAGACCATTTGAAGGGCCACGTAGGAATAAGGAAGTGATGTAAGTGATTTCTCCATCTAAAATTAGAAATAATTTTTAAAGTGTATTTTTGCTTTATTTTGTTTTGTCGTATGTTAGAGGTATATGCTAATGAAAATTGATTTAGCCATCATTTCTGATATTTTAAGCTATTTGGTTTTGAATAAGAGTGCAGCCTTATAAAGTGCATAGGCATAATTTTTTCTTATTGTGTTAAAATATCTTATGTACAAAGTGTAAATGGCATCCAGTCTTTGGCCCATCATTAAAAATACACTGCTTTCTGAATTATATTTCAGAAATGTTATATATGTTTATTTCTTTTTGTGTACTACTTATCAGGGATTTTCTTTTATGTAACTGAAAAAAATTGTACTTCTGTGGAGTACCAGAACCATTACCAGATGTAAAAGAAATAAAATTTTTACCCTGAACTGATCTGATTTCTTTTACCATTTCAAAAATAACATTTAATATACTATCAATTTTTTTTCTAATGTTGTGGTTTCAGTCCAAAGACTGAATGCATTTTACTAGTACATTATACCTTTCTGTTTTGCCGTAATTATTAGAAAATAGTTGCTGTGTGTAAAATCACTGTTGTAAACCAGATAATGGAGGAAAAGAGATGGAATTCTAGATGTGAAATTTATTATATAACATCTGTACACTGACCACACACCTTTTTATTGTGAGAGAAATTAGCGAATGACCTTGCTTCCCGAGAAATAGCCAATCCACGTACACATAAACTTACGAGGTTATGAATGTTGTTTAGAGAATGTTTGGGGACAGTAACTCACTGACAGCCCAGTGTATCCGATCATTCTTTAAATCTTACCTTTTCCCTCAGACCTTTATATTTGACCAGGCCTTTTGTAAGCAAACACGACTTAAATAATCACAACTGTAAAAATACAGTCTTTAATCTCATCTCAGGAAATTGAGGGAGAAGCATATTTTTCTGTTTGTTGATTTCAGGAGGTAAAACCAGCTGATATAATGACTTTTGCTAAAACCTGGATATCTACCTGTTTTCAGCAAGGACAGAGCACCTCTTCACGGGAAGACGACATCCATTACTATAGTGATGATTTTGGTGTAACATCATTTTGAGCCTGCTTTGCAGCAGCGTCCATTTTGTAAAATCTCTTCATTAATGAAGGCTGAGAGTAAATTCTTGTTTTTCTCATTGAACATAAGTTGTGCCTGACAGTTTACCATGTTTTGATTGTCGTACATACATTTTAAAGCATTTGAGGCATTTCTTGCTGTCCTAAAAATGGATTAAATAAAAGCATGATGCTCCCTAATAAAGGAAACATGTGACCCATCAGCAACTAGAAATACCTGATAACTTTGTCATCATGTGCACAGATACACCATTAGAAGAGTTTTCTTTCTTTATATGCACAGAAACTCTGGTTTTGGGGAACACTGATAATGAACGTTGAGAGGTGCTTGAAGTAGTAATAACACCTGTTTCACTCTCAAAGGATGCATCTGCCTCACATTATAGCTGTGTTGCCCCCTCAGTGTCTCATTTACATGTTGTCAATGTACTTTTATATGGATCTTACCAACATTAGTAAAGCTTTTCCAAGAATGTTAAGCACTCCTTTAAGGATTCTGTTTTCATTCTATTCATTTCTTTTTTCTTGCGTGAAACTCACATATCTCTACTTACTCCTCCACAGTCAGGCCTTTCTCATGTGAATGTACCTTATTTTTCACATTAATTTCCTTCTTCTGTGAAAACTCTGTTAAGGCAGAAACCCCAGCTGCCTCTTTAGGAAAGAGGCAAGTGATCCAAATCAGTGGTACTACTGGTTTGTTGTACTTTTTAGAGAAAAAATGATTTTTCTCAGAGCACATTTATGTAGACGTTAAACAAAAAATTATGCCCAAAATAATATCTATAAATTCATCGAAGACAGCTATATTAGGTTTCACATTTTCACCTGGATGAAAGTATTCCAGAAGGCATGAACTTTTATTTCTCTCTCACTCTCAGGTTTTGTTTAGGAAAGTGCTGAAACCTAAGAGGCTGCTTTTATTGACTTGCTGCATCTTTTATAGTATTCTTTTGCTTCCCCATCCATCTCTTTCTTCCGGTCATCTTTATTTTTATCACCTACCTCAAGGATCAAATTCAATTTGGCTTTTAATTTTGGTACACACACCTATTCCTGTATGTGTATATATTTTTTCAGTATGCAAAGAATCTTTCTGATACTATGCTGTGTATAGTTTTGTCTTTAAAAAAAAAATCAGGCTGTTGTTCATTCTGCAGTAATTTCACAGTCCAATTGACTGCCTGTGGATAATTTGGGTAAAAGGGATTTTAATGGCCTAGAGATATTCTGTAACATAACTTTTTTTGTGTTTGCTCGATTTTTTCAGATGGAAAAAGTTAATATTTTTGTTGTGAACATCAAGCTGCTGTTATATGGCACTCTGAGATCCCAATGAAAATTAATTATGGCATATATAAAATAATCGTACAACCACTATTCTACTTCAGTCAGTCAGATTCAAAGTATTTTGATTGTTTTATGGATCCTGTGAACATCAATCACAAAGTTTCGTCTAGTAGATAATTGTAGGTGCAACTGAGGAAATATTTTTCCAAAGCCCGTTGATAGGCTCTGCAATGAGGAACTGCTTAATTTATTCTCCATCTATTCCTCCCAAGGTATAAAATAATTACTGGAAAGCCTTCTGGTGCAATATCTGGAGTACAGAAAGCAGAAAATGGACCCATCGACTGGAGTGGAGACATGCCTATTTCTTGCAGTCTTTCTCGGTCAGTGTGGTGTATGCAGCTCTTCTTTTTTTGCACTTTGGTGTTTGGGATCTTCGTTGAGTAAAGTCACAGATACTTAAGTGTAGTTTGGTTTGGGGTTTTTTTGTTTGTATGTTGTTGTTTTTAAGATTTTACTATGTTTTAGATGGGCTTTGATAGGTGATTTTAGTCTTCGTGGCAATGTAAAGATGGATTCTGATCTATATGCATAATTTTGCCAGAGGTCTGTTAGGGCAGAAGGCATACATTTTCAGGATTGCTAATCATTAGTCTTAGAATTCTGTCCAGTGTAGGAATCCAGCTTAGTGAACTTTGTATCTTTTATATTGATCATCCATATTGATGGACCACAAATGGTGATACAGATAGGAATAACTAGAGTTCTAAAAAACAAACCCTCAAGAAGTTTATTTAGTTTTGTTTAATTTTTTTATTTTGGAGAGAGAGAGTGAGTGGCGGAGAGGGGCAGAGGCAGAAAGAGAGAGAGAGAGAGAGAGAGAGAGAGAGAGAGAATCTTAAGCAGGCTCTGTGCTCAATACAGAGCCTGATGTGAGGCTCGATCTCATGACCCTGAGATCATGACAGAGCTGGAAGCAAGAGTGGACACTTAACCTACTGAGCCACCCAGGTGCCCCAAACACTCGAGAAATTTAGTATTATCTTCATTTTTAAAAAGTACTCATATTATTGAAAAGGTAAGAATTAATAGTTTTCTACTACATTTTTCAGCATTCCAAATGTTCAGATGGGTCTTTTTAAACTTAGTAGCCAGAACTCAGAAACGTTATTATTGTCAGACACGAATTCTGTTATCACAAAGAAAAATTTAAGGAGAAAGAAATTAAAAGTAGAGAGTAAATTATTTTAGATTTTACTCTGGAAATAAAGCCAAAACACTCATCAATATTCAGAATTTCTGATTCCTGGGGCTCCTGGGTGGCTCAGTCAATTAAGCATCCATCTCTTGATTTTGGCTCAGGTCATGATCTCATAGTTCGTAAGATCAAGCCTTGCATCAAGCTCCACACTGACAGTGTGGGGCCTACTTGGGATTCTGTCCCTCCCTCTCTGCCCTTCTGCTGCTCATGCGTGCATGCACACTCTTCCTCTCAGAAAGAGAGAGAGTGAGAAAGAAAGAAGAAAGAATAGAATTTCTGATTATTGAATTAACTTCCATTTTTCCTGAGTATGGCAGTTATATAATCCATAAGTAATACAGGTTATGATTTACTGGCTTAACTACCTATTATAATTTGTGGGTGCTTTTTGTATGATTTTCTACATATAAAAAAATGAAAGAATTTAAATATTTAATATTTTAAATATTGAATATTATTATTTAAATCATCTATATCATAAGCTAATAAAATATCACCTATAATTTTATATTTCAATGTCTGCGAAACTCATTTAAACTAAGAGTTCTAATTCTAAAATCATTTTTGAAAACTATTCTGACAGTTTCATTTTTGTGTGTTGTTTAAAGAAGTCTCCAAAACAAAATTGGGTCATGCAGCCAGCATTATGAAGAGACATTCATTTCATTCGGGAACAGAAATTGCATATTGTCATAGTGATTTGTGTTAACTTTTGATTTAGAAAATACTCATTTTTGGAATCTCAGGCAAAACATAAAATGTAAAGGGGTCAGGAAGTGAACACTGGCTTTTTAATAATTGCTGAAACTTAGAATCAGTAATTTGACAATCTGAACTGTAGATTACATATTTCAGGAGGGTAGCAGGTCTTAACCTGCCTAATTAGTCTTGAGCATACCGAGTTATAAATTCTTTGATATAAATTGCTTAGGTAACAGAAAGCATATTATATAATCTTATGGGGTTTTTTTTAATAGTAAGGACTTCAAGTACTACAAATCAGCAGTGAAAACAACTATCAAAAATAAAGCAACTATAAAGATAACCATCGCTTCTTATATGTATTAGCCAAGACTGATAACAACGGAGAAAAACCTAAGTCAGCTGGTTTAAGTAAAGAAGGATATAGATTGGCCTTGTAATTAAAAGTATACATATGTATGTGACTCAAAGCCCAGCTGAATCCTTGGACTCAGTCTGTGTCGTCAAGACTTGGTCTCTTCAAATTGTTCAGGTCTGCTTCTGTCTGATTTGTTTTTACTTTAGGTCAGCCACAAAGTGGCTGCTACCATTCCCAGACTCACACTCTCAAAGCTTTGAAAGCCCAATGGGAAGACAGACTTTCTTGCCTGATAGTTTGAGCGAAGACTTCTAGGTTGATTCTCACTTCACTAACCTGCATGCTATCACCTGCTCACCTCCAACTAATCATAATAACCATACCTGGCTGTCATGCCCATCTCTGCACAGGGAGATAGTAGAGGAGAGGTATGGATTCTCTTACAAAAGGAGGGAGAATAGATACCTGTTAGTCAAAACTTAAAATATCCACTACTAGGGCACCTGAGCAACTCAGTCGGTTGAACATTTGACTCTTGATTTCAGCTCAGGTCATGGCTCTAGGCCATGTGTGTTAGTCTCCATGCTGAACATGAAGCCTGCTTAAGATTCTCTCTCCCTCCACTCCTCTCCCTGCCATCTGCCCCCTTCTCCCACTTGTATGTGCATTCTCTTTCTCTCTGTCCAAAATAAAAAAAAAAAAATAAGATCTCCACTACCTACTTTAAAAACTCTTAACAAAGATTTTTTCCAGTGTCTGCTATATAGTCAAGAATGTATTTTTTTTTTACTTTTTTTTTAATGTTTATTTTTTATTTTTGAGAGAGAGAGAGCATAAGTAGGGGAGAGGCTGAGAGAGAAAGGGAGGCAGAATCTGAAGCAGGCTCCAGGCTGTCAGCGCAGAGCCCTATGCGGGGCTTGAACCCATGAACCATGAGATCATGACCTGAGCTGAAGTTGGATGTTTAACCGACTGAGCCACCCAGGTGCCCCAAGAATATATTTTTAAAACTATTTGAAATTATCCGTGATTGAGAGTCTATTGGCATATATTGTGTAATTCATTGAAAGCATGAGAAAGAAAAAAGGTCCTTCCTTTTTTTTTTCTTTCTTTTTTTTTTTTTTTTTTTTAATCTAAGCCTACAAGGGGCGCCTGCGAGGCTCAGTTGGTTAAGCATCTGACTTCAGCTCAGGTCATGATCTCACAGTATGTGAGTTCAAGCCCCGCGTCGGGCTCTGTGCTGACAGCTCAGAGCCTGGAGCCTGCTTCAGATTCTGTGTTTCCCTCTCTCTCTGCCCCTCCCCTGCTCTGCTGTGTCTCTCTCTGTCTCAAAAATAAATAAAAACATTCTTAAAACCTTAAAAAAAAAAAACCTAAGCCTACTAGTCAAAGATTATCTCTAGTTGAATTGGCACTAGTTGATTGTCAGATGATTACATTAATTTTACTTACTGAAGAAGTATACTTCAAAAAAAATAGCAGTATACTACAAAAGGCATATAAATTCAGCATTAAAAATTATATATTTGAGGGACACCCTGGGTGGCTCAGTTGGTTAAGCTTCCAATTCTTGATTTTGGTTCAGGTCGTGATCCCATGGTTTCGGAAATCGAGCCCCAAATCGGGCTCTGCACTAACAGCAAGGAGCTTGCTTGGGATTTTCTCTTTGTTTCTCTGTGTGCCCCCCCCCCCCCGCCCCTGCTTGCTCTCTTTGTCTCTGTCTCTCAAAAATAAGTAAACTTAAAAAAATTATATATTGGAGAGGCATATTAAAAGGACATTAGAGGTGCCTGGGTGGCTCAGTTAGTTAAGTGTCTGAATTTCGTAGTTCTTGAGTTTGAGCCTCACATCAGGCTCTCTGCTGTGGAAACAGTTCCCGCTTTGGATCCTCTGTCCCCTTCTCCCTCTGCCCCTTCCCAGCTCAGGCCGTGCACTTTCTCTCAAAAATAAATAAATAAATAAATAGATTGATAGATTGATTAGATAAGTAGATGGACAAATAGACATTAAAGGGATGCCTGACCTGGGGCGCCTAGGTGGCTCAGTCAGGTAAGCATCTAACTCTTGATTTTGGCTCAGGTCATGCTCACGGTTTGTTGCATTCAAGCCCTGCTAAATGCACAGAGCACAGAGCTTGCTTAAGATTCTCTCTCCCCTCCCCTCTCTCTCTGCTCCTCCCCATTCTCTCTCTCTTTCTCCCAAAATAAATAAATAAACTTTTTTTAAAAAAGGTGGGGGGGGGGGCCCTGGATGGCTCAGTCAGTTAAGCATCTGACTCTTGATTTCAGCTTAGGTCATGATTGCATGGTTCGGGAGTTGGAGCCTCACATCAGGCTCTGTGCTGTTAGCATAGAGCCTGCTTGGGATTTTCTCTCTCTCTCTCTCTCTCTCTCTCTCTCTCTCTCTCTGCCCCTCCCTCACTCTCACACACACTCTCTCTCAAAAATAAATAAACTTTAAAAAAAAAAGGACATTAAAAACCCTGAAATTAAACCATTATCTTATCCTCATAACTGCCTGGTTCTAATCAACTGATCTCACCTGGATAGCCATGTATATATACATATATAGATTGTGTTTGGAAAAATGAGAAAACTTGGGAAGGGATGAATCAAAGAGAATAATCAATAAAAGATAAGTTAACATAAAAATACCATAACCCCAGGGGCACCTGGGTGGCTCAGTTGGTTAAACGTCAGACTCTTGGTTTAGGCTCCGGTTATGATCTCAGTTCATGAATTTGAGCCCCACATCAGGCTCTGTGCTGGTGGCACAGAGCCTGCTTGGAATATATTTCTCTCTCTCTCTCTCTCTCTCTCTCTCTCTCTCTCTCTCTAAACAAACAAACAAACTTTTTAAAAAATACCATAACTCCTGATGCATTGACAAGTAATTTTAAACCAAGGTTACCTGACATTCTGAAAAGTTGGCAGATTTTTTTAAATCTTAAATTAAGTAATAGCAATTCCTTTGATTTGTTGGTAAATATTATGATTTTGTATCTGGACAGAATGTAACATTCAGTCTTCAAGTAACTTTTTCAATACTATTTTAGGGGTCTTCAAGTTCTACTTACCCCTGTTCTTGCAAACATCCTTGAGGCAGATCAGGAAAAGTGTTGGGGTTTTGACCAGTTTTTTGCAGAAACTAGTGATATACTTCATCGGATGATAATTCATGTTTTTTCACTGCAACAAATGACAGCCCATAAGATTTATATTCATAGCTACAATACGTAAGTACCTCTTTATATTTTCATCCTGTATCATAATGTTTTGTTTTGTTTTGTAATTATCTTCCTAAATTAGAAGAGGAAAAGGAAAAGATGTCTCAGCTTCTCTAAAAGTACCTACCCACTTCTCACTTAGGAAATTATGTTTGAGCCTGGTTAGTACTTGGATGGGAAATTATGTTTGAGTGTTTACTAAACTCTTTTTTTGCTTATTTTTGGAGTAAAAAGATCAATTTTCTACTTTTATAAAATATACAGGTAAATTAGCTTGTTCTTAAACTGCAACTTTTACAAGACTATTTTTGTTTCTATGCCTTCTCTCTTACATAATCACATAACCACAAATAACATCCACAAATCCATAAATGGGCTGGGTTTTATTGAGAGTATTATGGTCCGGGTCACCTGGCTGAGTCAGTAGACCATGCGACCCTGAGTTCAAGCCCCATGTTGGGCATAGAGCCGACTTACAAAAAAAAAAAAAAAAGAAAAAAGAAAAAAATTTACGAGTAGTATCCTATCATTTAAAAAACGTTAAAGCGTAAGTCTTAAATATAGCTAGTGTAATTATTATTTGCATATGTGGCATAAACCCCTTATTAGGTGCTGGAGAAGTAATCATTTGTTTTACCTAAACAAAAACACATTGTACCTATATTATAAAAAAAATCTACCTATGTGATAGAACTACATTTAACTAAATACACTCACACTTACATGTAAAGCTAAGGAAATCTGAATATCATAGGTGGATTATATCAGTATCCATATCCTGGATAGGATACATATACTATTCATATAGTATAATAATATATGCAGGATGTTACCATTGGGGGACACTGGGTGAAGGGTATATGGTATCACTGTGTATTATTTCTTACAACTGCATGTCAGTCTACAGTAACCTCAAATGTTTTTTAAAATGAAGAGGGCATGGGGCGCCTGGGTGGCTCGGTCGGTTAAGCGTCCCACTTCGGCTCAGGTCACGATCTCATGGTCCGTGAGTTCGAGCCCCGCGTCGGGCTCTGTGCTGACAGCTCGGAGCCTGGAGCCTGTTTCAGATTCTGTGTCTCCCTCTCTCTCTGCCCCTCCCCTGTTCATGCTCTGCCTCTCTCTGTCTCAAAAATAAATAAACGTTAAAAAAAAAAATTAAAATGAAGGGGGCAGCTCTTTCTGCCCTCAGGTCCTGTCCCTGTGCTATAATAAAAACACCTTTTGTACTGAAAAAAATAAAATAAAAATAAAATGAAGGGGAAAAAACATTACACCCATTCTATGTGCCTTAATGTCTGTTTTGACAAGAGTCAAATAGCAGTTCTGATATCTTATAAAACCTTTACTGGCAATTAATGTATTCAGGAATAAAATTAATTAAAGTAATATTTTAGGTACTAATATGTAATATGTATAATATACTGTTAATATAAACATAAAAGAATACAATATAATGAATAAAATAATATTAATATAAAATTAGATTAAATGTGTATTATTCATCTTTATTTTGTTATGTAATAGCGTGAATAAATCTGTGTCAGAGTTAGGTGTTGGCAACTATTTCATTTTAAGAACATATGTGAACATTAAAAAGCCCACCCAAGCCTGAGCCAGATCACAGCCTTTCCACTGAAATGTCTCTTTGATTGCATAGATCTGTTTAGGGAGAATCTACTTTTTCCCCTAAAACATCATTTTGAAAATACCTGGTTATATTAATTCATTCAACAAATATTTATAGTCACGTCACAGATACCACTGTGAGTTCTTTGTCATTTAATCCTCACAACAGCTCTGTGAGGTGGGTATTATCGCTTGTGTTTTATAGATGAGGAAACAGCATAGAGGTGTTAAGTAACTTAAGGTATTTTCCGCAAGTCAGTATAACTGGAATTTGAACCCACGTAGTCTGATCCAGAGTCCTTGCTCTAAAGTGCTGTGTTATGTTGGCTCCCCATTCTTCAACATGAAGAATCCTGTATCTTATACATATTCAGTATAGGTGTTCAGACATAAAAGTATTCTAGAATGGATTACTGCATAGACAGGTCTGTGCAATTTTCAGTTTAATAGACATTATAGTATCCACATCAACAAAACAGTGTTTCTATAGACCTGCCGTGATCTGAAGTATCTCTTAGAAAGAAATGTTGTACCTCCCTACCCCCCCCCCCCCGATTTATTTCTTACTCCATCCCAGTAATGTTGTCCCTTTGCATTTTTCTCACACAGTGCTACTGTATTTCATGAACTGGTATATAAACAAACCAAAATTATTTCTTCAAATCAAGAACTTATATATGAAGGACGACGTTTAGTTATAGAACCTGGAAGACTGGCACAGCATTTTCCTAAAACTACTGAGGAAAATCCCATCTTTGTAGTGAGTCGGGAACCTCTGAGTACCATAGGATTAATATATGAGAAAAGTAAGTTGGAATTTTTCTAGTGTTCTTCATAGCCATTAAAAAAAAAAATGACCTGTAAAAATGATTGGCATCTTCATAAAGTTGATTGATGAGGACAGTAATGTAGAATTTTCATAAACTTAAAAATTTTATAAATAAGTTGAATGAGACTAGTAATAAAATTGAAAAGCCTTGTAGGAACATAATTTGACCTTAAATATTTTGTGTCATAAAATGGTAGTTTGTCATGTATGCTTTACTGTAGCTCTCTGCTTTTAGTATTTTACTAACATTCAAAATAACCTTTTGTATCACAAGTTTGAGCCAATATTTATTGTGTCCACTGTGAATAGGACACTTTGTCAGGCTTTGGAATCTATGAAAAATCAGATCTACATTTTGGAATCTTAAATTATTAATTGTACTGGTGAAAAAAAAAATTACCCAGATATTTACTTTTCTGTTTGGATCTTTGGGATTTGATTTAGATTTAAAGAGAAGCATTGAGCTTGTGTTGTATTGGAATATATCTAAGAAAAGAACTAAACTCCTTAGAAATATTTCTGGTAATTTCTTAGTTGTTAAAGAATGAGCATTTTTGCTTCAAGTGATTTTTTTTTTTAACCAGGAAAAGAACATAAAAGAGTTTTGTTACTAATGTTTAATTTGGGGGTAATGTAGATGTTAATGTTTAATTTAGAGATTGCTGTATAAAAGCTATAGTAATTTATTCAAAATACTTTATTTCTGATTTTAATTTTTTTACTTCATATTTCAGTTTCCCTTCCTAAAGTACATCCACGTTACGATTTAGATGGGGATGCTAGCATGGCTAAGGTTAGTGTTTAATTAAGTTACTATGTAAACATCTGAATTAAAATTATCTTATCAACAATGGAAGCAATAAAATGTGTTATCTTTACATACGCCTATATGATTTAAGAACTTATTCATTTAAGTTGTTATCCATTGCAGGGGCACCTGGGTGGCTCAGTCGGTTAAATGTCCGACTTAGGCTCAGGTCATGATCTCGTAGTTTGTGAGTTTGAGCCCTGCGTCGGGCTCTGTGCTGACAGCTCAGAGCCTGGAGCCTGCTTCGGATTCTGTGTTTCCCATTCTCTCTGCTCCTCCCTGGCTCATGCTCTATCCCTGTCTGTCTCTCAAAAATATAATGTTCAAAAAAAAAATTGTTACCCAATGCAGATTATTTTGTTCTTTTTTGTTAATTTTTTTTTTAACATTTATTTAATTTTGAGAGACAGAGTGAGACAGAGCACGAGTGGGGGAGGAGCAAAGAGAGAGAGGCGGGGACCCAGAATCCAAAGCAGGCTCCAGGCTCTGAGCTGTTAGCACAGAGCTCAATGCAGGGCTCAAGCCCACAGACCATGAGAGACCATGTCCCAAGCCGAAGTCAGACGCTTAACTGACTGAGCCACCTGGGTACCCCTCTTTCTTCCTTATATCTTTTGTTAAATTCCTCAGAAAATTTTCTCTATTGAGACAGAACGTTTAACATTATCATGTTAAGGCTGAAATATTTATTGTATCTGTCCTTAGCTTTTAGAAATTGGTAGTTTGTGTTTTTAAATTAACCTGATAAAAATATATAAGCTTGAAAATTTTTATGTAAAAGTTTTTCTTATCCTGTACCACAATTTGCACCAAATACTGACATTTGTGTTTCTTCATTAGGCAATAACAGGAGTTGTATGTTATGCTTGTAAAATTGCCAATACCTTGCTGCTTTATCAGGAATTAATGCGAAAGGGGATACGATGGTTGATGTAAGTAATAGACTGAAATTGAAAATGAGTGGTAACTGCTCCATCGTTGATACTTTACCTCTTCAGACTAAGAAGCATCAAGTGCTTGGGGTTTTTTATTGTTTGGTTTGGTTTTTAAGGATTTTATCTTTCCTTTTTTAATTTTATTTTTTTGAGAGAAAGAGAGAGACAGAATGGGAGCAGGAGAGGGGGCAGAGGGAGAGAGAGAAAGGGAGAGAGAGAATCCCAACCTGGCTCCATGCTCTGTGCAGAGCCCAGCACAGGGCTCGATCCCACAAACTGTCAGACCATGACCTGAGGTGCAGTCAAGAGTCACATGCTCAACTGACTGAGCCACCCAGGCTCATTCCTAAAGATTTTATTTTTAAGTCATCTCTACACCCAGTGTAGGGCTCGAACTCACTACCGCAAGATCCAAAGTCACATGCTCCACCTACTGAGCCAGCCAGGCACCCCTTCTGTAATATTATAATACATTTGTTTCACATTTGGTGTACAAAACATTTAGCAACTATTTTTTTATTTGATTCCTGCAGCAGCTTGTGAGATACATAGGACAAATAGTATCTGAATTTTAAAACTTATGCCACACTGTACATACAGGTGATGGTAAATGAATTCTTTTTCCAAGGACTTGACTCAGCTGTCATTTCACTCTCTTGGTGGGTGGCCTTTGGCATTGTTGTAATCCAAGATAGTCTGGACTTGTTCTAGAATTCTAGCCCCAGGCAACCTCTCATATGCTTTCTGTCTATATAGATTTGCCTATTTGAGACACTTCATATAAATGAAATTATACAATGGAGTACAAACTCACCTTGACAAGCAATAAGAGCTGTTGTTTTTTTTTTTTTTTTTTAAGTAAATCATGTTAATATAGTTACTCTGGCTCAGAATATTGATTAATTAAGTATTATCTTTCCTGAAAGTGACCCTAAGAAATATTTTGTGGATGAAGATGATTTGCCCCCCCCCTTTTTTTTTTACTTTTCATGATTTGTAGATGTTCTTTCCATCTGATAGAAATGGAGAATAAATGGTCTCTCTTGAACATCATGCCTCTAGTTTCTGTACACCATCATTTAAGGCTTTTGAATTTTATACACACACAGCAATGGCCTCGTGTTCCCTGGGATCATAATGCCCTTTGGCCTAGTGCTTGTGACAGTTTATATGTACCTCCCTCACGCCTATCCTTCCCTTCTTACGAAAGCATGTCATCATTCTCATCCTGCTGGTGCTTTAAGAAGAAAAAAGAATGACACTTTTTTTGTTAAACTCATAAGTTTATGGGTTTTTTTTTTTTAGGTGTTCACATATCCAGCTTATAAGCCTATGCTTTTCTCTTTCCATTAAGAAGGCTTTTTGTTTTTACTAAATTTCTGGAAAAATCTGAGTGTTGACTCCATTTACTTTTGTGGTATTGTAACTAACAGCTCTCATGTTCTCTTGTTCTTGTTATGTACCACAGTCACTGCTCCGTGAAGCTTTTATTCCTTTTACCTATTAACTTTTAGTTTAATAAGTCATGAGAAAATAGTTTTTTGTTTTGCTTTGGTTTTTGGTTTGGGGTTTTTTTTGAAAATGGGTTTTGTTTTGTTTTTTAATTTTTTTATTAAAAAAATTTTTTTTAATGTTTATTTATTTTTTGAGAGAGAGAGAGAGTGAGTGAGTGTGAGCAGGGGCGGGGCAGAGAGAGAGAGGGAGGCACAGACTCCGAAGCAGGTTCCAGGCTCTGAACTGTCAGCACAGAGCCCGATGTGGGGCTCAAACCCACAAGCTGTGAGATCATGCATGACCTGAGCCAAAGCCAGATGCTTAACCGACTGAGCCACCCAGGCACCCCGAAAATGGTTTTTAATGTAAGACCACTGCTGGCAAGCTTTTTCAGTTAGTAATTTTTTTTTCCTTTTTTTTTTTTCACCAATAAAGGACTTTATTTGAAATCTGTATCTATTCCATGTTTCAAACACGACAGTTTTGTATTAGAAATACAGCTCTCTGCCGCTAACTATGGGGGATATTTGCCCTGCTAATTAACCAAAATTAAAAGGATCCAAAGAGACAGAGAGTGACCCAAGAAAGCCTCTGATGGTCTATGAACTTGAGCTCCTGTCTCTCATACTCCTTTGTTGTTAATTTTTTTAATCAAAAAATATTTTTTTAGGAATAGAATTTAGTGATTAATCATTTAATAACACCTAGTGCTCATCCCAGAGTCCTCCTTAATGCCCAGTTCCCCCTCAGCACTTCTTCCACCCAACACCCCACCACCAACCTTCAACTTGTGCTCTGTATTTAGGAGTCTCTTATGGTTTATCTTCCTGTCTGTTTTTACGTTATTTTTGCTTCCCTTCCCTTATGTTCATCTGTTTTGTATCTTAAAGTCCTCATATGAGTGAAATCATAAGATACTTATCTTTCTCTGACTTATTTTGCTTAGCATAATACACTCTAGTTCCATCCACATTGTTGCAAATGACAAGATTTCATTCTTTTGATTGCCGAGTAGTACTCCGTTGTGTGTACATATATATATATATATATATATATATATATATATATATATATATATATGTACACACACCATATCTCTTTTATCCATTCATCTATTGATGGACATTTGGGCTCTTTCTGTACTGTAGTGCAATTGCTGGGTAAGAGGGTAGTTCTACTTTTAATTATTTGAGGAACCTCCATACTGTTTTCCAGAGTGGCTGCACCAGTTTGTGTTCCCACCAACAATGCAAAAGAGATCATCTTTCTATGCATCCTCACCAATATTCGTGTTGCCTGAGTCGTTAATTTTAGCCATTCTGACAGGCGTGAGGTGGTATCTCATTGTGGTTTTGATTTGTATTTCCCTGATGATGAGTGATGTTGAGCATTTTTTCATGTGTCGGTTGGCCATCTGGATGTCTTCTTTGGAAAAGTGTCTATTCGTGTCTTTGGCCCATTTCTTCACTGGATTATTTGTTTTTTGGGTGTTGAGTTTGATGAGTTCTTTATAGATTTTGGATACTAACCCTCTATCTGATAGGTCATTTGCAAATATCTTCTCCCATTCCGTCAGTTGCCTTTTAGTTTTGCTGATTGTTTCTCTGTGCAGAAGCGTCTTATCTTGATGAAGTCCCAATAGTTCATTTTCACTTTTGTTTCCCTTGCCTCTGGGTGACATGTCAAGTAAGAAGTTGCTGTGGTTGAGGTCAAAGAGGTTGTTGCCTGTTTTGTCCTCTAGGATTTTGATGGTTTCCTGCCTTACATTGAGGTCTTTCATACATTTTGAGTTTATTTTTGTGTATGGTGTAAGAAAGTGATCCAGGTTCATTCTTCTGCATGTCGCTGCCCAGTTTTCCCAGCACCGTTTGTTGAAGAGACTTTTTTCCACTGGATATTCTTTCCTGCTTTGTCAAAGATTAGCTGGCCATACGTTTGTGGGTCTATTTCTGGGTTCTCTATTCTGTTGCATTGATCTATGTGTCTGCTTTTGTGCCAGTACCATACTGTCTTGATGATTACAGCTTGAAGTCCAGAATTGTGATGCCTCCAGCTTTGATTTCCTTTTTCAGGATTGCTTTGGCTATACGGGGTCTTTTCTGGTTCCATGCAAATTTTAGGATTGTTTGTTCCAGGTCTGTGAAGAATGCTTGGTGATATTTTGATAGGGATTGCCAGTTAGTAAATATTTTAGACTTTGTGGGCCATATAAGGTCTCTTATTTATTTATTTATTTATTTTTTACAGCCTTTAAAAATATAAGTATCATTCTTAGCAAAAGCAAACATCAGGCCTTAGTTTGTTGACCCTTAATGTAGACCAAAAGCCCTCCAGTTTTATTATTAATTATGTCATCCTCCTCCTTCAGAGATCATAATTTATGAGCAATAAAAATTAATTCTGGTGGTATAAAGCATAACACATATGGCTTATTTGTATGATTGTAGTTTAGTTTACACTGTTTAATATAATTTTAATGCCTTAGATTTCTAAACTGTTAATCCAATAAGTAGTAACTAATGGCCCGTGCCCTAGATATGTATAAGGGTCACAGAGATGCTTTCAGTAATAAAAAGTGAATTGGCGAGACTCAGGCCAAGGGGGACAAAAATGAATTGGCTTTCATAATATAAGACTGTTAATAAACTTGTCTGAAGAGTAGTAACAGCAGTGTAATTAGTGATGGACAAGAGGAAACAAATCATTCCTTAGGTAAACTAATGAGGGTATTATTATTTTTTAGAGAATTAGTTAAAGATGATTATAATGAAACTGTTCACAAAAAGACAGAAGTTGTGATCACACTGGATTTCTGCATCAGAAACATTGAAAAAACTGTGAAAGTGTAAGTAGATTACTTCCTTCCTAATAGTGGTGAAAATGTTAAACATCCACTTATGTCGTTATCCTCGGCGTAGTAGAACATGCTGTGCAGGTGTTTGAGTCGAGACACCACTTTCGATTGAGTTACTTCCTCACAAAGCCAAAATTATTTAGTTGTCTCAGTACAAAGTGAACATTTGGCAGCATTTCTCCTTCCCCTTACAAAGGAAGAGGTAATCTGACAGAAACGTCTCAGTTTTTAATTTTGCAAAGCAGACACTCTGAATAGGAAAATATAGAACCTAGAGTCAACAAAGGAAGCGGGAAGAGGTATTCTAGAACTGTATTTTAGTAGTTGTAGAATTTGGGGATTACTTTTAGTTTACTCTTACTTATTAATCTTATCCCTGAGACTGTTTTGAAACAATATTTTAGACTTCTGTCTTTCTAGGCTGTATTATTTGTACTGCAGAAGAAATACAATAATTGAATTCAGTATGACCTCCAATCTGTAATCTAGTAGTTTGACCATTATCATGGCGTAAGACTGTTGGAAATTAAGTTGTCTTTTATATTTTGTATAAAAATTTATAAGTAGGAGTATATAAAATTCCTTCTTTACAGAGACATCAAGTTTTCTTGGAATCTGTTGCTTATAGGCTTTGCATTCAATATTTTATTCTTAAATAGTTACGATAATAAAAACTCAGGTATAATTTATAAAACATCTTTTAAAATCTTTATATTCAAAAATCTGTATATTCATTATGCTCATTGAATTTTTCCATGCTTGTTTTCATACAGATACGAAAAGTTGATGAAGATCAACCTAGAAGCAGCAGAGTTAGGTGAAATTTCAGACATACACACCAAATTGTTGAGAGTGAGTATTTACACAATTATGACAGTCATTGGCTCATAACCTATTCCTTTGCTAGTCAGATTAGATCTCAGCTTTCCTAGAAAGATGATATACCTAAAGGACTTCCAGAGAAGGGGTAGCCTTTTCCCATCTTTAGGAACTATTTACAATATTTAAATTCCCTTACTGACATGAAGTTCTTCATGATGTTTCCAAGTGCCTGCTTTGCTTTAAGTCCTTTTCTCTCTAAAGTCTCTCTCAAGTCTCCCTTTAAAATCCATAATGCTCAGGGCGCCTGGGTGGCTTAAGTCATTAAGCGTCTAGCTCTTGATTTCAGCTCAGCTCATGATCTTGTTCATGAGTTCACCCTGACAGTGTGGAGCCTGCTTGGGATTCTCTCTCCCTCTCTCTCTCTCTTCCCTTCCCCAGCTCACTTGATCGCTTGCTCTCTCTGTCTCAAATAAATAAACATTATTCTTAAAAAGGGGGGGCAGGGCACCTGGGTGGCTCCGTCAGTTGAGCAGCCTGCCTTGGCTCGGGTCATGATCTCATGGCATTCTGATTATTGTTTCTGTATTTTGCTGATCTGCATCTGAACCCACTGGTTTTATTTAGCTTTCCAGTTCTCAGGGAACGATAGAAACCAGTCTTCAGGATATCGAAAGCAGATTATCTCCAGGTGGATTGTTGGCAGACATGTGGGCCCATCAAGAAGGCACTCATCCAAAAGATAGACAGTAGGTTATATAACTTTATTGGTAGTTTCTGCTCTTATTCTTAAATGTCCTTTTTCACATTAACTTATATAATTTACTTGGATTTTTTTTCTTATATAGTGTAGAAAAACTACAAGTCCTGCTAAATTGCATCACAGAGATTTACTATCAGTTCAAAAAAGACAAAGCAGAACGTAGTGAGTAAAATTTGCCATTTGTTAATCTAATGAATCAATTCTACTAGTTGTAATTCAGTTGAATTCATTTGGTATATTTCTGAGGGTGGTTCCTTAAGTTATTTATTTCAGAGACTTGATTCTGTTGGGAAAGAGGTTGAATATACTAAAAATTATTCCTAAAACAATCTTTTGAAAATTTTAAATCAGGGGTCCTGAACTCCAAAATCTCTAGAGGCCAGTCATAGAAAAGAAAATGATTGGCCACTGGAGACAGGAGGACAGGAGAGGAAGTACCCCGTCTAAAGAGGAGAGCCACTACTCAGATTCACCAGATTCATTGCCCAATCTTCCTGTTCTCAAGGGAAGCTGGAAGTACAGATTTTTATTAAAAACCCTGGGGACACCTGGCTGGCTCAGTTGGTGGAGTGTGTGACTCTCAATCTTGGGGTCATGGGTTTAAGCCCCACGTCAGGTATAGAGATCACATAAATAAATAAATCTTTTTTTTTTTTAAAGGAAAAAAATGTCCTGATTTTAAATGTTGGCAGTTCATTTTTTTTTCTTTTTTTTGATGTTGACACTGTATAGATCAAATGAAAGCATTGGGCTACATATCTAAGCCATGAGTCATGAGTTTGTGACATCTGCTCTAAACTCTGCCTTTTTGGGGTGCCTGGCTGGCTTAGTCAGTGGAATATACAACTCTTGATCTTGCAGTTGTGAGTCCCACATTGGGTGTAGAGATTTCTTAAAGATAAAATCTTAAAAAGAAAACCCTCTTGCCCTTTTTGAAGTCATAATTTCAAAAGATAAAAACTTTTGCATGACTCTGTGATTCTACATTTACAGAAGCAATATTTCTTATTTGTAGGACTAGCTTATAATGAAGAACAGATCCACAAATTTGATAAGTAAGTGTCCATATTATGTTTAACAGTTGTTTTCAGGGTTATGTTATTAATATAATTCCTCTTAAAATTGAAATTAATTACAATGAAAAATACATTTTCATCTTAGCTTTACAGAATTGTTACTGTGTATGTACATATTTGAGGTCCATGTGTCTGGTCCCTGATTGAGAGGTTGAAGAGAAGGGAGAATAAGGAGGTGGTCTTCTGCCTCACATGCTCTGATTGCAGAAGGACAAATAAGGAAGAACATAGACAAGGCCAGGCTTAACCACTTTCTTACCTTGACTTCATTGAATAAGTATTTGTGACCATTCTCCTTTATGAACCTTCTCTTTTGCTTCCTGCTGCTTTAATGTCGATTTTAGAAACCTTTGGCTTTCTACTATAAATATTCTAAAGCCATAACAGTCATTATTAAGAAACATAAGTTTTATATGTTTGAAAAGTTTTTAATATTTGAAGCAGAAATCGTGACATTGGTTTAAACCTACGATTATTTCTAAATTATAGGCAAAAACTGTATTACCATGCAACAAAAGCTATGACCCATTTTACAGACGAATGTGTTAAAAAATATGAGGCATTTTTGGATAAGTCAGAAGAATGGATGAGGTAAGTAAGCTTTGTGGTTGACTGCACAATGTACAATTCAGTGAATGTTGTATTTTTTAAGTAACATTGATATTAGACTGCTTATTGATTCTTTTTGGTTTTCAGAAAGATGCTTCATCTTAGGAAACAGTTATTATCACTAACTAATCAGTGTTTTGATATTGAAGAAGAAGTGTCGAAGTATCAAGATTATACAAATGAGGTATGACTATGAAAAGTATCTAGAAAACATCTTTTTCCTACTAGGAAAAAAATGTATTTCTTCTCAGTTTGAAATGATTGAAAAGGGAGAAATAGGACATAAATTGCCTTATATTCAGTTCTGTTTACCCATTTTTAATATGTGTTTGAGCCAAGTTTTCAGAACTTAGATGTCTTACGATTAAAAGCATATGATAAAATATTTAAAAATTTTTTTTTTACATTTATTTATTTTTGAGAGACAGAGAGAGACAGAGCACTAGTTGGGGAGGGATAGAGAGAGAGGGAGATACAGAATCCGAAGCTGTCAGCACAGAGCCCGACGTGGGGCTCGAACGCACAAACCGTGAGATCATGACCTGAGCCGAAGTCAGACACTTAACTGACTGAGCCACCCAGGCACCCCTAAAAGCATATGATAAAATATTTTTAAAAAAATTTTAAAGCATACGTTAGAACATTCTTTTATCTATAAGAAAAGTTTTCTTTAGGGGCTCCTGGGTGGCTCAGCCGGTTAAGTATCAGACTTGGGCTCAGGTCATGGTCTCACAGTTGGTGAGTTCGAGCCCCACATCTGGCTCTGTGCTGACAGCTCACAGCCTGGAGCCTGCTTCGGATTCTGTGTCTCCCTCTCTCTCTGCCCCTCCCCCACTTGCACTCTGTCTCCCTCTCTCTCCAAAATAAATAAAACATTAAATTTTTTTTCAAAAGAAAAGAGAAGATTTTCTTAGAGTATTCATTTAAGTACTGTATCATTCATGGTTTTGAAATTAAAATTTAAAAGCTATAAAGGGCTTAATAAACCTGGAACATTTGATGTAAGATCTGTAGTTTGTACTTCGTTCGGTGATTGATGTGAATTTTTTTCGATGTTTTAGTTACAAGAAACTTTGCCTCAAAAAATGTTTGCAGCCTCCAGTGGAATCAAACATACCATGACCCCAATTTATCCATGTTCTAATACATTAGTGGAAATGACTCTTGGGTAAGAAATTTATTATTTGGTAACTATTATGTTTCTGTTCATTTTTATTTCACTTTGTGATCTTGCTCTTTTATTTTGAAATTTTTGGTGTTTGTGGTGACTATACTTGCTAATGTATTTAATGGCTTACTTCAGTCAAGAGAACTAAAACATGGTGTAATTCTAAAACATTTGCATACTTTTTTGAGCAGAGACATTCTTATTTTGTTTGTATAGTATGAAGAAATTAAAGGAAGAGATGGAAGGAGTGGTTAAAGAACTTGCTGAAAATAATCATATTTTAGAAAGGTGAGTAATGGAAATGCCATTCTGCTCTTTTTCTCTTTTTTTTTTTTAAATGTTTTTATGTTTGTTTATTTTTGAGAGAGAGAGAGAGAGAGAGAGAGAGAGAGAGAGAGAAAGAACATGAGCAGGGGAGGGGCAGAGAGAGAGAGGGAACACAGAATCAGAAGCAGGCTCCAGGCTCCTAGCTGTCAGCACACAGCCAGGCGCAGGGCTCGAACTCATAAACCGTAAGTTTATGACCTGAGCCGAAGTCGGACACTCAACCGCCTGAGCCACCCAGGTGCTCCTCTGCCCTGTGGTTTTCTGTGCACTAGAGCACATATAGATCTAAACTTGTACCTGTCTGTCTGTAGTAGTAGGTTAAGTAGTGGGAAAAGGATAGATATCAAGTCAAGAACCCTTATGTTTTGCGATTTCCGTGGTGCCCTGTAATGTGCTTGAGGTTGGTTGGATAAAGACAAGTGAACTGTGATTGATTCCATTTTATAGAAGCACTGGTTAATAGAATTATTTGCTTATTTGAGTCAGTTTGTGAAAATGAAAATCTTTTGCACGTTATTTTTCATACATTTTCTCATTAGAATCATAAGTTTAAATTTTGGAATCAGAATGGCTTATAAGAGGCACCTGCCTGGCTGGCTTAGAGCATGTGACTCTTGATCTCAGGGTTGTAAGTTTGAGCCTGACACCGGGTGAAGAGATTACTTAAAAACAACATCTTTCAAAAGGAACAAAGAGTGGCTCATAAGATGCTGGTGCTCTGGTGCTCTGTAACTTACAAGCCCTCTGCAAACCTCTGTGCGGGTGAGCGCCCTCTGTAAATGCAGTTCCTTGAGAGCTGGGTATCAGCTTTCCTACATATCCTCATAGATCAGGGAGGGGCACCTGGCTGGCTCAGGCAGAAGAGCATGTGACTCTGGATCTTGGGGTTGTGAGTTTGAGTCCCACATTGGGTGTAGAGATTACTTAAATAAAACTTAAAAAAAAAAAAAAATCCTCATAGATCAGGGAGAAAGAGAGTTGGAAAACACCCAGAGCCAGTAAACCCACTTTTGAATGCTATTTCCCCGTCCCAGTTCCTCAGGGAAGTTAAGGAATATTTGGCTTTCTAGTAAGAACCCTTCTCTTTGAAGCCCTTACGTGCTTATCGATATGTTCTCTAATTCCCAGCATACTAATAAAAGTACTTCACACTTGTGTGACGTTTTATATGCTTGCAGGGCACTTTCACACTGTGTAAGCTTGCTCAGCATGCATTCCAGCCTCGTACAGTAGCTGAGCAGACAGTCTCTATCCATGTTTCACAGGTACTGAAGTTCACACCCTAAGAGGTGAGCTGGAGCTGGAATCTAGCCTCCTATTTCCTCATACGGTCTTATCCCCCCTGGAACTATTCTCGCAAATAAAAGGACCAAAGAAAGTTTCCTGTAGTTTGGAAAGATTGTCAGAAAGTCACATGATTTTTTAGCTATGTGCAGAAAGTTATTTGACATTTCTTTTCTTTTTTTTTTTAATTTTTTATTTTAGAGCGCAAGTAGGGGGAGAGAAGAGAGAGAAAGAGAGAGAAAATCTTAAGCAGCTCCACACTCAGCCCAGAGCCCAATGCAGGGCTTGATCCCATGACCCTGGGATCACAGCCTGAGCCGAAATCAGGATCTGGACGCTCAACTTTGACTGAGCCACCCAAATGCCCTGACACTTGTTTTTTTTAAGTTTTTTTTTTTTTTTTTTTTTTTTTTTTTTTTTTTGAGTAATCTCTACACCCTATGTGAGGTTTAAACCCAAAACCCTGGGGTCAGGTTGCACGCTCTACCCACTGAGCCAGCCAGGTGACCTATTCACTTCTGTAGTATTATCAATTTTTTCTTTTTTTTTTTTATACATATATATATTTATTTTATTTTTAATAATTTAACTTTATTTTTTATTTTTTTTAATATACATCCAAATTAGTATATAGTGAAGCAGTGATTTCAGGAGTAAATTTCTTAATGCCCCTTACCCATTTAGCCCATCCTCCCTCCCACAACCCTTCCAGCAGCCCTCAGTTTGTTCTCCATATTTATGAGTCTCTTCATTTTGTCCCCCTCCGTTTTATTATATTATTTTTGTTTCCCTTCCCTTATGTTCATCTGTTTTGTCTCTTAAAGTCCTCATATGAGTGAAGTCATATGATTTTTGTCTTTCTCTGACTAATTTTACTTACCTATCAATTTTTTCTCAATGAATTAGTTTTTAGAATACATTCTATAAAGATTTCCTACAATATATGATTGTAAAAATTTGGAAATGAAAGGCTCTATCTGCCTTTTCTCATGATCCCCTTCCACCCCCGCAGAAGTAATTACTATTAACAGTTTGTTGTGCATGTACATTTTATGTGAATGGGATCATTCTGTTCATACTGGTTTAGTCTTTTTTCATCTAAGACTATATCACCGGTACTTTTTCATATCCATATATATAGCTCTATTTTTTCTCATTTTCTTTCTTTCTTTCTTTCTTTCTTTCTTTCTTTCTTTCTTTCTTTCTTTCTTTCTTTCTTTCTTTCTTTCTTTCTTTTTTAGAGAGCGAGGGAGAGCAAGCAGAGGGGGGACAGAGGGAGAGGGAGAGAGAATCTTAAGTGGGCTCCATGCTCAGCACAGGGCCTGATGTGGGGCTCAGTCCCACGACCCTGAGATCATGACCTGAGCCAAAATCAAGAGTCAGATGCTTAACCAACTGAGCCACTCAGGCACCCCATTTAAAGATTTTATTTTGGGGGCGCCTGGGTGGCTCAGTTGGTTGAGCGGCCGACTTCGGCTCGGGTCACGATCTCGCAGTCCGTGAGTTCGAGCCCCGCATCAGGCTCCGTGCTGACAGCTCAGAGCCTGGAGCCTGTTTTGGATTCTGTGTCTCCCTCTCTCTGACCCTCCCCCGTTCATGCTCTGTCTCTCTCTGTCTCAAAAATAAACGTTAAAAGAAATTTTTTTTTTAAATAAAAATAAAGATTTTATTTTTAAGTAATCTCTACACCCAATGTAGGGCTCAAACTCAAAACCCCAAGATCAAGAGTTGCATGCTCTGAGCTAGTCAGGCGCTTCTTTTTTCTCATTTTCAGCAGCTGCCTAATAGACTAGTGTATGGCTCTGCCGTATCTATTTGGCTGTCCTATTTGTTGGGCATTTAAGTTGTGTTAATTTTTCACAATTATAAACCATGCTTCAGTGAACTTATTTGTATGTATACCTTCATGTACTTGTGTAAGAATATTTGAGAGATTGGAGTGCCTCAGTCACTTGAACATCTGACTCTTGGTTTTGGCTTGGGTCATGATCTTGCAGTTTGTGGGTTCAAGCCCCACATCAGACTCTGTGCTGACGGTGAGGAGCCTGCTTGGGATTCTCTTTCTCCCTCTCTCTGACCCTCCCCTGCTTGGTCACTCTCTCAAAATAGATAAATTTTGGTAAAAAAAATTGTTTAGGGGCACCTGGGTGGCTCAGTCGGTTGAGCGTCTGACGTTGGCTCAACTCATGATCTCGCAGTTTGTGGATTCAAGCCCCTCCTCGGGCTCTGTGCTGACAGTGTGGAGCCTGCTTCACAGCTGTCTCCCTCTCTCTCTGCCTCTCCCCTGCTCACATTCTCTCTCTCAAAAACAAATATTAAAAAAATTGTTTGGGTACCTGGGTGGCCCAGTTAATGAAGTATCCAACTCTTGGTTTCAGTTCAGATCACGATCTCACGGTTCGTGGGTTCTGTACTGATGGTGCGGAACCTGCTTGGGATTCTTTGTCTGTCTGTCTCTCTCTCTGCCCCTTCCCCATTCACACTCTCTCTGTCTCTCCCAAAATAAATAAATAAAGTTTAAAAAATAAATAAATAAAAATTGTTTAAATAGGGGTGCCTAGGCGGCTCAGTCAGTTGAGCATCAGACTTCGGCTCAGGCCATGATCTCGCAGTTCACGAGTTTGAGCCCCACATCGGGCTCTGTGCTGACAGCTCAGAGCCTGGAGCCTGCTTCAGATTCTGTGTCTCCCTCTCTCTCTGCCCCTCTCCAGCTTGCACTCTGCCTGTCTCTCTCTCAAATAAATAAAAACATTAAAAAATTTTTAGTTTTAGTTTTAAGTAAAAAAAAAAAAGAATATTTGAGGGATCAATTTCTAGATGTTTCTAGATGTGGAATTGCTGGGTCAGAGGGCATCACATTTAAATTTTTATAAGTATTAATTTTTTCTTTTTTCTTTATTTTTTTATTATTTTGAGAGAGATAGAATGCATGTGGGAGAGAGGGAGAGAGAGGAACCCAGGCATGCTCCGCACTGTCAGCACTGAGCCTGACATGGGGCTCGAACTCAGGAAACAGATCATGACTTGAACCGAAATCAAGAGTTGGACGTTCAACCAACCGAGCCACCCAGGCACCCCAATTTTTTTTCTTTTTTTTTTTTAAGGTTATATATTTGAGAGAGAGAGCATGTGGGGTAGGGGCAGATAGAATCCCAAGCAGGCTCCACGCCAGCAGCACTGAGCCTGACTCAGGGCTCAAACTCATGAACTGTGAGATCATGACCTGAGCCCAAACCAAGAGTTGGACGCTTAACCAACTGAGCCACCCAGGCGCCCCTGTTTATTCAAATTTATATGTGTGTGTGAATTGCCTGTTGGTTTTAAAATCTTTTTTGTATTAATTTATAGCAATTTCATAGTAATTTTTTTTTTTTAGTGCCCAATTTAGTTTCTTTACAACCTTAGCTAAATATCAGCAAGGAGAAGAGACTATTAAGTAATGCTTTTAACAAGCTTTTATACTCACTTTCTTATGTCGTACGACATAGAATCCCCACTGCCCAAAGCAAGTCCCATAAGTCACTTTCCCGTTTTACTTGCAAGTTTATGTAACAATATGGTTGATATGACATGGTGTAATCGTAACTTAAATGTTAAAGGACTATGTACGGATTAGTGCCAGAACTAATAATGGAATCCAGGTCTTGAGCACTGTCTCCACATACATGGGTATCTCATTATCACTTTATTTCTTTCATATCTAAAAATCACATAATATCACCCTTCCCAGCTCAGTTTCCCCTCCTATTTCCTCATTCTATTCAAAGGAACCACCTTTCCTTCTGCTTCTGTGAACATACGTCATTTTATTTTATTTTATTTTTTTTTTTTTTACGCTTTCCAAAACAACAAAAGTATTTATTTTGAGGTATGAGAATAATAGGAAAACTAAGTGATGGGGTTTGGACTCTCATCGGGGTCTTCTGGGAAATCGGAAGCACCACCCACTTCCGCAGCTCGGTGCTTCTCCAACTTAGCAATCAATTCTTTCGCTGGATTGAAGACGCCATTGGTCTGCTGGTCACAGACATAGCAGCGAGGGGTGGTGCGGAAATGCTGCAGCGCACAGCTCTCACAGAAATAATGCCTGCACTTGGTGACAACTGGATTCTGGAAGGTCTGGCGACAGATGAAACACTTGAATGGTATTTCCTCATCATCGCTTCCCACTTCATAGTTTTCATCCTCATAGACGCCATAGCGACCCTCATCAAGCTCACGTTCGATCTGCCACCCATGCTTGTAATCTGAACGGTCATGGAGGAACTTGCAGCTGTCTCTGAAGCCACAAAAGCCAGTCTCCTTGTAGTCTTTGCAAATGTCGGGCTGGTAATCCCAGCGCACGGTGGCGCGTAGATGCTCGGGAGCTCGGATGGGGCCCTTCCTCACCATCCCGGAGGAAGCATTGCCCATAGACGTATCCTTGGGCTTCATGTGTTTCTGATAATTATTGATCCCCCGATAGATCTTGTCATCTTCCTTGCCCCTCAGCTCCTCCTGGATCTTCTGGCTGCGCTCAAAGATGGCTTGCGCGTCACGCTCCTTCTCTGTGTCTAGCTCGTAGACCGCAGTCGCGCCCATATCCTCTGGTCCCACGGGCTTGGCCGAGCGGGTGGACTTGTACACCACACCAAGGCTCTCGGGCTCGGTCGCCTCCTCCTCGCTGCTCAAGTCGCCGTAAGCCTCCTTCTGTTTACCACTGCCACGAGTCTTCTGTATCATCGGGTTGTGGATCGCCCGCTTCTTTTCCGGGCGAACCACTGTGTTGCCTTCGTCGCTGCTGCCGCTGCTGTCTCCGGACTCCTTGTCGCAGACCGGGCGCTTTCTGCGGCCTGCAGCCCCTTTTCGTGCACCGGGCTTTTTGAAGAGGAAGGTGCACACTTGGTCCGTGGTCTTTCCCGGCGAAAGTTGCTCTGCCATTTTAGAGTCCTGAGCTCCGGAACGGCTATCCATACGTCATTTTAGACACTAACTGTTTTTTATTGCCTTTCGTTAGTTTGGTGATCTTCCTTCAAAATGTTTCCATTTTCCCCCTCTCAGCCTCATCAGGCCCCCTTTCCTCCTCACATGTGAGCTGTGGTGATAACCTATTATCTGTCTTCCTAAGCCCAGGCCTTTCCCATCTGTCATGGGCTAGTACAGCCAAAGGTCTAATCATGCCATGCCACTCCTTTGGCCCAACAATTCCTAAACTCTTCTTACCTAAAAGGTCAAATCTAAATTCATACTTGAAATCACAGGATATAATCCTCTCGCCAGCCTATTCACTCACCTTCATTTCCCACTAGTCCCCAAAATAACATTCCATTGTAGCAAAGTCGCTTTACTTAACTTTACATAATTTACTCTCCGTTAAGTATGTCACACCTACTCCCAACTCCTTATCTTCGCTTTTCTAAATCCCACCCTACCAAAAGGAAGTTGTCCAATTGTTTCTAATACTTTCTAGATCACATCACTCAGCCTTTTCTCCTAAGAAGTCTCCCAAGCCACTGATTGGTATTTTTTCACATATTTATAATAATACCACCGTGTTTCAGTAAAACTTGGGGACATCATAGTTGCTTGAACTTTTTCTTTTTTTTTTTAATTTTTTTTTTAACGTTTTACTTATTTTTGAGACAGGGAGAGACAGAGCATGAACAGGGGAGGGTCAGAGAGAGGGAGACACAGAATCTGAAACAGGCTCCATCCAGGCTCTGAGCTGTCAGCACAGAGCCCGACGCGGGGCTCAAACTCACGGACCGTGAGATCATGACCTGAGCCGAAGTCGGCTGCTTAACTGACTGAGCCACCCAGGCGCCCCCGTTTCTTAAACTCTTAAATAACAGTTTATTCATCTGAAAAGTACCCTATATATTCTTTAAAATGTTGCAGGCCAAATAAATGAATCTTCTGAGATTTCCTGTTTTCTTTTGTGTTTTAGGTTTGGCTCTTTAACCATGGATGGCGGCCTTCGCAATGTTGACTGTCTTTAGCTTTCTGGGAAGTTCGAGAACAGTTTTAGTTTGCACAAGAAAATAATGCTGAGACATTCATTAAATGAGTGCCTCTATAAGTGGTCTCTTATTTCTACAATTCAGTATTTGATGCGGTCATGTAAATATGTACAATATTGTAAATACACAAGAAAATATATAAATTTTTGGCTGCTGTTAAGATGTAATTTTACCTTTTAACATTTATAATTATATGAGGACATTTGACCTCAGTGAGCACTAGAAGAAAGCCATGACCAATATGTTGAAATACTGGAGTAAGGCTAACTGGGTTGTTTCTCCGCCTGCCTACTGGAAACATTTTTTAAATGGAACCAAAATTGTCATCCTTACAAATCAGAAAAGACTGATAGTTGACAGGTTTGTAAGTGATAGGATGGAGAAGTGGCTTCTCTGGGTGAAGAGCAGAACCAAACCACTGTTTTACCAGGATCACAATTTTGGGGGAAGGATAAAGTGACATTATTTCATTTTACAAGGTGCCCAGATCCCAGTTATCCTCATGTCTCTTTAATTTCAGATAAATTACTGAGCAAAATTTTTAAAGTGATTTAATTATTAAAAACTATTCATTTTATTTTGGCCATAAGTGTATGACTGTCATAAAAAATTTTAGGGTTATTTCCACTGTTTCAAGCTGTATATTTCTTGTTTAATTTAATTCTGCTTACTCCGTCATGAAAAATATCAATAAATTTCTCAATTTTAATGTAAAGTATTTGTATTTTTCTGTGTACAACAGTTTGAGAAACAAAAGGTGTCTTTTGAAAGAAAGAATATCGATGGTGATCGTAAGTTATTCTCAGACTGTTGGATATATGGACGGTTTTGTTTCTCTTCTAAGTCTGATTCCAAGTTTAGTGTAAGTTCTCCCATAAATGTATACAAATCTAAACAGAACATTCTCTTTGAAAAATCTACCCAGAGTCCTTTGCTAAAGGGTATGTTCAGCAAGGAATTATTTCTCCAACAAGGGTGTGGTTTTGGTTGTGGTTTCTGATTTACCAGATTGAAGTGTGCGTGTACACAACCTGCGTATCACAAAGATACCACGTCCCAAAGACTGAATAAATTTGACTCCCATGAGCATTGGAAAACTGAAAATGGATTAGGACTTAATTTGAAATCGCAATGCATTATCATATTGGAGAATTTTAAGCATCATCTGTACGCATTCTAGACGTACATGCACGAGTAGGTAAATGGTCTCTGTCAACCACCTGTCCAGGCTTAGAGTTTCGGGGGGGGAGGGGCTATCTGTTGAATCCCTCTTGATTTTAATTTTCCATCCGACTATCTGACACACGTGTATTTAATTGTATCATTTTTAAATCTGCGTATCACTGAACACCAGGTTATGTGATTCCTTAATACGTTTGCTGATGTAGTTTTCAGCACCTCTGGAAAAGGTCTCCAACAAACAAACTCTTGCTGGAGGGACTGAAATTTTAGGAGCTGTATTGTTAAGAGCAAATCCATTCCGTGTTAATATTGGTTAAGAGTTAAGGTTTTATTCCCCATTACAGCAACATGGAAACCAAGCATTCTTGCTTTTTAATATTTTACCTTCAAAAATATAACCCTCTTTCAGAACATTTTAAGTTAATAAATACATGGTGATGCTACTCTGCTAACCTACTAATAACCTAATAAGTTGCATCTCCAGTCTAGTAGCCTTTTTTCCATATTAGGATATATTTTCAAACGGTAGGGATTAATGATATAAAAACGGTATATAGTTAGTGGATTTAGTTTTTCACATAAGTTATAGTTCTTTTTTTTTTATTATTTTAATGTTTATTTATGTATTTTGAGAGAGAGAGAAAAGGCTGGGAAGGAACAGAGAGAGAGAGGGAGAGAGAAAGAATCCCAAGCAGCTCTGTGCTATTAGTGCCGATCCCAAGGTGGGGCTTGATCTCACAAATCGTGACATGTCACTTGAGCCTAAATCAAGAGTTAGACGTTTAACTGACTGAGCCACCCAGGCGCCTCAGGTTATAGTTCTAACACCAGAAGAAATAAAAATGAAATAAGTGAATGTAAAGCATATGGGAAAAAAGATATTTTTGAGTAAATCAAAAAGGAATTAGAGGTTAGGGAAGAGATGTGAAAAATAATCCCATAACATCTGGAGTTCCAGGTTCAATTATTTTGGAAACTACCAAATACTGTATTAGTGGCTTATAGACCTTCTTACACTTTGTCAAGCAGGGTGCCTCTTCTTAGATACAAAAGATCTTTTCCTCAAAATTCTTCTTTAAAATATATTTATCAGTAAATTAACCAGAAAGAAATTACAATAATCTTGAATTTTTCTTGTTTTCCTGTTTTGTTTGTTTGTTTTTGAGAGAGAGGTTTCTGAGTGAATAGGTTCACTTTCATGTTCTATGCTAAAAATAAGTAAGTTGTTCGGAATTAAAGGCACTATCAGTAGGAATAAACAATCTCCACTGAAATATCAAAAACCTATTCTCCTGGGGCGCCTGGGTGGCTCAGTGGGTTAAGTGTCCGACTTGGGCTCAGATCATGATCTCACAGTTCGTGAGTTCGAGCCCCTTATCAGGCTCTGTGCTGACAGCTCAGAGTCTGGAGCCTGCTTCAGATTTGGATTCGGTATCTCCCTCTTTCTCTGCCCCTCCCCTGCTGGCACTTTGTCTCTCTCTCTTTCTCTTTCTTTCTCTCTCACAAAAATGAATAAATGTTAAAAAAAAAAAAAAAGTCTGTTCTCCTTTCAGAAGCACAGTCACAATCAGGACTAACCTTTTATTTCTGATTTCACTCCACTCAGAAGTGCCTATTACGCATTATGCTTTGTCTTTCAGGAGGTGCTGAGGGAAATTTACTCAAATGTTTAAAACTGAGAAGTGTTGAAAATATAAAGAAGTTGTAAAACTCTTGTTTTAGCTGGATCCACCACCCTACATCCCACTTTTAAGAAGACTAAAGCTGGGGCGCCTGGCTGGCTCAGTTGGAAGAGCGTGCAAATCTTGATCTTGGGGTCGTGAGTTCAAGCCCTATGTTGGGAGTAGAGATTACTTCAAAAACAAAAAAACTGAAGAACCTGCAAAAGTCTTACACTGTTGTTTTTAGTTGGACTTCCTCCCCACTTGTCACCTAGAGAAGCACTCAAAATCCACATTCCTAAGGAATACTGAAAATGGGATAGAAAACAAAGACACCGACCTGGAAATAAAAGTTGGTAATAGCATTTGGGTTACTTAGAGTATAAGTCAGCACCAGAAATGTAGTGTGATGTAAAAAAGCATACCCCAGGGGCGCCTTGGTGTGGCTCAGTCGGTTGAGCGTCTGACTTTGGCTCAGGTCATGATCTCATGGTTTGGGAGTTCAGCCCTGCATCGGGCTCTGTGCTGACAGTGCAGAGCTGGGAGCCTGCTTCAAGTTCTGTGTCTCCCCCTCCCTCCCTTCCCGTCCCCTGCTCACACTCTGTCTGGCCCTCTCTCCCTCTCAAAAATGAATAAACATTAAAAACAAACAAACACAGCCTATACGTTACATCAGGATGTTTAGGGACTAAGCAAACTGTGATAAGTTTCTTTCCGCATAAACAGAAGGCACAAGGACCAGTGGTTAGACTGGTGTCTTCAGGTGTGATGACGGGAACGTCAGTGCCAGTTGCTTGATAGACAGCTAGACATTGGTGTCTGCTGAGCTAATATGCAATAAGGGCAAAGGTCTAGAGAGAGATTCAACAAAGGGCTAAATTCTAAAATAGGACCCCGGGAAAAATTCTTGTTCTTTTACACATTTCTTGGCTTGTAAGGATCCGTCAAACTTTTTTTCCTGGGATCAATTCCTGCCCCTGTTTAAAACACATACCGTTTTTTCACTGGAAAAAAATTTCAGCTTGTACAAAATAAAACATTTTTTAATTCGTACAAGCAAACGTGACCTAGGCTATTGCTTTGGGAGGCAGCTTGTTAATCACCACCAAGTCCCACAGATTGCCGCTGAGATTCCCCCGGATGCTGAGTTTAGTGGATACCGGGTACTTTGTTCCTCTGTGAATGTAACTTCTTATGAAGGGGGAGGGGCGGGAGGGTGTGGGGAGTCTGTGCTTAAAAATTACCAAGTGTTACAATAGGTTAGAGTTTCTGAAGCTTAAAACTCTTTCTTTAGAAAGAACATCTATTAATACAGTTTCTAGTTATGAGGGCTAAGGTCTAAAGGACAAACCAAAGGAATGACAGGGGAAGGGGATTTAGGGCTAACAGGTGGTCCCCAGACATATTGGCTGGAATAGAGTTCACAGCCAAAGTGTCATATGTGGGTGTTACTGTGTTTTCCTCATCCATGCTCTCTGTAGGGAGTCATTCTGGAACATGCACAGTTCTAGCTATGGCCATAAGAAGTGACTTCAACAAGACCTTCAGAAGAATAGCCCGGCTCTTTTACTGGTTCCCCAAATCACTGACCTGCTCAAAGAATCAGAAATCCAAGTTGGTCTGGAGCCAAGGTAGAGGTAAGTTTTCTCAAGCTAATGCTTCATTACAGATACTTTTTTTCTGTTAGTAGTGTGGGGCCTCCCTCAACTATGGAGAGAAAAACAAAGCTCTTAAGGCATTATTTAACATGGTCATTTGAGGAAAAACAGAGAAAATGAAAGCGATTTGAAGGTGAGAGATTAAAAACCATGAACATTTCTTTAATTCCAATTTTATGCTTCATAGGCATGTAAGTTCAGAAAAGTTTTCTAGAGAAAGGTGGAGAATGTTTAGCTTTAAAAAAAAGTAACAAAAATAGTTTTTATTTTCAATGAACCTTAATTTGCTTGTAGAATTAAAATCATTCGGAACAAACAGAAAAGAATGATTAAATGACTGAGTTTCTCCTTTTCCTAGAAAACTAAAAAGGTCAGTGGACTTTATATTTCTTTGGTTTGGGTCAGTTTCTGCAGCATATTTTAGTCAGGTTTTGGGTTTTGTTTTTGTTTTATAGCCAGGTATTGATGTGAGATTTTAAAACACTTTAAATACACTACCACATAAAGCTCTGCATTTTCTTTATTTTTTTTTTTAATGTTTATTTATTTTTGAGAGAGAGAGAGAGAGAGAGGGAGGGGCAGAGAGAGAGGGAGACGCAGAATGTGAAGCAGGCTCCAGGCTCTGAGCTGTCAGCACAGAGCCCAACACAGGGCTCGAACTCACAGACACGAGATCATGACCTGAGCCAAAGTCGGATGCTCAACCGACTGAGCCACCCAGGTGCCCCATAAAACTCTGCATTTTCTATTCAGCCCTGCCTGACTGGAGTTTAAAAGGGTCGTGGGGCGCCTGGGTGGCTCAGTCGGTTAAGCGTCTGACTTTGGCTCAGGTCACGATCCCATGGTTTGTGGGTTTGAGCCCCACGTTGGGCTCTGTGCTGACAGCTCGGAGCCTGGAGCCTGATTCTGATTTTGTGTGTGTGTCTCTCTCTGCCCCTCCCCTGCTCATGCTCTGTCTCTCAAAAATAAATAAATGTAAAAACAAAACAAACAAACAAAAATTTTTAAAGGGTCAGAGGAGGAGGTAGGGAATGAAGGGAGTAAGGAAGGGGTCCTGGTCTGGTGTCTGAAGCCGGAGCTGGCTTTCACCTTTGTCCTCTGGGGCAGGAGGAGGGTCCAGCACAGCACCTAGAGCAAGGTAAGCAAACTCTCTTTATCAGGTTCCATCCTGCAACAGGATTACAGTTGTGATCACGTGTTCTTTGATGCCCATATAGTTCTGTGTCTTATATGGGTACTTAACATTTTCCCCTTCACTGGTAGATTATCAAACAGAATCTGATGATACAGTCGATGATCTAGAAGCAGATCCTCTCTCATTTTTTTTTTTTCAAGTAAGCTCTACACCCAACATGAGGCTTGAACTCACCACCACTAGATCAAGAGTTGCATGCTGTACCCACTGAGCCAGCCAGGCGCCCCACATCTTCTTTTAACGAAAACAAATGACAGGGCATCTGGCTGGCTTGGTTGTTTAAGTGTCTGACTCTTGATTTCTGCTCAGGTTATGATCCCAGAGTCATGGGATCAAGCCTCTTGTCCGGCTCTGTGCTAATTGTGGAGCCTGCTTAAGATTCTTTCTCTCTTTCTCTCTCTCTCTGTCCCTTTCCCTCCCCCTCCCTCTCCTCCTCTCCCCTGCTCGCGCTTGCTCTCTCTCTAAAATAAAAACCAAAACCAGAAATGACTGTGATCTATAATCACGAAGGAAGGTATCTGATTAAGAAACTTACAAAATGTAAGGCCTAGTACATTTCAAGCATGTATTTTCCCTTGAATTAAGATTTTATTTTATTCTCTTTTACTGTCAAAATAAGTTAAAAGTCCCTCTGTTTGTTTATATATATATATATATATATATATATATATATATATATATAATCCTTCAGATATGGAACAGCATAATTTGGATGTCAGAGCCCCCAGGGAACTTAGAAAAATCATCTTCTCCAATCCCCTCATTTTATTTTATTTTTTAATTTTATTTATTTTAAGTGATCTCTATACCGAATGTGGAGCTCAGACTCACGACCCTGACGTCGAGAGTCCCATGCTCTTCTGACTGAGCCAGCCAGGCATCCCTCCAATCCCTTCATTTTAAAGATGAGTAAATTACCTCCAAAAGGTTAAGTAACTTCACCTTCCAAAACTATTACATGGGAAGAACCAGAAGTTTATCCTACATTATAATTATTGACCCAGCACTCCTAATTTCTGCACCACAGTGCTATGGGGTGTGCGCATCAGAGAATGTGAACATATAAACCCTCACAGCATATTTTACAGATAGCCTTCATTAGTGGGTCATCTATCCTTGGGAAGTTTGGTTATTTATTTCCAAAGCAGAACTCGCTACTATCCTGTTTAGTTTGGAGATGAATAGCCTGTATCCAGAAATCATTTTACTTATGATCTGATAAAATACAGCCTTTTGATGAGATATTACCCCATCCTAAGGAGATTATTTAAATGTATGCCTTACAGAATTACATCTCCTTAAAAGCAAGAATTACCTTCTATCCTGTCTCCGATACTTAAAACAGTATTTTGTGTAGTGGGCAGTTTAATAACTGTTTGTCCTGTTGAATTGACATGAATACAGCCCTGTGGGATCTGAGTTAGATGAATTAAGAACGAAGTGACTCGTGGGGCACCTGGGTGGCTCAGTTGGTTAAGTGTCCGACTCTTGATTTTAGCTCAGGTCATGATCTCGCACATATCTGATCTTCGTGGGTTCAAGCCCCACATCAGGCTCTGCACTGACAGTGCGGAGTCTGCTTTGGATTCTCTCTCTCACCCTCTCTCTCTGTTCCTCCCCTACTTGTGCACTCGTGCTCTCTCTCAAGATAAATCGAAAAACTTAAAAAAAAAAAAAAAAGAATGAATTGACTCTTAGAAATAAGCTAATCCCTGGGATCTTTCCTCCAACCTTTTATGTAGACTGATGGATTGTGGCCACCTACAAAAGATTGCTTAACATCAGGTCACCTCTTCAGGATTATACTCTTTCTGTCACTTATTGATATCTTATACTCTAAAGGTGACACAGAAATAAGCCAAGGGTTCCTAACCAACTCCGTATGAAAACTCAAATGGTCTCAAGGCAAGGCAAGACAAATGATTGAGGGGCGCCTGGGTGGCGCAGTCGGTTAAGCGTCCGACTTCAGCCAGGTCACGATCTCGCGGTCCGTGAGTTCGAGCCCCGCGTCGGGCTCTGGGCTGATGGGTCGGAGCCTGGAGCCTGTTTCCGATTCTGTGTCTCCCTCTCTCTCTGCCCCTCCCCCGTTCATGCTCTGTCTCTCTCTGTCCCAAAAATAAATAAACGCTGAAAAAAAAAAAAAAAAAAAAAGACAAATGATTGATTTTTTAATTTTATTTTTCTTAAGTTTATTTTGAGAGAGACAGAGAGTGAGCAGAGGAGGGGCAGAGAGACAGGGAGAGAGAAACCCAAGCAGCCTCCGCACTATCAGCTCGCAGCCCGAGGAAGGGCTCGAACCCACGAACTGTGACATCATGACCTGAGCCGAAATCAAGAGTCCGTCACTTAACCAACTGAGCCACCCAGGCACCCCTGATGGATCTTTTAGTACCAATAAGTGAAAGCCTTCAAGTAGTAGCCTTATCACCAGGTCACATTGGCTAACTCTCCTTTATTTCTTCTCCGTCTCCCCACCTTAGAAAGCAGTAAATTACACCAAAGCATGAACTAGGAAGAAGTGTAGAAAGTCAACAAATCTGAACTCAGTACATGTCGTAAGCACCTCACTAATGTACAGTCTGGAAGGGAAAGAACAGGGAGGGGCATGTGAGGAAATCCACACTCAGTGGCCTGGAGCCATTTCTAATCCAGTTGAGAAGCCTCAGCTATAAGTGGAAACTACCGAGCTCAGGAGCAGGGCTCGGAAGGGAAGAGCTGGGGACCTGGGCGTCAGACCTTGCTCCTGCTGCTGCGGCGGCGGCCCTGAGCAAGTCACTCGACCTCCCTGATGCACGATTTCTCATCTGCAAGATGTATGGATTGGACTTGATCTCAAAGACTCCTTCCAGTTTTCCAGCTTTGTAATGCCGTGACCCTAAGATATGGTAATATAGACGAAGAGCTGAATAGTTGCTGAAGAGAGCAAAAAAGGAGGAAGGATTCTTGAAGTCAAACAGCATATCGCTGTTTAATTGCCGATATCTGAGACTTTATGTAAAATCCTATTTAAGGAGCTTCCACACCAAATGCATGCACGCTTTTTTTTAAACAAATACGAGATCTAGACTCTCCATATGTAAGAAGGTGTGAGATGAATCACAGGGAAGGAGGGGCCCCAGGGGGATCTTTTATTTTATTTTATTTTATTTTTAATTTTTTTTAACGTTTATTTATTTATTTATTTTCAATTTTTTTTTCAACGTTTATTTATTTTTGGGACAGAGAGAGACAGAGCATGAACAGGGGAGGGGCAGAGAGAGAGGGAGACACAGAATCGGAAACAGGCTCCAGGCTCTGAGCGGTCAGCACAGAGCCCGACGTGGGGCTTGAACTCACAGACCGCGAGATCGTGACCTGGCTGAAGTCGGACGCTTAACCGACTGTGCCACCCAGGCGCCCCAACGTTTATTTATTTTTGAGACAGAGAGAGACAGAGCATGAATGGGGGAGGGTCAGAGAGAGGGAGACACAGAATCTGAAACAGGCTCCAGGCTCTGAGCTGTCAGCACAGAGCCCGACGCGGGGCTCGAACTCACAGACCGCGAGATCATGACCTGAGCCGAAGTCGGCCGCTTAACCGACCGAGCCACCCAGGCGCCCCTGGGGGGGTCTTTTATACTAAAGACCTTCTCTGGTTCTCCCTCTCACCCCTTTTGCCCCAGGTTTTGGCGGTTAACTCAATGAAATTTGGTGACTGAACAAAAGTCTGTAGCTTCCTATAAGGAGGCAGATGTGAACACATCTGGAATACCCAGAAAACCACCTCCCTCCCATGGAGAAGAGGACAAAGGGGAGAGCTGCTCACCAGATAGCATCCCATTTGTTGCCAGTGTTCCATGGTTCCCTGGAGCCCTGGTAAGGACACCCCCCAACCTTGCAAGCGGAAGACTAAAGAGTAGGGTAGCATTTATTCTGTGCATTTATTCTGTGCATCAAGACGGCTTCACAAAATCAACAAGGCCTGTCTTGTACTTAGTGGCCTATAAAAAGCAACCAATTGGGGTAACTGGGTGGCTCGGTCAGTTAAGCTTGATTTGACTCTTGATTTTGGCTCAGGTCATAATCTCGTAGTTCGCGAGTTCAAGCCCCACATTGGGATCTGCACTGACAGTGCAGAGCCTGCTTGGGATTCTCTCTCTCACTCTCTCTCTCCCTCTCTGTCTCAAAATAAATAAATAAACATTAAAAAAAGAAAATGAAGACTACCCTGACTCTGAGAGAGAACAAGCTGGACGCAGATGTACAATTATCACTATCGAAGGCTGGTTATCTTTCCTCTGGGAGGAGAGAGGAGGAACTTTAGATGCAAAAAAATATATTTTTTCACACACACACGCAAGAAGAGTTCTTACAGATGATTTAAACAATAACTCGGGGGGCACCTGGGTGGCTCAGTTGGTTGGGCGTCCAACTTCAGCTCAGGTCATGATCTCACAGCTCGTGAGTTCGAGCCCCGCGTCGGGCTCTGTGCCAACAACTTGGAGCCTGGAACCTGCTTCAGGTTCTGTGTCTCCCTCTCTCTCTGCCCCTCCCCTGCTCATGCTCTGTCTCTCTCTGTCTCAGAAATAAATAAAAACATCAAAAAAAATTAAAAAAAAAAAAACAATAACTCGGGCCATACTAACAAAACACCAATACTTATGAATCTCTGAAATGTGGAAGCTGAGGGTAAGAGCCTGCTATCTTCAATGAAGTTGTCTCCCATCTAGACAGCCAAGACATTCTTCCCCGCTGAGGCACCTCTCAAATGAATGACCTCATGCATGTCCACATTCCCCAAAGTGGCCACGACCATTCCAGGTGGTCCTTAGCGAAGTTATGTCAGGACGCAGTGTAAGTTTCCTGGAAGACAAGCCCATGAGAAAGTGGCTGATGGTGGATCAAAAGATACTGCTTCTGAGCATCTCAGCCCTCGACCCTGAAGAAGCCATCCTGACTGTTGACCTAACAATCAATAGCCTGCTGGCCACCAGAATATGTGAAGAGAAGCTCTCTCCCAAAACAAATTTCTTATCCGCAGACAAGGCTGAGGAGCATTCTTCAGGTCACCCAACGTATAAGATGTTGGATAAGCAGAAAGAGAAAGGACAAGGTGTTAAAAGCCAGATCTTACCAGAAGGTACCAAAGTCTGTTAAAATCCTCAAATCTCGGGAGGTAAATAAATAATAAACCCAATGCTGAAGAGCCTGAGACTGTTCAGAGTCTAGATTCAGTTTAAAGCTGATATAGTCAAGAGACAGACCTTGAGCAGGTGAGGCTCCGGGGTCTCAGGTATGCATGTTATTACCGAGGCAAGGGTCCCACTAGAAGCAGCCAGGGTTTTGGGCAAATCTGAAGGACCTCCTACCTGTCCTAGTTCAATTGTCCTAGTTCAGTCAGTTTAGCCTCCTGGAGACAGACCCGCAAACCCTACGAGGAAGCCCTCATTCCAGAGCAATCATGGGATGTCTCCCCAAAAGAATGGTAGGTAGGGGCACCTGGGTGGCTCAGTCGGTTGAGCGTCCGACTTTGGCTCAGGTCATGGTATCACGGTTCGTGGGTTCAAGCCCCGTGTCGGGCTCTGTGCTGACAGCTCAGAGCCTGGAGCCTGCTTCGGATTCTGTGTCTCCCTCTCTCTCTGCCCCTCCCCCACTCTCACTCTGTCTCTCAAAAATGAATAAACATTAACAAAAAAAATTTTTAATAAAAAATTAAAAAAAGAAATGGTAGTACGAGATGGGGGAAATGATGGCAGTTAGGTCAAATGTAAATGAAATGGGGTTTTGATGGGCTCAAAGCAGGGCTATGCATAAAAGGATCAGCATCAGGTCTGAACAGCAAAGTGGCCCAACTCCTATGTCTTTGGAAACCACGGGTTAGATGAATATGGAATGTCATATTTAGAAAATCCTTATCTGCAGTTGTGTGCCTAGACTGGGAATCAAAGCTGCCATGTTGTGTCAAAGTGACTTAGACCCTCAAGTGACAAGTGTGATATTTCATTCTTATGGATCTTCAATCGGCAAAATTTCTCACAGTGCATGATTTGGGGGCTTTCTCAGGGAACATTATGACACTTTGTAGCTGCATGTGAGAGAAACATTAGCATTATCTGTTTATTTTCCCAGACTGTTGAATCGTAGGAGAGAGTTTAACTTTGTTTTTAATGTAAGTTTTTGTAGAAATGTTTCATTTTAATTTTTTTGAAATTTTTATTTATTTTTGAGAGAGAGAGACAGAGAGACAGCAAGTGGGGAAGGTGCAGAGAAAGAGGGAGACAAGAGGATCTGAAGCAGATTCCACACTGACAGCAGAGAGCCTGATGTGGGGTTCGAACTCATGAACCGCAAGATCATGACCTTAGCCAAGGTCAGACGCTGAACTGACTGAGCCACCCAGGTGCCCCGAGAGTTTAACTTTCTTAGTCCAAACTACTTTGTTCTTCCTCTTTTTTTCAATAGCCTCTCAATACAATTTTATTTATAATGAAACATTTTAGAGGTAACCTGTCACTTTCATATCCCACCCTTACCCCCAAGCCCCAGAGCACTCTTGTTCCCATATGGACATATTACTCAACACTAGTTGAGCCTTTATCCTGGAAATTCCCTTTACCTCTTTCTTCAGTTGGATCCCCTACTTCATGAGTCCTATTTCTTTGTTCTTTGTTTGCTCCTTCCTTTTAGTGGACAACATCTAGTAGCTTTCGGTAACAAGGGCTCATGAAAGGCATTTCATGTCTCATATGCAGAAATTCCCACAAGGAAGTGCTTTGGAACGGGTCCTTTTAAGGTTATTTATTTAACTTGGGCCACCTGGGTGGCTCAGTCACTTGAGCGTCTGACTTCAGCTCAGGTCATGATCTCTTGGTTCATGAGTTCAAGCCCTCAGGCTCCCCGCTCTCAGTGTGAAGCCCACTTTGGATCCTCTGGCTCTCCCTCTCTTGCTGCCCCTCCCCCACATGCACTCTCTCTCAAAAATAAAACATTAAAAAAAAAAAAAAGATAATTTATTTAACCAGACACTCACTGGGCCTTTTCAAACCGGAAACCCGTGTCTTTCAGTTCTGGGAAATTTTCTTGCATTATTTCTTTGATAATTCCCTACCTTCTGAGTCTTCTATTCTCCTTAAGGTTACCATACCTCTTAGATTAATCCTCACTGACCCTTTCTCTCCCGGGCCACCTCTTTGACTTTTCATCCTGCATTATATCCTAGCAACTGGTGTGGGCTCCAGGAGGATGGAAACTTGTTTTACTCCTTATCCTCAGTCCCTTCCCCAGGACCAAACAAGTTCTGGACAGTTACATATAAACCTAACAAACTCTAGAGGGACCAGAATTACTTCCTTTCAGTTTTGGAAACTCTTAATTATATAATTACTTAAGAAAAAACAGAAATATTAGGAAATAAAAGGACTGAAAAGTAATGAACGTTGAAACAATGCAATGTAGCCTCTTCTGACTCAGGGCATCTGGGCTAGGCTGCTATTTGCTTTTGTGTACACTGTGAAGAAAGACTTGGCTAAACATCATTTGAGAAGAACACAGCAGGGATGTTAAGCTGGTTCAGAGAGCCAACTTCTTCTAAGTACTTTATTACGTTATTTTTAACAAAGACCATTGCTGATTATGAAGTTAATGCTCATCGATTTCATTAAAAGGAACTGAGGGGTGCCTGTCTGGCTTGATACGATGTGCAACTCTTGATCTCGAGGTTTTAAGTTCGAACCCCACATTGGATGCAGAGATTACTTAAAAATAAAATCTTAAAAAAAAAAAACAACTGAAGTCTTACCTATTTCAGAAGGTGGCCATCAGAAAATTAGTTCTGGGCTGCCTGGGTGCCTCAGTCAGTTGAGTGTCCTACTCTTGATTTTGTCTCAGGTCACGATCCCGGGGTCCTGGGATCAAACCCCTTGTAGGGCTCCGTGCTGAGCGTGGAGCCTGCTTGAAATTCTCTCTCCTTGGGGCGCCTGGGTGGCTCAGTCGGTTGAGTGGCCGACTTCGGCTCAGGTCACGATCTCACGGTCCGTGAGAATCCTGTTTCGGATTCTGTGTCTCCCTCTCTCTGACCCTCCCCCGTTCATGCTCTGTCTCTCTCTGTCTCAAAAATAAATAAACGTTAAAAAAATAAATTAATTAATTAAAAAAAAAAAAGAAATTCTCTCTCCTTCTCCCTCTGCCCCTCCCCTGCTTAAGCTTCTCTCTCTCTCTCTCAAAATAAATGAATAAACATTAAAAAAATATGTTAGTTCTTAGGGCAGTAGAAATCAGAACAGCATTCGCCTGGCAAGAGATGAGGAGGACTGACTACAAAGGGCCATGAGAGCTGATGGAAACGTGTCATATCTTCACTGGGGTGGTGGTTACATAGGTGTGGACCTCAAAACTTGCCCAACTGAAAACCGTGTTTCCCTGTCTGTAAACTATACTGCAAGGAAGTTAACCTAGATCTTTATGTCCTCTGAAGAGATTTCAGGTCAGAGCAACGTTGTGGGCGATGTTAGAACCAAACCACCTGGGCTCACCACGTTCCACGTGTGACCTTGGTCTAGTTCTCAGTCTCTCTCTAAATTGGGGATAATAGCGGTACCTCCCTTGTAGGATTATTCATGAAGCTAGAGTGAGTTGATAGAAATAATGCCTTTAGGGGCGCCTGGCTGACTCAGAAGAGCATGTGACTCTTGATTTCGGCATTGTGAGTTTGAGCCCCGCATGGGGTGTGAGATCACATAATGCATTTACATCAGAAACTGGCACAAAAGTACTTAATAGGTGTTAGCTTCAATGTCTGGTTGTAATGGTGCATTCAGAAAGGCTGCTAATTTTTGATCCTTTAAAGCAAAAAACAAAGAAAAATCGTGTTGTAGATTTCGGGACTGGAAGTCTAGATAAATGTGTTAAATATGAATGTGGTATTTCAGGTCTCTGGTTTTCTGTTATTATTCCTGCCAGCTAAAAGAATATTGAGGTCATTACTAAAAAGAGGACACTGGAAAAAAAAAGAGAAACCAAATGATTGGTTGAAATAGGGGGTGTTGGGGCACCTGAGTGGCTCAGTCGGTTAAGCGTCTGACTCTTGATCTCAGCTCAGGTCTTGATCTCAGAGTCGTGAGTTCAAGCCCTGCGTTAAGGTCCGTGCTGGGCATGAAGCGTACTTTAAAAAAAAAAGAAAGAAAATAGGGGGGTGTCGATATAATCTCTGGAGAGTCTACAAATAAAGTCTTAGAATAGATGGATTTGAAATGTCTATGAGCCCAGCAACAAAAGCAACAATAGGCAAGTGGGACTACATCAAAATAAAAAGTTTCTGCATGGCAAACAGTCACTAGAGTAAAAAAGACAATCTATGGAATGGGAGAAAACATTTGCAAACCATATGCCCCATAAGGAGTTAATTTCCACAATATATAAGGAACTCCTACAGCTCAATAACAAAAAAACCCCACTAACCCAATTTTCAAATGGGCAAAGGACTTGAACAGACATTTCTCCAAAGACGTACAAATGACCAACAGGTACATGTAAAGGTGCTTGATTGACATCACTCATTATCAGGGAAATGCACATCAAAACCACAATGAGATACCGTCTCCCAACTGTTAGGATGGGCGTTACCAGAGAGAAAAAAACAAGTGTTGGTGAGGATGTGGAGATGTTGAAACCCTTATACTCTGTTGTGAATGCAAAATGTGCAACCACTATAGAAAATAGCGTGGAGATTTCTCAAAAAATTAAAATAGAACTACCATATGATGTAGCATTCCAAGTCTCGGTATTTATCCCTCCAAAAGTGAAATCAGGATCTCAAAGAGATGTTAACACTCCCGCACTCATTGCAACACTATTCTCAATAGCCAGGATGGGGAAACAATCTAAATGTCCATTGACAGATGAATGGATTTTTTAAACTGTGGTACCTACATGCAATGAAATGTTATTTCACCTTTAAAAAAAAAAAAATTTTTTTTCCTGAGAGAGAGAGAGAGAGTGCAAGTGGGGAAGGAGCAGAGAGAGAGAGGGAGACACAGAATCCAAAGCAGGCTCCAGGCGCTGAGCTGTGAGCACAGAGCCCAACAAGAGGATCAAACTCACAAACTGTGAGATCATGACCCGAGTCGAAGTCGGACGCTTAACTGATCGAGCCACCCAGGCGCCCCGAAATGTTATTTCACCTTTAAAAAGAACGATATCCTGCAGTATGTGACTACATGGACGAACCTTGAGCATATTGTACGAAGTGAAATAAGGCAGTCACAGAAGGAGATTCATGGTTCCACTTCTGTGAGGTATCTAAAATAGTCAAAACTCAAAGACGCCAAGACCAGAATGGTGGTTGCCAGGGGCTTGGGGGAGAGAAAAAGTGGGAATTGCTCATCAATGGGCATAAAATTTCAGCTATGCAAGATGAATAAACTCCAGAGACCTGCTGTAAATTGTCCCTCTGGATAACAATACTGTATTGTACACTTACCTATTAAAAGGCTCTCATGTCAAATGTGTTTCTCACAATAAAATAAAAAAGATTTCTAGAGTTTATTAAAGTAATCTCTACCCTCAACATGGGGCTCAAACTCATAACCCTGAGATCAAGAGTCGCGCGTTCTACTGACTGAGCCAGCCAGGCACCCCTAAAATTAAAATAAGTAAATAAATGTTGAAGAACCCAAAGGAGCCAGAGTCAGTCATTCTTTAAAAAAAAAATTTTTTTTAACGTTTTATTTATTTTTGAGACAGGGAGAGACAGAGCATGAACAGGGGAGGGTCAGAGAGAGGGAGACACAGAATCTGAAACAGGCTCCAGGCTCTGAGCTGTCAGCACAGAGCCCGACGTGGGGCTCGAACTCACGGAATGAGAGATCATGACCTGAGCCGAAGTCGGACGCTCAACCTACTGAGCCACCCAGGTGCCCCCAGAGTCAGTCATTCTTTAGAATAAGTGGAGGTGGTGTCAAATGCCTAAATGTAGGACTCCCAGTTGCAGCCTGCTGGTGAAAAAAGTCTACAAACGGGAGCAGGTACGTAGACTGAGCAACATTCGCTGCGTTCGGCCAGAAACAGCCTGCGGGATCATCTGTAGACGTGTGCGGAAGACAGATACCTCCCCGGTGCAGGAGCTCCCCGGCCATGGCCCCAAACGATGCAGAGACTTTTGCCTCCTGCCTCACCCAAGGACGAGACCCAGGACCCATTCCTTGCTGCCTCCAGTGTTGGGGACCAGCCCCCGGTAGTCATGCTCAACCATGCCCCATGCTGGATATGTCACTCACACAGACAGGCAGGATTTGGGGGGTAGAGCGACAGGGAGCTGAGGAACGCACTTGGGTGGAGACACCTGTCCTCCACTCCTTGGACAGTGGCAGGAGACCGACATCCCTCCCACGAGGCTCAGATTGGGGTCCCAACCAGAGGATGGCATTTCTGGTTTTCCCTCACCTCCGTGCTGGCCCACATGCCCCCCTTGAGCATGTCCTCGGTGTCAGGGGAGTGTACTAATAAGACAGAAACTCTGAAAATGGGTAAATCTGCTCAGGCCAAAATTAAAGTCCAAAAAGTCTTTTAATTTGGAAAGTCCAATCCTAATAATGTAATGCAGACAAATGACATGTGGGCCCTATAAGTGCACAAAGGGAGAAAAAGCAGTGTCCACGGATGTGGGAATTGTGGGTAATATTTTTCTTCCTTCCATGTGTCTTATGTTTCTGTTTTCCAAAGTTTCACCACTCTTTGGATCACAGCTCTGTGTCCGCGGCCTCTACTGCAACACCGCACATCTTATTCCCCGCCCCATTTTATTTTGACCAAAGAAGGAATCAAGGCTCAAAGCCTCAAAGAAGCTTAATACGTTGCCCAGATCCCTCAGCTGAAAAGTGCCAGAGGCAGGGGAAATGAATTTTGGCTACAGCTATGCCTAAGTTTGAGCGCTCCCCCCACTTTCTTGGGCCTCTTCCCCCACATGGTGGGAGCACAGGCCTTCCATTGTTGGGCTGATTCATCGCTAGAAGAGAGGAGGAATCTGTGAAATTATACAAAGCTCAGCTTGTGAAGCTTCAAAATTTTAATTTCACACTTACAAGTTCTTTGGAAACAGCAAACTTTTTTCGGAACACCAGGACGCGTGAAAGCAAATGCCTTTGGCAATGCATTGTGTTTCCTGTGACACGGTTTTCCAGATAGATCTGGCAAGTTCCAAGTAGAGCACCTTTGAAAATACCAAAAAGTCTGTGACAGGATAGATCTTCTCCAGGCTCCATACTATTCTTTCTTTTCTTTTCTTTTCTTTCTTTCTTTCTTTCTTTCTTTCTTTCTTTCTTTCTTTCTTTCTTTCTTTCTTTCTTTCTTCTTTCTTTCTTTCTTTCTTTCTTCTTTCTTCTTCTTTCTTTCTTTCTTTCTTTCTTTCTTTCTTTCTTTCTTTCTTCTTTCCTTTTGTTTGAGAGCATATAAAATAAAAACAGCAATTGCAACAGAACTTCTGTTCTCCAGATGTCAACTCTATTATTTTCATCTCAGCTCCTGCTGGGGGACGTGGGGAGAAATTGGCACGACCTGTCTTCAGCTTCTTTTAGGCACCAAGGCACCAGCACCGTGGTAGGGCTGTGGTAGGGTGTGTTCAGTGCTGTTGATGAAATACGTGTTTTAACATTTTTTAATCCTCGTCCGACCTCCTTCTCCTCCTCCCCGCAAGCCCAGCACGTGCACAAAAGAGCACAAACATTTATGCACACATGCGTACAGCATCTAATTAAGTCTCTTGTCAAGAGCACTTTTAGGTTTGGCCACCATCAGATGGTTTGGATGATCTGCCTTCTCAGACTTTGTGCCAAGGGAATGGAGAATGCATTGGTGAGAAGGCTGTGACAGCTGGGTACCAGGAGTGCCAATCCAAGGCGTTAAGTGACTGGCAGTCTCCCCCCTCCTACTCCCCAAATTATCTTCTTGGCTGTGATCTCCAGAGCTATCCACATACCTGGTTTTAGCTAAAGTGGCTGGGAATACAGAAGTTTCTCTGCATTGGCAGGGGTTTAAGATGTAAGAAAGCGTACAACCTGCTAATCTGGTTCCCTGCAAAGTGGGGAAAGGATATGGTCCCCTCCGTTCCTTCCTCCTCACTGTTCTGGGCTGCTGAGCCCCTCTGGGAATCCAGAAACCGAGCGTTGCTTCTAGACCCTCTACATTCCGCAAACCCGGGGTGTCAACATGGCAATGGCACAGTGCCGATTGATTTCTGGGCAAAGGAAGATGCTGCCCTATTCTTCTTCTGAAGTTCCATCTCTGCTCATTTGCTCAAAAGAATGGGCTTCCTTGTACAGGTGTCGCCTCATGGATAAAGAGGTTCCCTAAGGTTCCAAAGGGCTCCCTCCTTGCCCCACAAATCCACCAGCCTGCAGCAGGAGCTCTCTGTGAAGACCAGCTCCCACATTTGCAAATGATCCAGAGTCGCTTGTGGACTAAGACCAAAGACCCTGAACTCTGGGATGGCTTCAGGAAGGAGAAGACAAGCCAATGGTAACAAGGACAAACGTTTTTAACACGGTGGTCCTCGCCGTCTCGGGCCGATCACCTGACCCACAGCCCAGTTGCTGAGCTGATCAGGTGACCGTTTCAGGAAGGACTGGAGGATTGGTGGTGGGGAAGGAGGCCCCAAGTCCCACCGGATGTTGAAAGAGACGCAACGCTGTCATTCGCCAGCTAGTCCTCTTGCTGTCAATCATCCTCCCTTCCTTCCCTTCAGGCCCCAAGCTTCCCCCAGAGTGACGTGCCGAAAATACGAGTGGGCTCGCATCATTCTCACGCTGCACTCTGTTCTGTGGCTCCTCACAGCTTCGGTTCCTGGCTGTTGTTTTACTTCCAGGCCATATTCTCATACAAGACACGCTCCCAGAAGAACAACTCTCAGTACACTTGGTAATGGCAAGGTGCAGGGGTCTAAAGAGAGCACCCACGTGTCAGCTGAGAACCACTGATTTCTTTTTTATTTTATTTTTAATTTTTTTTGTTTAATTTACATCCAAATCAGTTAGCATATAGTGCAACAGTGATTTCAGGAGTAGATTCCTTAGTGCCCCTTGTCCATTTAGCCCATCCCCCCTCCCACAACCCCTCTAGCAACCCTCTGTTGTCTATATTTAAGAGTCTCTTATGTTTTGTCCCCCTCCCTGTTTTTATATTATTTTTGCTTCCCTTCCCTTATGTTCATCTGTTTTGTCTCTTAAAGTCCTCATATGAGTGAAGTCATATGATTTCTGTCTTTCTGACTAATTTCACTTAGCATAATACCCTCCAGTTCTACCCACATAGTTGCAAATGGCAAGATTTCATTCTTTTGGACTGCCGAGCAATACTCCATTGTATGTATACCACCTCTTCTTTATCCATTCATCCATCGATGGACATTTGGGCTCTTTCCATACTTTGGCTATTGTTGATAGTACTGCTATAAACATGGGGGTGCATGTGTCCCTTCAAAACAGCACACCTGTATCCTTTGGATAAATACCTAGTAGTGCAATTGCTGGGTCGTAGGGTAGTTCTATTTTTAGTTTTTTGAGGAACCTCCATACTGTTCTCCAGAGTGGCTGCACCAGCTTGCATTCCCACCAACGATGCAAAAGAGATCCTCTCTCTCCACATCCTCACCAATATCTATTGTTGCCTGAGTTGTTAATGTTAGCCATTCTGACAGGTGTAAGTGGTTTTGATTTGTATTTCCCTGATGATGAGTGTTGTTGAGCATTTTTTCATGTGTTGGTTGGCCATGTGGATGTCTTTCTTGGAGAAGTGTCTATTCATGTCTTTTGCCTATTTCGTCACTGGATTATTTGTTTTTTGGGTGTTGAGTTTGGTAAGTTCTTTATAGATTTTGGATACTAACCCTTTATCTGATGTGTCATTTGCAAATATCTTCTCCCATTCTGTTGGTTGCCTTTTGGTTTTGCTGATTGTTTCCTTTGCTGTGCAGAAGCTTTTTATTCTGATGAGGTCCCAGTAGTTCGTTTTTGCTTCTGTTTCCCTTGCCTCCAGAGACATGTTGAGTAAGAAGTTGCTGCGGCCAAGATCAAAGGGGTTTTTGCCTGCCTTCTCCTCAAGGATTTTGATGGCTTCCTGTCTTACATTGAGATCTTTCATCCATTTCGAGTTTATGTTTGTGTATGGTGTAAGAAAGTGGTCCAGGTTCATTCTTCTGCAGGTCGCTGTCCAGTTTTCCCAGCACCATTTGCTGAAGAGACTGTCTTTATTCCATTGGATATTCTTTCCTGCTTTGTCAAAGGTTAGTTGGCCATACGTTTGTGGGTCCATTTCTGGGTTCTCTATTCTGTTCCATTGATCGGAGTATCTGTTCTTGTGCCAGTACCATACTGTCTTGATGATTATAGCTTTGTAGTATAGCTTGAAGTCTGGGATTGTGATGCCTCCTGCTTTGGTTTTCTTTTTCAAGATCGCTTTGGCTCTTCAGGGGCTTTTCTGGTTCCATACAAATTTAGGATTATTTGTTCTAGCTCTGTGAAGACTACTGGTGTTACTTTGATAGGGATTGCATTGAATATGTAGATTGGTTTGGGTAGTATCGACATTTTCACAATATTTGGAGAACCGCTGACTTTTAACACGCGAGCCCTTTTGTGGCATTAAGGGCCCACGCCATCCAGCCCATGTGGCCAATCTCGTCTCCCCACCCTCCCTGCACCCCCTCCTCTGCAATAACTACATCAGCCTCCGTATCGTGCTGGTCCGAAGCTCCTATGCTCATGGGAATCCAGGCATGACTGAAACAAAAAGCGTCAAGTGTCAGAAAAATGGAAAACACTGAGCACTACGGCAAGCTGAAGAGCTCTTGTTCTGGGTCCATCCTTCCCGTCGTTAGGCATCAGATGTTAGCGTTCTGAAAGTGTTTTCATTCATTTGCTCATCAAGCACACTCCATACCTATTTGAAAATGCTTGTACTCCTCTTGCAGTATTTGCTACCCTCCCGTACTTTGCAAGGTTGCTATTTGTGCTCGTCGTCTATCTATTTTCTGCACCTGTGCCTCTGAGGGGGCCTGTAACCAGAAGGTCACGTCCTTCTTTTCAGAAGCTCTGAAGGCATTGTCACTTCTTTTTTTTTTTAATTATTAATGCATTTTTTAATTTTTTTTAACATTTATTTATTTTTGAGACAGAGAGAGAGAGAGAGAGAGCGAGCATGAACAGGGGAGGGTCAGAGAAAGAGGGAGACACAGAATCTGAAACAGGCTCCAGGCTCCGCAAGCTGTCAGCACAGAGCCCGACGTGGGGCTCGAACCCACAGACCGCAAGATCACGACCTGAGCCGAAGCCAGACGCCCAACCGACTGAGCCACCCAGGCGCCCCTATTAATGCATTTTTTTAAAGTTTACTTATTTAGTTTGAGAGAGAGAGAGAGAGAGGGAGAGAGCAAATCCCAAGCAGGCTCCACACTGTCAGCACAGAGCCCGACACAGGGCCGGAACCCACGAGCCAAAGTCAAGAGTCGGCTGCTTAACGGACTGAGCCACCCAGGCGTCCCCTTCCCCTCTCAGTGTTTAGCAGGCCCGACGAGCAAAGCTATGCCTGGGGCACAAGCATCTCTTTTGCTCATTGCCGCTTTGGAAAAGTCACACGCTGTTCTTCCATTTCTTCTTCAGCCGTTGTAAGCCCCATCTAGCCAGCCTCCTTGTGATCCCAGTGATCCCGGCTGCGGGACGGGGGAGGGGCTGGCAGGTGGCAGTGGGGAGCGTGGGTGAGACTCTGCAGACCCGTCATAGGTTTGCTCCACACCGAACTTTTTCAAAGCCTACCTTCCTACTGTCCTCCTCTTTGGAGTTCCTTTTATTACTGGTAGGTGATCAGGGACACAGAGATCTGCTGTCAGAACAGCCTTGAGAATAAAGACCAGCTGGTCCCTCGCGGCTGCTGTGATGCGCGTCAAAGGAACAGTTGAAAGAGACCCGATGTCCGACGTCCGCTCATTGCTTCTGTCCCTCAGGCTGAGAAAGGCCTCGAGTGCGAGAGGTGAGCCAGGTGAGCCCGGGTCCCGGCAGTGACGCATTCTTCTAATTATTCCTAGGATTGCGGCCGTTTCTCCACATGAGACCGTAGGTCCACCTGCTTCAGAACCACCTGGGCTGAGTGTTAAAGCCCGGCATCCCCACACCCCTCTGATCTGACACCCAGGATTTATGGAGGAAGGGCTGAGAATCTGCGGTTTTAACAAGCTCCTCAGACGATGCTCTTGCTGGCCTCGGTGGGGACCCCCTGAGCCACTGAACCCCATCTTTGTGTCTTGGTGAGTCCTTCGCACTCATCCAAGGTTGTCAGCAGACCACGAGGACTAGGAACGTGGCTCTGCCTCATACTGGCAGGTGACGGTAAGAAAGCAACTTACTTTCTCTGTGCCCTGGGGTCCTCTTCTATTGAACAGAGATGATGGCTCCTGGGTGGCTCAGTAGGTTAAGCAACCGACTCTTGATATTGGCTCAGGTCATGATCTTGAAGTTCATGAGATCAAGGCCCGCGTCAGGCTCTGTCCTGACAGTAGGCAGTCTTCTTGGAATTCTCTCTCTCTCTCTCTCTCTCTCTCTCCCTCCCTCTCTCTGCCCTCCCCTGCTCATGCCCTCTCTCTCTGTCTCTCTCAAAATAAATAAATAAACACTTAAAATAATTAAAATATAATGACAGCAATAAGCACATAGGATTGTTTAAAAAATTTTTTTAATTACTTGAGGGCGCCTGGTTGGCTCAGTCTGTAGGGCATGCGACTCTTAATCTCAGGGTCAAGAGTTCAAGCCCCACGTTGGTCATGGAGGCTACTTTAAAAAAAAAATGCATATTAAGTGCAAGGTTCTTGGCACATAGTAAATGCTCAGCAAATGGCTGGTCTCATTTCCCAGCCCGGCGTTTCCCAAACATCAGTCATTCACAGGCGACAGTCACATTCTTTGCCAGGCCTGCATAACCCTCCTCTAGAATGTACTTAATATTTGTTACAAAATAACCGGTCCTTTTTATTTAGCATCATCCTAAGAAGTGAGACCTGGGAAACGACTGATTTGACGTACTGTATTTTTTACACATTAAAATTAATACATAACTACTGAAAATCTGAAATATTTGTCTTAGGTACCGCAACGGTATGCCCACCACCAGCAGGAAACACTGTTCTAATCCAACTTCAGCTCAGGAAACTGAGACTCGGAGACGTTAAGTGGATTTTTCAAGGTCACACAGGGAATTGTTGGAAAAGCCAGAAGTGGAGGACGCATAACTAGGGAAGTGCTCTACTCCACATCAGCCTGCTGGTTTTACAGTGTTCTTAAATTTTTTTACATGTTTACTTATTTTTGAGAGAGAGAGAGAGACAGAGCGTGAGTGGGGGAAGGGCAGAGAGAGAGGGGAGCACAGAATCTGAAGCAGGCTCCAGGCTCCAAGCTGTCAGCACAGAGCCTGACATGGGGCTCAAACCCACGAACCACAAGATGGTGATCTGGGCTGAAGCAGGATGCTCAGCTGACTGAGCCACCCAGGTGCCCCTACAATGTTTTTAAACGACACATTGAGGAGTGCCTGCCTGGCTCAGTCATTAGAGCATACAACTCTTGATCCCAGGGTTGTGAGTTCAAGACCCATGCTGGGCGTAGAGCTTACTTAAATTTAAAAAAGGGGGGCACCTGGGTGACTCAGTTGGTTAAGTGTCAGGTCATGATCTCATGATCCGTGAGTTCGAGCCCTGCCATCAGGCTCTGTGCTGACAGCTCAGAGCCTGTTCGATATTTTCTCTCTCTCTCTCTCCTAAAAATAAACAAATAAACATAAAAAAGAAAAAAAAGTCCTAAAAAGATCCCTGGGCCTCAAGTGTGGTGGAGACCTCTCATTCCATGGCCCCCTCTCCCCCAAGCCTATCGCCCTGCTCTCAAAGCTCTCACCTCCACCTAACCTTGGGGGAACCTCTAGACCTTCTGAAAAGGATGTCAGCCTGACCTAGGACTAGCCTCTGACTCCCAGAGCAGTGGTCCCCTCCCCCAGGTTCAATAAGAAGCCTCAGAGCTTGTGTCTGGGGGGAGGGGGGGAGGCTAAGGGTCAAGACCTGGCCTCTGACCCCGCCTGCAGCAGCCCCTGAAGCCCAGTCCATCCGGCCAAGAGAAGGACAAGGAGGGCCCAGAGTGCCTTCTCAGGGACGTCTCTCTTGCGGGCTGTCCTTGTGGACTCTCGCTAACATTTACATTCCAGCCCGGAATATAAACTGGCCACGGGCTACGTCCATGTGTCTGGAAGGAAATACACCCTTTCGTAGAGATCCAAACACACACACAAAGAACTCATATTGAAATGTACTGAAAGGGAACATTCTTTTGCGAGTCCAATGTTAGCAAATGGAAGCAACATTTATATATTAAATTGGCTACAAACAGACTTCGGTTCAGGTCATGATCTCACGGTCCGTGAGTTCGAGCCCCGCATCAGGCTCTGTGCTGACAGCTCAGAGTCTGGAGCCTGTTTCAGATTCTGTGTCTCCCTCTCTCTCTGACCCTCCCCCACTCATGCTCTGTCTCCCTCTGTCTCAAAAATAAATAAACATTAAAAAAAAAATTAAAGGGGCGCCTGGGTGGCTCAGTCAGTTAAGCGTCCGACTTCGGCTCAGGTCATGATCTTGTGGTTCACGAGTTCAAGCCCCGCGTCAGGCTCTGTGCTGACAGCTCAGAGCCTGGAGCCTGTTTCAGATTCTGTGTCTCCCTCTCTCTCTGACCCTCCCCCGTTCATGCTCTGTCTCTGTCTCAAAAATGAATAAAACGTTAAAAAATTTAAAAAAAAAAATTGGCTACAAACATTCCCACCCTTCAGCATTAGGCAGAAGAGGAAGTTGAAAGCATTGGTCCACCTCGTTTCGTCCCTGTCTGCTCTTGCACTGGGCGCTTTGCACGGGTGGCTCAGCACCTGGGACAGGTGAGGCCGAGCAGCGGAGCCCTGGAGGCACCGCCTCGTGACACCCTGCGTGACTGTGACTCCCAACGACTAGTAATGCCGCAGAGGGAGTCCCCCTGCTGCGAGAGCAGCTACAGGCACAGGGTCAGTGTCAGGTGGGCCTGGATTCTAAGGCCCCTCACCGCTCACAGGTTTGACCTCCAACAAATCACTTAGCCTTTCAGAACTGCAGTCCCCTCGTCTATAACACGCTCATAGGGTGGCCAGAAAAATTAAGTACTTTCTAGAGAAAGTGCTTAGTGCAGTAGGGATGCTTTTTTTTTTTTAATTTTTTTAAAGTTTATTTATTTTGAGAGAGACAGAGCGAGCGAGCAGGAGAGGTGCAAAGAGTAAGAGAGAGAATCCCAAGCAGGCTCCACACTGTCAGCACAGAGCCCGACATGGGGCTTGAACCCACGAACCGTGAAATTACGATCTGAGCTGAAATCAAGAGTCAGATGCTGAACCGACTGAGCCACTCAGGCGCCCTCCCCACCTTTTTTTAAAGTTTATTTATTTATTCAGGGGTGGGGGGTGACTTTTATTTTTTTTTTCATTGTGCATTTTCCTAGACTGAATAATAATATGCAGTGAAATACAATTAGTTTTTTTTAATATTTTATTTATTTTTGAGAGAGACAGAGAGAGAGCAGGGGAGGGGAAAAGAGAGAGGGGACACAGAATCTGAAGCAGGCTCCAGGCTCCAAACTGTCAGCACAGAGCCCAATATGGGTCTCGAACTCACGAACCGTGAGATCATGACCAGAGCTGAAGTAAGATGCTCAACCAACTGAGCCATCCAGGTGCCCCTGCAATTAGCTTTTAATCCATAGCTTAAAAAGAATAGGGGATAGAAAACCTGCTACACTGATTCGATCTTAAATGCCCCTTCTAATCATATGAGTCCATAATTCTACGCATATTTAATATAAAAAGCGATTAATTTCCAAAGAGCCAAATTTCCAGGAAATAAAATTAGACACCCCATCAAACTAATTATTAGTTCCTTGCAGGGGTTAATTCTACAGGTGTAGTACATACCTGATTTTCTTTGAGGAAACACTCCCTATATGCAATTGATCCGTGGATAGACTCATGACTCAACCCTAGTCAATCAGCATTTTCTAACATCTAGCCATAGACATATAAGCCCATCCATCCTGGAACTCTTAGGAAAAGGAAGCACTCTGCTAGACGTAGGCCATGACTTACTGATAGTCATCTTGCCACCATGAGAGAAGACCTTCCTAAAGAAGGAGCCATCACAGAGGGAGAAAAGAGAAGAAAGATGGAAATAGATCAAGAGCCAATGAGCTTGTTTGGGCTCCTGGATCCAGCCATACCTGAATGGAGCTTTTTCCTGAACTTATCCGTCTGTGATCAATAAATTCCTTTATTGGCTTAAGTCAGTTTGAGACAGGTTTCTTATTACTTGTAATCAAAATATCCTCACCAACAAAATAGGCAATATCATTTTCTTGCAAAAATACAAGGAAACCTAACTCAACGTATTCGCCCAACTTATTCCCATGGCAAGCAGAGAAGAGATAGATCTCAAGAGACTCAATCTGGGATCTTGTGGCGATCCACCTTGATGAGACGTTTCCCCTCAAGTACTGTGCATCTACCCTGCCACCTTGGACCCTATATTCTTTTCTACCAATCTACTCTCATCTCAGAAAACCTTGACCCCATAACCTTGGGAGTCCCCATAGTCAAGATTTGGAACATATCCATCACTTCCCAAAACTTCCACAAGCCCCTTTATAATCCTTGCCTTTCACCCTTCCTGCCTCCTCCCCCCACATAACCCCTGATCTGCTTTCTGTTGCTATAGATTATTTTGCATTTCTGGAAAATTATATAAATGGAATCATGCAATACATACTCTTTTTTCTCTGTCTTCTTTTATTCAGTATAATTATCTTAAGGGACGCCTGGGTGGCTCAGTCGGTTAAGTGTCCAATTTTGGCTCAGGTCACGATCTCAGTTTGTGAATTCCAGCCCCGCACCCTCTGCACTGACAATGCAGAGCTTGCTTCAGATTCTCAGTCTCGCTCTCTCTCTGCCCCTACCCTGCTCATGCTCACCCTCGAGGGTGCGCCCTCTCTCTCAAAAAGAAATAAATAAGCAAACACTTAAAAAATTAATCCACATTGTTGTGTATATCAAAATAGTTCAGGAGCGCCTGGGTGGCTCAGTCGGTTAACCGTCTGACTTTGGCTCAGGTCGTGATCTCACCGTTCGTGGGTTTGAGCCCCACATCAGGTTCTGTGCTGACAGGTTGGAGCCTCGATCCTGCTTTGGATTCTGTCTCCCTCTCTCTCTGCCCCCTCCCGCTTGTGCTCTGTCTCTGTCTCTCAAAAATGAATACACATTTAAAAAAATAGTTCGTTTTTTTTTAATTGCTGAATAGTGTTTCATTATGTTACAGATGGAATTGTCCATTCCCCTGTTGATAGACATTTGAATTGTTTCTAGTTTGGGGTTATTAAAAATAGAGCTGCTTGGGGCACCCAGCTGGCTCAGTTGGTAGGAACACCTGACTCTTGATCTTGGGGTCACGAGTCCAAGCCCCACACTGAGGGTAGAGATCACTTTAAAAAAATAAAGGAACTGCTATAAATATTTGTGTACAAGTCTTTGCATAAACCTATGCTTTCCCTTCTCTTGGATAAAGACACAGGAGGGGAATGGCTGGGTCATATGGCAGATGCGTACTAACCTGTCACAAGAAACTGCAGGGTACCCAGCCACACTGCACAGAGGAGTTCTGTTTGCTCTCCTCCAACACGTGCCGTGGTCACGTCCATCTCAGCCATTTTAAGGGCATAGCAGTATCACATTGTGGTTTTAATTTACATTTCTCTAATGACTAATAATGTTGAGCATCTTTTCATGTCCCTATTTGCCATCTGTGTCTCTTTTTTAATTTTTTTTTTTAATGTTTACTTATTGAGAGACAGAGGGACAGAGCATGAGCATGGGAGGGGCAGAGAGAAGGGGAGACACAGAATCCGAAGCAGGCTCCGGGCTCCGAGCTGTCAGCACAGAGCCCGACGCGGGGCTCGAACTCACGAACCGCCAGATCGTGACCCCAGCCGAAGTCGGATGCTTAACCGACTGAGCCACCCAGGAGCCCCATGTGTCTCTTTTTTTTTTTTTTTAATTTTTTTTCAACGTTTTTTATTTATTTTTGGGACAGAGAGAGACAGAGCATGAACGGGGGAGGGGCAGAGAGAGAGGGAGACACAGAATCGGAAACAGGCTCCAGGCTCCGAGCCATCAGCCCAGAGCCTGACGCGGGGCTCGAACTCACGGACTGCGAGATCGTGACCTGGCTGAAGTCGGACGCTTAACCGACTGCGCCACCCAGGCACCCCTCTTTTTTTTTTTTTTTTTTTTTTTTTTTTTTTTTTGATGAAGTCTGTTCATATCGTTTACCTATTGTTTTAAGTTTATTTATTTATTTTCAAGAAAGAGAGAGAGAACAAGACACAGGCAAACAGAGGATCTAAAGCAGGCTCTGTGCGCTCAGCACAGAGCCTAATGTGGGGCTTGAACTCACAAACCTTGAGATATGACCTGAGCCAAAGTTGGATGCTTAACCGACTGAGCCACCCAAGAACCCCTCTTTGGCCTATTTTTTAATTGATTGTTTACTTTCTGGTTATAAGTTCTGAGATTCGTTATGTTTTTGTAGCAGTTATGTTATTTGCAAATATTTCAGCCTGTGATTTGTCTTTTCATTCTCTAAGCAGTGTCATTGGAAGGGAAATTCTTAATTTTGATGAAAGCCATCTTGCCAACTTTTTCTTTTATCAATTATACTTTTGGCATCTTCTCTAAGAAATCTTTGCCTAACCCAATGTCACAAAGATTTCCTCCTGTTTCTTTCGAGAACTTTCACGGCTTTAGGTTTTGCATTTAGATCTATGATCCATTTTGAATTAATTCTTGTATATGGTGAGGGGTATGAATTGAAATTTATTTTAAACAAAACATTAAAAAAAAAAAAACCTTTAGGAGCACCTGGGTGGCTCAGTCAATTAAGCATCCGACTCCTGATTTCAGCTCGGGTCATGATCTCACAGTTCATGGGTTCAAGCCCTGCGTTGGGCTCTGTGCTGGCAGCTCGAAGCCTGCTTGGGATTCTCTCTCTCCCTCTCTCTCTGCCCCTCCCCCACTCTCTCTCTTTCTCAAAAATAAATAAAACATACATACATACATACATACATACATAGAATATTCAAAAAAGGGGTGCCTGGGTGGCTCTGTTGGTTGAGCATCTGATTCTTGATTTCAGCTCAGGTCATGATCCCAGGGGCATAGGATCAAACCCTGCATTGGGCTCTGCACTAAACATGGAACCTGCTTGGGATTCTCTCCCCCCCCCCCCCCCCCGCCCCTCTCTCCTGCTCATGCTGTCTTTCCCTGTCTTTAAAAGTAAAAATACATATATGCAAAAAAGCAGATGAATATCCAATTGTCCCAGTGCCATTTGTTAAAAAGAGCATCCTTCCTCCCTGATTGCCTTTGTATCTTTGTCAAAAATTATCTGATAAGGTGTGTGTGGGTTTGTTTCTAGACTCTCTAGTCTACCTGAACATTGTTTTTTAAATTTGTTTTACTGTGAGGGGCACCCAGGTGGTTCAGTTGGTTAAGCGTCTGACTCTTGATTTCACCTCAGGTCATGATCTCACGGTTGGTGAGATCGAGCCCCACATCGGGCTCTGTGCTGCCAGCACAGAGCCTGCTTGGGATTCTCTCTCTCCCTCTCTTTGAGCGCGTGTGCTCTCTCTCTCAAAATAAATAAATAAATAAACTTAAAATTTGTTTATTTTGTTTTGTTGTGGTAAAAATATATATGTAACTGAAAATTTGCTGCTTTAACCAGATTAAAATACACAATTCAAAAAAAAATACAATTCAGTGACATTGATTATATTCACAATGTTCTTCAATCATGATTTTTTCCAAAATGAATTCTTTTAATCTTTTTTTCTTTAAAAAATACAAAAAAAGGGGCACCTGGGTGGCTCAGTCGGTTAAGCGTCCGACTTCGGCTCAGGTCATGATCTCACTTCGTGAGTTCAAGCCCCACATCGGGCTCTGTGCTGACAGCTCGGAGCTTGGAGCCTGCTTCACATTCTGTGTCTCCCTCTCTCTCTGCCCCTTCCCTGCTCATGCTCTGTCTCTCTCTGTCTCAAAAATAAATAAACATTAAAAAAAATTTTTTTTTAATACAAAAAAAAAAAAACCCTGAGAATTTGGAATAGCCTTCCATCACACCCCTAGTGTTGTTTTCCTATGAAAACATAATGCCAACGCTCCAGAAAGATGAACATATTTAGCCTGTAGCCTCGTGTGGATTCCACACGGCATCCCTCCATCCCTAGGTTGTTCAAACTCCCACTTGAGAACCTTGGAGGAAAGTAGAAGTTACAGAGATCTTACAGGTGACCTTGAAGCCCCTTCATTTTACAGGCGTGAAAGCTGAAAGCTCTGATCCCGTGCTGGTGAATGACAAGGCCAGCTGAGAAATAAGAAACGCTATTTTTGTGCCATGAAGGGTTTGCACCAAATCCCGGTGCCTCCCTCCATGAGACCTGGCTTTGGTGAGGCCATTGCTCTCCCTCTCAGAACACCACAGTAGTGAAGCCATGCGACCCTCCTTAGAGGGTCGACTTGAGAGTTCAACCAAGGCACGGGAGTGCCCCAAAGTCAACAGAAGAGGGGATGGTCAGGAATAGAAAAGAGCTCCCCGTGGGACTTCTGACCACCAGGATGTGGCCACTGAGGCAGAATGCTTGGAAAGAGTTCTCACAAGAGGCAAGGATGATACCGATCAGCAATTCCTGCCCTCAGGATGGACTGCGGATTGTCACTACAAATAGAAAACAGTCCCGTTTACAGACTTGATGGAAGAATGCTAATGAGCAGCCTTACTTCTCATTTCTGGCTATTATTTTAGTGTTCCCTGCCCCCAAACACCGGGAATTGTGCTCTGATTTATCATATGAAGTGGGGTTTCTTGGCAGTAGCTATAAGCTACTACTCCAATCAGTCACTAACCCTGCTCACCAATGCAAATTTTCCTCTTTTTTTTTTAACGTGTATTTAATTTTTTAGTAATCTCTCTCTCTTTTTTTAATTTTTTTTTAACATTTATTTATTTTTGAGACAGAGAGAGACAGAGCATGAACAGGGGAGGGGCAGAGAGAGAGGGAGACATAGAATCCGAAACAGGCTCCAGGCTCTGAGCTGTCAGCACAGAGCCCGACGCGGGGCTCGAACTCACGGACCGTGAGATCATGACCTGAGCCGAAGTCAGCCGCTTAACCGACTAACCCACCCAGGCGCCCCTAATTTTTTAGTAATCTCTACACCCAATGTGGGGTTCAAACTCACGACCCCGAGATCAAGAGTCACATGCTCTTCTGACTGAGCCAGCCAGGTGCCCCCAAATGCAAATTTTCTTAACAAGAAAAGTACAGGGTTTAAGAACAATCGCAATGTCTATGGCTAACACTTACAGAGCACCTACTACGATGTCAGCCATTATTCCAAGCACTCTTCATATTTATTAGAACTCTGTGAGATGGGAACCATTATTTTCCTCATTTTCTAGAAGAAATGGAGGCACAGAGAGATCAAACAACTGGCCAAAGATCACCCAGCTCGCCTCAGCTGTGTCCAGAGGCCTTAACAGCTACATTACAGGCATCTCCAATCAACACTGTGGTCTGGAGATGCTCCCTTGACCTCTCTAATGTGATTCACAGATACGCTTGTGAACATTTGACAGCGTTGATGAGCAGAACGGCTGAGCGTGCTGGTGGCCAGTTGGAAAGCACACGAAGCCAGGGACTGGAGGGACGCCCAGCCTCCTGGTGGGCTCTGAGTCACATAGGTCAGCCAGGGCTGGCCGGCTCAGCCTGTCACCCTCAGCTGTCTCTCTTGTGTTGCACGGAGGAGCCGGGGCTCAGAGATGGGAACTGCCATGTATAAGCTCTCTGGCAAAATCAGCTTCCAGGTGAAGAAAACCCACATACCCGGTAGGTCGTGTTTGCTTCTGAGTCTGATAGCACCTGGGCTGCTGGGAGGAGTCGGAACCTCCACGTTGGTTTGATTGTCTGTGCCTTTGATGTGATCGAAAGACCCAGCTGGCCTTCAGGGCTGGAGTAAATGCCTCAACAGGGTCTGCTGTTTTGGTTTCTCACTCATCTGAGTTCGTTTATAAGCCAGTTCAGTTCGCAAGGAAGCTTTATTTCTTGTAAGCAAATGTGCTTTCAGAGTTAAACGAAGGATGGAGACCACAGAGCCATGCGGCTTCTTGCTATTACAGGACAGCTCAGTAGGTTTAATTTTCCATAACAGATGGAACATTAACTCCAGCATTATTTTGACCAGTTATAAATATCAAAGACATGTGTTTTGCAGTTCAGATTCTTCCTAAAAGGACTCAAGGCCTTCTAAGCTTTAATCCACAGCTCCGAAAGCCTTCTTGAGAAGCAAGGGAAAACGCGTTCAGGCTTGTGGCGCTGGAAGGAGCACTGTGGGGTGGGGGTGGGGGTGGGGGGTTCAGGGACAGTGGCACACCTGTGAATGCATGGGAGCTTTTGGGGTTCTGCCAGGCTCAAAGAGCGGGCAGATCCTGTTCTGCGTCCCCACCATGGTGTTACAGCATTCGCCACACTGTATTGTGAGTATCGCTTCTCTTGCCCATTCCTCCCACTGAGGGCAGAGACTGAGTCTTCTCTTAACTAACAAGCCCTGGGATGAAGTAGGCGCTTGCATTTTTTTGCACGGACTTATGAATGTACACACACGCGTGGGGTGCCTGGGTGGTTCAGTCGGTTGAGCGTCTGACTTCGGCTCAGGTCATGATCTCGTGGTTTGTGGGTCCGAGCCCCGTATCGGGCTCCGTGCTGACCGTGTGGAGTCTGCCTGGGATTCTATCTCTTTTCCTCTTTCTCTCTGCCCTTCCCCCCACTTGCGCTTTCTCTCTCTCTCTCTCTCTCACTCAAAATAAATAAACTTAAAAAAAAAAAGAATGTATACATGTATGAGGGATAAGCTCTGCAAATTAGTTGAGTCTGACTCTAGAGGCTGTGGCTTCTGGTGACCTTTGGATGCTGTGCTGTGAGCCAGGCCCGGTTACTCTCCTATAGGTTTAATCAGGGCATTGGCACACAAAACATTTTGATGATGCTGATGACGATGTAGACGGCTTCATCCTTGGCTAGAATAAACACTGTGCATAGAGCTCTGCCCTAAATTTTCCTGCAGGGTTCTGCTTACCCGGCTACTACTTTAATGTGTAAAGTTACTTCATAACGAGGTCCCTTAAGGACTTAGTAATGGGGACACCTGGGTGACTCAGTCGGTTAAGCGGCGGACTTCGGCTCAGGTCATGATCTCGCGGTCCGTGAGTTCGAGCCCCGCGTCGGGCTCTGTGCTGACAGCTCAGAGCCTGGAGCCTGTTTCCGATTCTGTGTCTCCCTCTCTCTGACCCTCCCCCGTTCGTGCTCTGTCTCTCTCTGTCTCAAAAATAAATAAACGTTAAAAAAAAAATTAAAAAAAAAAAAAAGGACTTAGTAATGTAATGGATTCCATTACCAGACAAGTGTTGTGAGAATTCTACTTGCAGGTGAACAGGGTTGTAGAACTGCTCTTTTCAAAACATTTACATCAGAAACCAGTTCGGTAGTTTCCTCAAAACAATCAAACAGAGTTACCATGTGACCCAGCAATTCTATTCCTAGGAATGGAAAAACCCAATGTCTAGCAACCAGTGAGTGGATAGACAGCATGTGGCCCTTCCAGGCCATGGAATATTACTCAACGGTAAAAAAAAAGAATGAAATTCTGATACGTGCCACACATGCCGAGGGGGAGAAGTCAGCACACAAAAGGCCGCAGATTGTAAGATTCTGTTTATAAGAAATGTGGAGGGGCGCCTGGGTGGCGCAGTCGGTTAAGCGTCCGACTTCAGCCAGGTCACGATCTCACGGTCCGTGAGTTCGAGCCCCGCATCAGGCTCTGGGCTGATGGCTCAGAGCCTGGAGCCTGTTTCTGATTCTGTGTCTCCCTCTCTCTCTGCCCCTCCCCCATTCATGCTCTGTCTCTCTCTGTCCCAAAAATAAATAAAAAACGTTGACAAAAAAAATTTAAAAAAAGAAATGTCGAGAAAAGGCAAAGCCCCAGAAAGCAGATGAGTGGTCACCAGGAGACGGAGGAAGAGGAAAAAGGGAGTGACTGCTACCCGGTAGGGGATTTGTTCCTGGGGCGAATGAAATGTTCTGGAATCAGACAATGGGGATGGTTGCACAGCATTATGAATATACTAAAAAAGACCGAATTTTATTCTCTAACACGTAACTGTACATTACGTAAATTTTACCCCGATTGAAAATTGCAAAAAAAAAAAAAAAAAAAAAAAAAGTACAGCAGCTTATTCTGTCTTTGCAAAATATATTCACTGACATGTTATGTTTAGATTTCAGCGAAGGCCGAGACAGCCCAGGGTGAAGTGTTCCGCCTACTGTGGGAACAAATGGGCCTTAGGCAACACGGGTTCATCACTCCGGGTCAGACGCTGGCTTTTGGTTTTGGGGCTTCGCTTTCCCTCCGCCACGTGCACGTAACCAGGAGCCGTCTGTGCTCTCTCTTTCAGAAGGGAAATACATATGCCACTCTTACTGCCGAGACCTGGTGCATCTGGATTATCCCCAGAATGGGAAATTAGCGAGCCGCACAAACGCTCGCGAAGTAAGACGTTCGGGCAAAAAGAACGCTCAGGTAGGCCCTGTTGGGGGACACTCTGCGTGGGTGGCGCCATCTCTCCCACGCGAGAGGAATGGCCTTGTCACCCCGGGGGCTCTGCAGGCCCCAGCCCCTGCTCCTCATCTGCCATTTCCGCCCCCCTCGGGGCCTGTCCGTCCAATCAGAAGCTGGAAATTAGGGCATGCAATGCGAATGTGTGTGTGTGTGTGTGTGTGTGTGTGTGTGTGTGTGTGTGTCAGTTGTCTCCATCTGATAAAGAACCTCACCTCCAGCACTCCTGCTGGGGAATCCATCAAAGCAAGGATCTCCCGCTGGCAGGTGGGGATCTACTTCCCAGTAGATCCTTAGCCTGGCCTCATCCAGGACCTCCTCCTCCTGGTCTCCCTGCCTTTGCTGAGATTCTCCAAAGGAAGCGGGTGTGAGGGCTGGGAGGCCTGTTCCTCTGCAAACCCGACTATTTCTAGCATCCTCTCTCCTGGCACCTCAAGATTTTTCTTACAAAGTCAGCTTTTTCTCCCCCCCCCCCCCCCCCATAAGGTTGAGGACACTTGGATTGAACGCTCTCTGTCTTGGCAGTTTCTGGGAGCGCTCGGGTGTATCTGAACAGGGATACTGAAATTAGGCATCAGTCTTCATCTTTCTTTCATACGTGAACAACGCTATGATTCAATTGGGGACCATGAGGCTGGCGATTCCTCACTGTCCCCCGACCAGTACAAAAGACCAGATCCATGGTTTTGTGGCCACTTTTTTCCGCTAACAAAGTTAACTCTTGATCAGAACAGTGATGGTTGTTGTTCAGCGTTTGTTCAGCGTGTGTGGTTCACATCTGCTGAATTCCCGTTCGACTTAATTACACTTGGCGGGGCCTCGGGATGTGAGCGGAGAATCTGTAAAAGGCACGAATAACAACTTTTCTGGCGAACTGATGTCTTCGTTTTAAGTAAAGACTGATGTGAATTTTACAACTGGGGCCTATTGGACTTGGGGCAAAGCTGTGTCAGCCTTAAAACTAACCTCGGAATATGCCTTCATCTCAGGAAGGAAAGCTTGGGTTAGGGATGCAGTTTGTAACTTAATAGGATGACTGTGGAGTGAACAGAGAGGATCATAGAAGTATTATGAGAAGCCCCAGGGAGAACAAATATATGCTTGTTCGGCTTGAAAAAAAAAAATCCAGAGTTCAAGTGCAAGGTTTAAACAAAGGCTTTAGGGGATGCCTGGGTGGCGCAGTCGGTTAAGCGTCTGACTTCAGCCAGGTCACGATCTTGCGGTCCGTAAGTTCGAGCCCTGCGTCAGGCGCTGGGCTGATGGCTCGGAGCCTGGAGCCTGTTTCCGATTCTGTGCCTCCCTCTCTCTCTGCCCCTCCCCCGTTCATGCTCTGTCTCTCTGTCCCAAAAGTAAATAAACATTGAAAAAAATAAAAAATAAAATAAATAAATAAACAAAGGCTTTAGGAAGTTTCTCAGAAGGTACCTGAACTGCCAGTGCTTAAATAATTTACATTCTTTGCTTATATAGATTTTTTTAAAAACTAATACTGAGTTCTCCTGTGTGGCTCTGAGAGTTTTAGAAAATAGTAATTTGGTACTTAATTTATTTTGGTTCAATTATTTTGAAATTGTAGAATATAAAATCTAGAAGTTGACATTTTGGGGAGTCCCAGATTTGGTGTGCAAGACAGAGCCACAAAGAACATGCGAAAACAGTCTTCCCAATAGGCTGAGTAAAAATTCCTCCCTCTTAGAGTAAGAATGCCCCTCTAGCAGATCCTTTCCCGGACATACATCTGGAGGATAAAGATACATAACCTGTCCTGGGGTGATGAGAATCCTATTAGAGCTTGAATATTTTTTTTTTCATGAGGCAAACCCAAACTGTGGTGCTATAATGTATGGTTTCAACATTCTACCTAATTGATCTACTCTTGTGAATTGAGATTTGTTACTTAGATTTTCTCTTGTTGGCTTTAAGTGTGCAAAATGATACACGCTGTGGTTCCAAAGTCATTAACAGCTTTCCGAGTGTTGGCAGTATCTCTAGCCTCAGGATATTAAGCCTCAGGTTACACACTTTTGAAAGTATCAGCTGATTGTGTTACAAGATCACTCAGTCTCATTTTAATCCCCAATGCCGTTGGCTTTGGCCACTGATGGTTGCAAAACTTCAGAATGGTTTCAATTCAGCGAAGACCCTTGAACAATTCAAGTAGAATCTCCTAGAAAGCGTAGAATTTGGCCAAAGAACCAAAAAAAACCAATTCTCTCACTCTTATTTTCCTGCTGCTGTCTGATTTGGTGAAGACTTGGAAAGATTGTTGAAAAGCATTTTTCAACTATAAACCACATCTTAAAACGTATTTCGTTATTTATCAACTTCAGATTTTGATGAAACCTGGTATTCAGCTTCTACATTTGACACCATGAAGATTATGAAACTAAAATTTGACTGACTTTGCAAATCCTTTTTTTTTAAGTTTATTTATGTTGAGAGAGAGAGAGAGAGGATGAGCAAGCATGAGTCGGGGAGGGGCAGAGAGGGAGAGAGAGAATCTCAAGCGGGCTCTGCACTGTCAGACACAGGGCTCGATCCACGAACTATGAATCAGACCTGAGCCAAAACCGAGAGTCAGACGCTTAACCAGCTGAGCCCCCCAGATGCCCCCAAATTGCTTTATAGTCCATATATTTTTGTGATTATGAAAGTAATACATGGTAATTACAGAAACTTTGGAGAATGTAAAAAAGTTTAAGAAAGTATTAACATTAAAAAAAAAAAGTATTAGGGGCACCTGGGTGGCTCAGTGAGTTGAATGTCCGATTTTGGCTCAGGTCATGATCTCATTGTTCGTGAGTTCGAGCCCCACGTCGGACTCTATGCTGTCAATGCAGGGCCCACTTTGGATCCCTCTGTCTCTGCACCTCCCCCTCTTGTGCTCTCTCTCTCAAAAATACATGAACATTTAAAAACTGATAAATTTTTGGGGCGCCTGGGTGGCGCAGTCGGTTAGGCGTCCGACTTCAGCCAGGTCACAATCTCGCGGTCCGTGAGTTCGAGCCCTGCGTCAGGCTCTGGGCTGATGGCTCGGAGCCTGGAGCCTGTTTCCGATTCTGTGTCTCCCTCTCTCTCTGCCCCTCCCCCGTTCATGCTCTGTCTCTCTCTGTCCCAAAAATAAATAAACGTTGAAAAAAAATTTTTAAAAACTGATAAATTTTTAAAAAGTATTAAGATTGCCTATGATCCCACTACCCAGAAGTAATTAGTATTTCGATATGTTTATTTCCTCTTTTAAAAGTGTCTATTGTCAGGACGCCTGGATGGTTCAGTCAGTTCAACATCTGACTCTTGATTTTGGCTCTGGTCATGATCCCAGGATTGTGGGATTGAGCCCCACGCTGGGCTCCGCACTGAATTTGGAGCCTGCTTAAGATTCTCTCTCTTTCCCTGCACCCCTCTCCCCAGCTTGTGTGTTCTCTCTCTCTCTCTCTCTCTCTCTCTCTCTCTCTTTCTCTCTCTCTCAAATAAAAAAATAAGGTGTGTATTTTCTATATGTATTTCTTATAAAACTGTAATCATTAGAGGGCTAGATAATAGATATATCTTCACTCTTCATTACAATGTGACCATTTTGCCTGTCACTCTATATTCTTTGAAAACATGATCTTGAAGATAGAATATTCATCTTGTTAATGTTTTATACTTGATTTAATAATTGTTTGTTTTAGTGTTGTTTCTTACTATTATAAAAAACCTGCAATAACATATTTCCTTAAAAATATTTTTTATATATTTTAACATATTTCCTGCAATATTTCCTGCATATTTCTATTTTATATATTTTTAACATAATTTTTAACATATTTCCTGCAATAACATATTTCCTTAAAATTTTTTTTTTTAATGTTTATCTTTGAGAGAGAGACAGAGTGTGAGCTGGGGAGGGACAAAGAGAGAGGGAGATACAGACACAGAATCCAAAGCAGGCTCCAGGCTCTGAGCTGTCAGCACAGAGCCCAATGCCGGGCTCAAACTCACAAACCATGAGATCATGACTTGAGCCGAAGTAGGATGCTTAACCAACTGAGCCACCCAGGCGCCCCTGCCATAACATAGTTCTATGAAAATCTTTTCTGCATGTTTCCTGAAGGAGAATTATTTGGTCAAGGGCTTTCATGACTCTTGATACAAAGTTCCAAATTCTTTAACAGAAAGTTTGTACCAGTTTGTACCCTCACCAATAATTCCTAAGCAGCCTTATCTCACTGTAAATTTACCTGTAGTCTCCTTCATGATGTATTCCATTAAAAAAATTTTGTTTAAGTCTTAGTCCCTTAAGATTTGGTGGGTGAGGTGGGGAAATGACTGAGTGTCTGGGGCTATTCTAATTTTTCAAAAACTGTGATTGATGGGGCTCAGTTGGTTTAGTGACCAACTCTTGATTTCGGCTCAGGTCATATCATAATTTGTGAGATCGAGTCCCACCGGCTCTGCCTGTTTGGGATTCTCTCTCTCCCTCTCTTTCTCTGCCCCTTCCCGTTCTTGCTCTCTCTCTCTCAAAATAAATAAGTAAACTTTAAAAAATTGTGACTGGTGATTTTGTGACTCCCCAATCTGTCTTTCTCAGAGGGGAAAAAGACCCTTTATGCAGAGGGTATGGGGTTCACGATCAGTCGTCCTCTTGATCTTCTGAGAGGGGATCTTCTTCCAGAGTAGGGAATGAAATGGCAGGCCTGAGTGCCTTCCAGAAAAGGAGGGTACAAACGCCCACCACCACCTGTGTTTCTGATTGAGGCAAGGGCAGCGATTTAAGGATGAAGGATGTTAGAAGAGATACAGATGATTAGGAAACCCGCCCCCTTTATTAAAATCCCTGAGGGGTTTGACTAAATGTGAGAATTTATCTGTTCCTCTTTTACCTCCAGGTCCCTCAGGCCACAAAGTCACTCTTAAGTCACTGTGTGTTTTGTTTCCTTGGTTTTAGCACGTTAAACTATACACTCAGATTTTTAATTACTCCCCAAATAGAAGCAATTATTAGGTTCAATCCTATGACACTGCCATTTTGGTCGGTCAGAAATGGCTGACTACTGACTCATTTCATAAGATGCCAACTCAAATGTAGGGAATTCTTCATCATTATGAGTTAATGGTAACGTTTTGTGGTGGGAGCACCTGATGTATGGCCTCTACCGCCCTCTTCTTGGGGTGGGTGTAGATTCGTGGTTAACCGCAGGACAGAGAGCCTTCTCTTCCTGGCCCCACGGAGGGGGAGGTGGGGACCGTGGGATTTGTTTGTGGCAGCAAAGCCACCAGAGGGCGCTCCAGCATTGGTTACTGTAGGTTTGCGTGTTTGCCACAGATTCCAATGAAAAACAGTAAATCTATAATAATTGCTAGTATTTATTGCATGCTTACGGACAGAACTAAAGTGTAACAAACCATGCCATTATTACTTTTGTTAACATCAGTTCAACTTCTGTGTGCTTGCCGTATATTATTTCATTCCACGCTTACCACAATTCTATCAGCAAGACACTGTTTTTATTTTTACCGATGAGGAGAGTGAAGCGTACAGAAGTTAGATGGTTTTACAAATGAGAAAAATAAAACTGATTTTATCTACAGGCTCAGCCCTCTATTAAAGCTTTCTTTCCTTCCCTCCCTCTTTTTTCGCTTTTCCCACGGGCGATGCAAAGGAGATATATCCTTGCTTGAAAAGAAAAAGAAAAAGAAAAAGAAAAAGAAAAAGAAAAAGAAAAAGAGCGGAAGCTCATTCCGAAGGGCCACGAACTTTCCAGCCCTGCCTGCCCGCTGCTAAAGCAATACCACAACCAGCCACCCCCATGCCTGGTCCCACACATTTCTCAGGCCTCTGCCTCTATGACTCCTTCACCCCCTCAAGCTTGCCTGAGATGACTGTTTGATATTGCCTTCAGCCTTATTCAAATTCAGAGGAGTGACGGGCAGACAGGAGGAGAATGTTAGGACTCTCCATAACCCCTCAAAGATGGCGGCCATACAGTACGTGCTCAAACTACCTACGCACCGTGACTAAGAGCAAGAAGATACAAGGCATACTGACTGCCGCTGCTAGCCGGTGGCCTTGGCTTAGTCATTTGACTTCATCCTTAGCGTGTAGGCAACAAACATAGTACTAGCTCGTTCTTAAAAGATTGTTGTGGAGATTTGATCTGTGCGTAGAACAGTACTTAGTACCAGTGGCTCGCAGGTAACTATTCAATTGAAGTTCACGGAGACTACTGTTTTCTTTACTTCTCCTTACAGCCTGTAAGGTAGCCATTTAGCAGAGAACCTGGCTTAGAGCGCAGTGTGTTGAGCGCTGGTGGTTAATGGAAGAGAAAAATCTGAGTTCCCAAGAGGCCAAGCAACCTACCAGAGGTCAACAGCTAGCATTATGACTGTAACATATTTTCAAAATTGTTTTCAGTTTTTTGGTAGGTGAGGCTGAGAGATGTGATTTTCAAAGAGATTACAAAAGACACACAGCACTGTAAGCTCACATTACACAAGTGCTAGAGACCTTCCAACAGCCTTCAGACAAGGCCTGGTGTTTGTTAGCTGGGGTTCTAACAGCACAGTGCCACCCCCAGATTTAGGGGAGCCATAAAGATGATTTAATTTAAATATTGTAATGTAACTCTCCGAACAATTAGCATTTCCTTTATGCTTTGACTTTTTTTTTTTTAATGTTTATTTATTTTACTGGGGCCTAGAGAGAGGGGAAGAGAGAATCCCAAGTGGCCTCCACACTGTCAGCACAGAACCCAATGTGGGGCTCCGTCCAACCAACCGTGAGATCATGACCTGAGCTGAAATCAAGAGTTGGACACTTCCAACTGAGCCACCCAGGTGCCCCTAAACTTTGTTTTTAAAAGGTTATGGGAGGACGGGGTACCTGGATGGCTCAGTCATTTGAGTGTCCAACTTCGGCTCAGGTCATGGTCTCACGGTTCAAGAGTTCGAGCCCCGTGTCGGGCTCTGGGCTGACATCTCAGATCCTGGAGCCTGCCTCGGATTCTGTGTCTTCCTTTCTCTCTGCTCCTCCCCCACTCACACTCTGTTTCTCTCTCTCAAAAATAAATAAAACATTAAAAAATTTTAAAAAGGAAAAAAGAATACGGGAGGATATAATGGGGGGGGGGCTGGGGGTCATGGCGGAAGGGGATGGGAGAAAGAGAAATCAAGTGTGGTGTGAAGGCCCAGCAGTGAGGCAGGAGATTGGAACCCTGGACCTCCTTGTCCTTCCAAAATGAGCAACTTGGATTCTACTTCTAAAGTCCTGTGATTCGAATATTTTCTTTCTACCATTTTCCTGCAGATCTTTCCACCTTCTCTTTTAAATATCACACAAGGCTTTACATGCTCAGTACCAGCTTTAGAGGTCTGCACATTTTAGCTTTTTCTGTCCAGCAACTACTAATACATTCTTTTTAAAAAATATATTCTTAAAAGTTTCCATAATTACACAAGGTTCATTCACTAACTGAAGGGAAGAGGTAACGTCATTTTGTAGAGTAAAACTCAGCAATAAATAGGAAGCAAACAGCTAAGTGCTTCTGGGGTGCAGAACTACTATGCGGTGAGGTGGGCCGGGGTGCTTAAATGGCCCTGGCACTGGACAGTATTTATGAAAATTGAGCTGTTGTTAAATTACTGCTAAGAAATTTGACATTTTTACTAAGAATTATAGTAAAGTAAATGTTCAAGGTAATATGTCCTTCACAAGTGGAAATATACCATGTGGAGTCAAGAAACATTTGACTCTTGGGGCACCTTGCTGGCTCAGTCAGTAGAGCATGTGACTCTTGACCTCGGGGTTGTAAGTTCGAGCCCCACGTTGGGTATAGAGATTACTTAAAAAATCCAGTCTTTAGGGGTTCCTGGGTGGCTCAGTCAGTTGAGCATCCAACTCTTGATTTCGGCTCAGGTCATGATTTCACGGTTCATGGGTTCAAGCCCCACGTTGGGCCCTGCATTGGCAATGCAGAGCCTGCTTGGGATTCTCTCGCTGCCTCTCTCCATCTCTCTTTCACTCTCTCACTTTCTCAAAATAAATAGATAAACATTAACAAAATAAAATCTGTAAAGTATGTATATATGGGAAACATATTCAGATACAATGCTGCCAGGATGCAGAGGAATCTGGTGGAAAGCCTTTCTTAAAGGTAGAATTCCAGGGAATATAAAAACAGAAATGAGCACATTCCAGGAGGTATCATGACCAAGTGAGTGGTAAGAGTAGTCCATAAACTGGCAGTTCCTTTAGGACCATCCTAAGAAGATGCCTGGTCTGCCCTCTGGCTCAGTTCAACTCAATGAGATTCAACAAGTGTTTATTGCATTCTCCACTATGCATAGGACCCTGGTGATTTCAACACAGACCGGTCCTCAAGGAGTTCATGACCTAGAGAGCAATCTGATCTAACCCAGCCGGCTCAGTCACTCTCTCTCACAGCCTCTGCTTTACTGTCTTCAGGTGCTTCATTCTAGAAATATTTACTGAATGGCAACCATGTGATCAGAGCAGACAAACATCCCTGCCTTTGCGGAGCTCACATTCTGGTGGGAGAAAACAGAGCACAAACGATAAACAAAATATGCCATTAAATTATACAGTATAATAGGTCCTAGATAAGTGCTTTGGAAAAAGAAAAGAAGTAGAAAGAGGGCAAGGGAACCTGGAGCGCCAAGGGGTGGTGGTTTTCAAATCCATATGTGGTCAAGATAAAAGCTGACATCCAGAGGGGCACCTGGACCGCTCAGTTGGTTGAGTGTCTGATTTCCATTTAGGTCATGATCTTGCGTTTCTTGAGTTGGAGCCCCATGTCGGGCTCGCCACTGTCATCCTGTCAGCACAGAGCCTGCTTCAGATCCTCTGTCCCCACCTCTCTCTGCCCCTCTGCTGCTTGTGCTGTCCCCAAAATAAATATTTAAAAAAAGAGGTGACCTATGGGTGGGGGAGAGGGGAAAGTGGGTGATGGGCATTGAGGGGGGGCACCTGTTGGGATGAGCACTGGGTGTTGTATGAAAACCAATTTGACAATAAGTTATATTAAAAGAAAAAAAAAGGTGACATCTGAGAAAGACTTGAAGATGAGGAGTGAACCATGCAGATAACTGGGAAAGAGCATTCCAGACAGATGATGGAACAGCTGATGCAAAGGCCCCGGGCAGAAGTGTGCCTGGCCTGTTGGAAGCCACTATGGCTGGAGCAGAGTGAGTGGGGAGGAGAAAAATAAGGGAAGAGGAATGGGGGTGGATGGTGGGGTGATCTGTAACCCACTATACAGACTTTGGCTTTTATTCCGAATGAAATGGAGAACCATCCCGTGGTTCCACATTTTCTTTTAAAAGGATCACTGGTGGGGCACCTGGTTGGCTCAGTCATTAGAGCACGCAACTCTTGATCTCAGGGTCATGAGTTCAAGCCCCACATTGGACTCTGTGCTGTGTGTGAAGTCTGCTTTATAAAAAAAAAAAGTAGGGGCGCCTGGGTGGCGCAGTCGGTTAAGCGTCCGACTTCAGCCAGGTCACGATCTCGCGGTCTGTGAGTTCCAGCCCCGCGTCAGGCTCTGGGCTGATGGCTCGGAGCCTGGAGCCTGTTTCTGATTCTGTGTCTCCCTCTCTCTCTGCCCCTCCCCCGTTCATGCTCTGTCTCTCTTTGTCCCAAAAATAAATAAAAACGTAGAAAAAAAAAATTAAAAAAAAAAAAAGTAAAAGGATGGAGGGGCAACTGGCTGGTTCAGTTGATAGAGCATCTGACTCTTGATCGTGAGGTCATGAGTTCAAGCCCCACACTAGGAGTAGAAATTACTTAAAAATAAAATATTTTTGGAGGGTGCCTGGGTGGCTCAGTCAGTTAAGCATCCGACTTTGGCTCAGGTCATGATCTCACCACTCGTGAGTTCAAGCCCCTCGTCAGGCTCTGTGCTGACAGCTCAGAGCCTGGAGCCTGCTTCAGATTCTGTGTCTCCCTCCCTCTCTGCCCCTCCCCTGCTGGTGTTCCATCTCTCTCTCTCTCTCTCTTTCAAAAATAATAAACATTTAAAAATTAAAAAAATTAAACTATTTTAAAAAATAAAGTCAAATAAAAATAAAAGGAAACAAAAAAGTTTTTCATTAAGGAGTCAAGGTCTAGCAAGAATGGGCCTGTAATAGTCCCCTCCTTGCTCAGTGGTTGGCTGGGAGCAGCCTATCGTAAGTGTGGCTCCCAAGCCAGACTGGGCTGGATACAGATGGTCAGAGCTCTGGCCCTCAGTCACACATGCCTCCTACAGCAGGAGACCCAACTAGCCGGTGAAACAAAAAATATGGGAACCTTCCTCCACTCTTCTTTCCCTTTCTCCCCGCATCCAATGAGTAAATTCACCTGGCTCTGTCTCCAAAATATAAGCAACACCTGTCCACTTTTCTGCACGTCCACTCTTGCCACTCTTGTCTGAGCCACCAACATCTCTCCCTGGTACCACTAGGACAACCTCCTACCATGTTTCCTGCTTCGCTTACACGCAGCAGCAGTCAGAGAATATTTGTAAGACGTAAATCACATTACATCACGCACTCGGTTAAACCCCTACTGCCCTTACTGTCAAACTTGCTATCTTTACCTCGCCTTCCGAGGTCCTGTATGACCTAGCCCCTGGCTACCTTGCTGATCTTGGCTCCTACCACTGCACTTTCCAGTCACTATGTAATGGCTCTGTTGACCCTTATTCTGTCCCTTAAGTACGCCAAGCTCAGTCCTGAGCTCCTTTGTTGTTCACCCTGCCTGGAATAGTCTCCCCAGGTCCTCTCTCTACTGGCTCCTTGATTCGGGTTTCAGTTCAAATGTCACCTTCTCAATTAAGCCTTCCCTGATCATCCAGACTAAAGTAGCCCCCACCGCACATATTACCCTGTTTTCTCGTCTTCATGTCACTTACCATCCTCTGACTTTATTTTATTTGTTTCCCCCATCTAGAATGTTAGTTTCCTTTTTTGTTGGTTTGTTTTTAAGTTTATTTATTTATTTTGAGAGAGACAGAGAGAGCACGAGCAGGGAGAGGGGCAGAAGAGAGAGAGAGAGAGAGAGAGAGAGAGAGAGAGAGAGAGAGAGAGAGAATCCCAAGTAGGGTCCACACTCAGCACAGAGCCCCACGTGGGCCTTGATCCCACAACTCTGGGATCCCGACCTGAGCCAAAATCAAGAGTCAGATGCTCAACCGACTGAGCCACCCAGGCACCCCTTTAAGATTTTATTTTTAAGCCATCTCTACACCCAATGTGGGGCTTGAACTTACAACCCCAAGATCAAGAGTCATTGCTCTACCAACAGAGCCAGCCAGGCACCCCTAGAATGTCGGTTTCATCAGATAACGGGCTGTGTCTGATTTGTTCATGGCTGCAACCTTAATGCCTATCTTTCCCAGCCTGCCACAGGCTGGGTTCTCAAAAATATGTGAATGAATGAATGGTACCTTTGATGTGCATAGTCCATGTGTATCTAATGTTGCAGATTTTGATCATTGACTTAGATGATCTTGGCTCTTGATATACAGCATCCCAAACGTTGGGGTTGTTGTCGCGAATATTTTCATTGTCACTGTTGACTTCAACTCTCATCTGGTAGACAGTATTTGCTATTTGACAACGGAACATGTGTAATTTCAAAAGAGAATCTTCTATAAACAAACAAGTGAGGGGCCCCTAGGTAACTACTATCCTAATTTTATTAGATTGGGGCAGATAATTCTTTGTTGGCCTTGAAATTCAGTAATTGCCTCCTCACACTTCTACAAGCTGCCATCTCTGACAGAGAAGCGACCATGTTCTTTGAGAAAGCAATTAGTTAAGTCTCAACACTTTAACATAAATCCTCAGTAACCTCAAAACTAAATTTGACATGAGGAATAGAATAAGGTGAACTACAACTATCATGTGAGCAAGAAACAAAAGACTGGTCCATGAGCAGACAAAAATTTCTTGCTTCAGTTTGGGGTGTGGGTTAGGAGGGTGCTGGGGGGACATCTTTCTGTCCTGATCACCAATCCCCGAAGGACTGAAGGGTCTTGCTGATGGAACTCTATCCAGAATAAGAGAGAAGAGAAACTTCTCTAAGAATGCTCACCATCCTAGACATTTCTGCTTTTTTCCTCCAAGGAATGTGAGCTATCTTGTTTTACATTTTTTATTTTATCATTTAATCCATTTGCATGGCACTGTTGCAAAGCATTTGAAAAACACATTCCAAAGCAGACCTCATTGGAAGTAAAGCCATTGGCTTCAAAATCCAGCGTCCAGCAGGGCCCTGTACCTTGTGCGCACTCAGTAAGGATACTAACCAGACCCAGAAGTCCTGAAAGGGTCCCCAAAGGAGACAGAGCCCCAGTTCCCAATGGCTCAGTCATGAGGTTCACTGTCAATATTACCGACAGAGTAGGTGAAATTTTGGGAGGCCGGGGTGATACAAAAATAAATGTTAAAATGGCAACGCTGAGAACTCTAAAATAGACACGAATCGAGGGTTCCCAGAGACCAATAGACCACATGCTATTACTGTCAGAAGCCCATAGTGAGGCTTTGGGGCACCTGGGTGGCTCAATCAGTTAAGCGTCTCACTTCAGCTCAGGCCATGATCTCACAGCTTGTGAGTTCGAGCCCCGCATCAGGCTCAGTGCTGACAGCTCGGAACCTGGAGCCTGCTTCGGATTCTGTGTCTCTCTCTCTCTCTCTCTCTCTCTCTCTCTCTCTCTCTCTCTCTCTCTCTCTCTCTCTCTCTCTGCTCCTCCTCACCCCCCCCTCAAAAAATAAACAAACATTTTAAAATATTAAAAAAAAAAAAAAAGAAGCCCATAGTGAGGCTTAGATGTCAAGATGGTGGACAGGGGCACCTGAGTAGCTCAGTTGGTTAAGTGTCTAACTCTTGATTTCAGCTCAGGTCATGATCTCACAGTTCGTGAGTTCAAGCCCTGAGTCAGGCTTGTGCTGAATGTGAAGCCTGCTTGGGATTCTCTTTCTCTCTCTCTCTCTCTCTCTCTCTCTCTCTCTCTCTCTCTCCCCCACCCCTTTTCTGCCCCCACCCCCACTCATTCCCTCTCTCTCAAAATATATAAACTTAAAAAAAAAAATCTTTAGGGGCGCCTGGATGGTTTCATGGGTTGAGCATCCAACTCTCGATTTCGGCTCAGGTTTGGTCCCAGGGTCGTGGGATCGAGCCCTACATCAGGCTCTGTGCTGAGTGTGGGGCCTGCTTCAGACTCTCTCTCCCTCTGCCCCTCTCCCCGGCTCATGCGCTCTGTCTCTCTCCAAAAATCTTTTAAAAAATAAAAACATAAAGATGGTGGGCAGGTCTGTTGCAGATAAACAGAACATTTACTTTTCTGACCATTCCGTACGCATCGCGTCTGTAAAATGGAGGCTGTTGTGCATGTCTGTCCCTGTCTCCCCTGAGCGGCAGGGCCTCCAGACTCTTGAGAGTCTGAGGTGGTGTTTTTGTTTCTGCCAGGTGGGGACCAAAGGCCAAGAGCAGTTGTTCCAGTGATTAGGTCCAGATTAAGTACAGCTGTATGGGCCAGGGCTGACATCTTGAATCCTATCCTTTGGCAGATCAACAGATGCTGCAATTCATTGAGGGCAGGGATAATTGATTCCCTTCTACCGGCCAAGGAGCGAAGGAGCAGCTGGGGTTTGCAACTGTTGTGGCAGATCGATTTCAAAGGAGGCCTGGCTAGAAGAAGCCGGTTGTGGGAGCTGGGCCAGGAGACAGAGGTGTGGGTGACCACAGTGATTCCCACGGGAGGAACCTGGGTGACACTCTACCTGAACCCAAGGAGTGATAGTCACACCCTCGTTCTTGATCCTGCCTTTATCAGTCCCGGCTACAGCAGCAACTCTCTTGCTTGAGCAAGGCCAAGTACAAAGAAATGCAAGGAATCCCCTCCCTGCTGGCCCCAAACTGCAATTTCCTCTCTGCGGAGAGACCTTGACTGGCAACATTCATGTATGTGTATTCTCTTCTTTTTTATTTTATTTTTAATTTTTTTTAAAAAAATTAATGTTTATTTATTTTTGAGAGAGAGAGGGGGTAGGGAGGGGCAGAGAGAGAGGGAGACACAGAACTCGAAGCAGGTTCCAGGCTCTGAACTGTCAGCGCAAAGCCCGACACGGGGCTCGAACTCATGAACTGCAAGATCGTGACCTGAGCCAAAGTTGGATACCCAACCCACTGAGCCACCCAGGCGCCACTGTATTCTCCTCTCTCCTCCTGGGCATACAGCGGTGTTACATTTCCCAGCCTCCCTTGTGTTAAAGGTGGCTTTGTGACCGAGCTCCTGCCAAAGAAACATGAGTGGAAGTAGGCCCCTCTTGGCCTGGCCCCCAAACCTGTCACCCAGCCATTGATTGCGCTCTCTCCTCAGCCACCGGCTGAGTGGAGACAACTTTGGGAGGCTGAGGGACGCATGGAGCCACGCACAGGAGACAGACCCTGAATGACTGCTTACCCATGTGGACTACAGTCCCTGGAGTAGGATTTGGGGATGCTCTGCAACAGTTAACATACCCTGAATAACACACTTCTGGAACTGCGACTCTGGAAACGCTGTTCCCTGAACGAGCCTCACAAAGTCTCACTGATGGAGCTGCGGGCCTGAAAGACGGGGCTCCGGACACCAGAGCTGCCTCTCAGGACGCTTGCACCGCAGGGCTCCCTGGCCTCCACTTCCACACTTGCTTCCCAAGCTCGCAGCTGTGCAGGAAGCCGCCTCTCCACCGGGCAGGGCGAAGGTGGATGCTGGAACAGGCCTTGGCTAGACTCCCATACCTTTCCCTTTATACTTTAGGGTGTGTGTCTCTTTGTGTGCGTTTGCTTGTTTGTTGTCTTTTATTATTTTTTTTAATTAAAAAATTTTTTTTCCATTTATTTTTGAGAGAGAGAGGCAGAGTATGAGCAGGGTAAGGGCAGAGAGAAGGAGACACAGAATCTGAGGCGGGCTCCAGGCTCTGAGCTGTCAGCAACGGAGCCGGAGGAGCATTTGGCCTTTTAACCTTTGCTTGTTTTTCTTCCTTGTATTACAATGGAGGACCCTAGGCCTCGGGAAGGGTCACTCATCCCCGTTCAAGTTGGGTTGGAGACGATTTCTTTTCTTTTCTTTTTTAATGTAAGCTCTGTGCCCAACTAGGGCTTGAACCCAAGACCGTGAGGCCAAGAGTTGCATGCGCTACCAACTGAGCCAGCCAGGCACCCCCGGAGACATTTTCCCCAGCTGCTTTTCCTCACACCCCCCAGCACAGCACACGGTAGCCATCTTTCTTCCCCCTTCTCTGTTGCCAAAACAGCCTCTGGACTCCACCAGTGCAGGCGCTGTAGATGGGCACCTCCTCCTCTGTTTGGGGATCCCACCCGACGGAAAATTCCAAAACCTATTTCGTTTTCATTCAGCCCCTGGCACGAGCCTTAAGGCGTAATGCGCCTTTTCTGAGTTGGCAGCCAGGAAGTAGCAGGTCAATTAGGGAGTCTCAAAGAGGAACATGAGGACAGTTGGTGAGGATTAAGTTTTGCTGCCAGAGGAGGTTCTGATCTAAGACATGCTTATGCCCACTCCAAAGTTCAGCGACCCAGAAATAGCAATGTGGATGTGGGTGACAGCTTCTCTCTTGCTTCTCCCCCACTGATGACCTCTTCTAGCAAAACTGCTCCCCACTCTTTTTTTTTAAGATTTTTATTTTTATTTATTTTTAATTTTTTTTAATGTTTATGTTTGAGAGAGAGGGAGACACAGTGTGAGTGCGGGAGGGGCAGAGAGAGAGGGAGACACAGAATCTGAAGCAGGCTCCAGGCTCAGAGCTGGCAGCACAGAGCCCGACGTGGTGCTCGAACTCACGAACCATGAGCTCATGACCTGAGCTGAAGTTGGACACTTAGCTGACTGAGCCACCCGGGCACCCCAAGATTTTAATTTTTTTATGTAATCTCTACACCCAATGTGGGGCTCGAACTCACAATCCAGAGATCAAGAGTCGCATGTTCCACCGACTAAGCCCACCAGGCATCCCCACTGCCCACTCTTAATACCCCTTTGTGGAAAATCCATCTTTCACTGTTGCTTTTGAAGACTCCAGAGTTCCACTGGGGCATAGCTTTTTAGCACAAATTAGGAAAATGCTCCTTCTCTGACAGCCTCAGCCTTGCCCCAGAGCCCAGCTTCCCTGGTGGAGGGCAGGCTGGATTTCAGCCTCCACCTGGACCCCAGTCAGGTGCTTTGTGCAGTGCACGACCTGTACATCTGCAGTGCTTGCCCCTTCCATCTGACTGCTGAAGTCCCCCCCTCCACTCCCACGTTGCTGTGAGTTATAACCAGTACCTCCCTCCTCTAGGTCATCAGTGCCACCCTAGGGGCTCAGAGGCATAGGCTTGGGAGTCGTAAGGTGACTGGATGTGGAGGTGACTTGAGTTACACTATGCCAAGTAGAATTCTGTGCACTGACCTGAGAACACAACTATCACAACATCATCGTTCCTATGGGGAAATATGTTCTTAGGTCTTTTCAAACAATCAACTCAAAAAAGTCTGTCCATTAAAAACACAGGACCTGAGAGTGCCTGGATGGCTCAGTCATTAAGCATCTGACTTTGGCTCAGGTCATGATCTCACAGTTGCTGAGTTTGAGTCCCACATCTGATGAGCTCGAGCCCTGCTTTGGGTGAACTCATACCCTGCTTTGGGTAAAAACATGAGCCCTAGGTGAGCCCCACTTCTCTCTCTCTCTGACCCTCATAGAATTCTCTCTCTCTCTCTCTCTCTCTCTCTGCCCCTTGGTCACTTGCACCCTCTTTCCCTCTCTGTAAAAAAAACCCAAAAAAGAAAAAAAACATGGGGCCGGACTATAATGTATTTGACTTTCTTCTCCTCAGAAGAAACATTCACACACATTGTGAATGTGTGTGGCTCACTGTAACTTGGGCCATGGCTGGCTCGGATTTGATCTTGGCTCTCTCAGACTTTGCCCTACAAGTTCTACAAACTTTGGAGACTAGATTTCTGGATATAATGTTTTCTTTGAAACTTGAACTCCACACAGAGGATGTATCTTTGTAAATGACTGATTTAATTAAAAAGTGGACAGGCACTGATTATATGCCTTTCTCCTCTCAGAATGCTTATTTTGGTGTCTTCCTAAAACTGATGTTTTGTGGAATGATGGGTAAGGAGAACAGATGTTTCAGCTTGGACTCTTCTCTTTGGTATTTCTCATCCGGGCATCATCACAATATCAAGGGACAAACAAAACTGAACTCAACACCATCACTTGACCTCATTTCTGATTTATGAATTCCCCTGTGACCGTGCAATTTGAGAAGAGGCCGGCTCTGAAGTGTGTTTTGAATTTTAATATCTTTTCATAGTGGCCTCTTTCTTTGTCAACCACCATGTGTGTGTGTCTGGCCTAACTTGCTGACTAGAAAACTGAAACATACTTCTAGCTGGCAGCCGGGAACAAAGGGAAAAATTGTTTGTCTAAAGAGCCATTTAGCTGCCTGCATTGCCCGCTCCCCAACACCCCCTCGCCTATATGAACTACCCCCACAAGGATCTAAGCTGCTTTTGTATTGCTGTTAGTCATGGCATTTCTCACAGGGTTCTGTCAGCCCTGAAATGGTAAGGGTTCTGCCATTTCAGCGAGGTGCACGGGTGCCCTGTGAAGTGTACCATTTCTGCCAGAGGAGAAGCTTGAGGGGTGGGGGGGGGGGGTTCCTCACATCATCTGGCAAGCCACATTCTGGGTTAAGAAGTGTCTAGAAACCTTGCTCAAGGTTATGTCCTTTTAGCACTGTCTGCTTCCTGGCTCCTTGGGAGCCAGTCAGGATGGACTCAAGGAACTGGCAGTGACTTCCTCTGAAAGCATTTTCTCGAAACATGTAAATATCTGTGCCTCGGGGAACGCTCTGACTCCAGAAAGGCTTGTAGCAGCACGTGCTGCGTAGAGGCAAAGCCGAACACTCTCAGAGGAGACCGAGTCTTACCTACCTGTCAAGAGCATTTTGAATTCCAGTGACAGGAATGACCCATGATAGGAAAGTTCTATCGGAACAGAGAGACAGGGTGGGCGGGAAACAGGCAGTGCCTGAAAGTCGGGCTTCCAGATGTTAGCTTGCTGGTGGAGAAGGCGCCCTGGAAATGTCCTTGCAAATGGCAGTTCAGTTCGTCTCTGAGTTTGTCCTGCCCTGTGCTCTATAATCACATGTTGCAGATGCTGGGCCCTGAAATCCCTGGACAGAGAAGGGAGGTTGTCAGGTTTTCGACTCAAGGGGTTCAGAGGACTTCGGGGCCATCGGGCAACAGGAGATGAGAACACCCCTCTCAAACCTGGACGCAAGCGGGAAGCCTCACGGTCACTAGGTGTCGGAGCCGAAGCACAGGCAAGGGGTTCTGTCTGCAGATCCGCTGGCCGGGCCGAGGCTTCCGCATTAATAAGCTTCCTGATCGTTCGGCACTTTCTTAAGACACCTGTGCTTTTTGGCTGCCACAAGGGGGAAAAATGCCAAGCTCTTGGCAGCCTCGTCTGATCTGGTGTTAACAGCATCACACCAGTGACTTCCAGAGATTCCTCGCCCTTTGTGTGGTTCCCATGCAGACGTTAACCCTGGGAGATGGATTTTGTTCAGAAGCTTCTCTTCTCCCCAGGTTCCCAAGTGCTTGGCCCTGCCTAGCCATAAATGGCTGCAAACACAAACCAAGGAGTGCTGGTGAGAACAGAGGGGCCACGCAGGGTAGTTTTTGAGATTCTGTTGGTGCTAGAATCACTCACTTATTCTTTCTGAGACCTAGAGGGCAAAAGTCCCTTGACCACGCTCAGAATTCATAGATTATGATGTTGCTTTTTTGTGTGTCATTTTTTAAATTAATTAATTAATTAATTTATTTTTATCAAGTTAGTTAGCATATAATGCAATAATGATTTCAGTAGAATCTAGTCATTTATCCCCTACATATAACACCCAGTGCTTACCCCAACAAATGTCCTCCTTAATGCCCCTTGCCTGTTTAGCCCATCCTCCCCACCCCCAACCCCTCCAGCAACCCTCAGTTTGCTCTCTATATTTAAGATTCTCTTATGTTTTGCCCCCTCTCCCTGTTTTCATATTATTTTTGCTTCCCTTCCCTTATGTTCATCTGTTTTGTCTCTTAGAGTCCTCATATGAGTGAAGTCATATGATATTTGTCTTTCTCTGACTAATTTTGCTTAGCACAACACACTCTAGTTCCATCCACGTAGTTGCAAATGGCAAGACTTCATTCTTTTTGATTGCTGAGTAATACTCCACATATATATATATATACATACACACACACACACACATATATATGTATGTATATATATATGTGTGTGTATGTATATATATATGTGTGTGTGTATATATATATATATATATATATATATATATATATATATATTTACACCACATTTTCTTTATCCATTCATCTGTTGATGGACATTTGGGCTATTTCCATACTTTGGCTATTGTTGATAGTGCTGCTATAAACATTGGGGTGCATGTGCCCCTTGGAATCAACACACCTGCATCCTTTGGATAATTACCTAGTATGCAATTGCTGGGTTATAGGGTAGTTCTATTTTTAATTTTTTGAGAACCTCCATACTGTTTTCCAGAGTGGCCACACTAGTTTGCATTCCCACCAGCAGTGCAAAAGAGATCCTCTTTCTCTGCATCCCTGCCAACATCTGTCGTTGCCTGAGTTGTTAATGTTAGCCATTCTGACAGGCGTGAGGTGGTATCTCGTTGTGGTTTTGATTTGTATTTCCCTGATGATGAGTGATGTGGAGCATTTTTTCATGTGTCAGTTGGCCATCTGGATGTCTTCTTTGGAGAAGTGTCTATTCATGTCTTTTGCCCATCTCTTCACTGGATTCTTTGTTTTTTGGGTGTTGTGTCTGATAAGTTCTTTATAAAGTTTGGATACTAACCCTTCATCCGATTTGTCATTTACAAATATCTTCTCCCATTCTGTTGGTTGCCTTTTAGTTTTGCTGATTGTTTCCTTCGCTGTGCAGAAGCCTTTTATTTTATGAGATCCCAGTAGTTCATTTTTGCTTTTGTTTCCCTTGCCTCCAGAGACATGTTGAGTAAGAAGTTGCTGCAGCTGAGGTCAAAGAGGTTGTTGCCTGTTTTCTCCTCGAGGATTTTGATGAAGGTTTTTTTTTTTTTTTTTGGCTTTATGTATATGAAGACGGATTGAACTTGTCAATTACTTCCAAAGTATTAATTAAACATCTATTCTGTTATATTAGGAAATTCAAGGTGAATAAAATTCAATTTCTATTTTTAAAAGCAGTAGTTAGGGGTGCTTGACTGGCTCAGTCAGTGGAGCATGCGACTCTTGATCTCAGGGTTGTGGGTTCAAGCCCCATGTTGGTTGTGGAGGTGACTTAAAATCTTAAAAAACAAACAAACTGCAGTTAAACTGTTAAAATAACAATAATGACTATCCCCTAAGTGCTTACTAATGCATAATTTTATTTATTGCTTACAACAGTCCTCTGAAATAGATCTTATCGTCCTCATTTAACAGATTTAGAAAGGTGAGCTCAGAAATAATATTGGTAAATTGTACTAAGCTTTTCCTAGGTGCCAAGACTATTCGACCTGTTTCACCTCCATTTATGAACACACTTAATTCTCAAGGCTTGACTAGGGAAAGATCCACTTCCAAGCTCACTGACTGTTGTCAGGACTCAGGTCCTCACTCACAGTTCACCAGAGACAGTTCCTTACTAAATGGGCTTCTCTATAGTTGTAACCACAACATGGCAGCTTGCTTTCCCCAGAGCAAGGGCTCAGAGAGATAAAGACTGAAGTGAAAATCTTCGTAACTTAATCTCAAAAATGACTTTCCATCCCTTAATTATTGCCAATTTCTATTCATTTTCTATTCTAGTCATTAGGTCCAGCCCATATCCAATAGGAGGGTATCAGACAAGGGCATGAATACCAGGAGGCAGAGATGACAGACCATCTTACAGACTGCCTACCAAGCACGGTTAACTTAATAGCCTAAGTCAGTCAGTGTATTTTGTCACATAAATAGTACAAAGAAGAAAAATATGATCACTTCAATAGGTGAATAAAGTCTTTGATAAAATGTGATATTCATTGATGATACAAATCCTTAAAAAACTAGAAATGGAATTGCTCTTATTCTGAGAAAGACATGTGATAGATTGCAGTGATAGCCTCATTTTCTCACTCTTCCTATGTACCACACCCTTTGCCACATAACTTTACAGTGTCCTCCCATTATGGGCAAAGCTACTGTTGACTCTGGACTCAGTCATATTTGGCCATAATATTTAGCATATTGGCAGGTGTGCTGCCAGCAAAGTTCTGAAGTGGGATTGCCTACTAGTGGGATTTGCTTTTTTGTTTTCTACCATTTACCATGAGAAGGATCAACTCAAGCTAGCCCACCAGTTCCAAAAGGAGGATTAGAAATAGGGAGGACACACGCATGCACACACACTGGGAGGGAGGGAGGGAGGGAGAGAGAGAGAGAAAGAAAGAAAGAAAGAGGAAGAGAAGAGAAGGAAAAGAAAGAAAAGAAAAGGAAAGGAAAGAAAAGAAAAGACAAGACAAGACAAGAAAAAAGAAAGGGAAAAGAAAAGACAAGAAAAAAGAAAGGCAAGGAAAGGCAAGGAAAGGAAAAGAAAGAAAGGAAAGGAAAATAGGTAGGACATAACTGTCCAAGTTAAGGTACCCAGTCAAGACCAGGTGAGAACATTTTAACCCCTGACCTATAGATACATGCATGAGCCCAGCCAAGACCAGCAGAATAATCCAGCTAAGCCCAGCCCAGATCAGCTGATTGCCACAGATGTGTAAGAAGTAAATATCTATTGTTATGTGTCACTGGGTGTTTGTGGTATTTTTGTTACACAACAAAGGCTAACATACAGGTTGTCTATAAAAAGACCTTTGGCAGATAGCAACTTAATGGTGAGATGCTGAAAGTTTTCCTCTGAGACTAGAAATTTGATAAATTGACTGCAGTCACTACTTCTCTTTAACTCTTTTCTCAGTACCTTAGCCAGTGCAATAAGACAAGAAAAAGAAATAAAAGACATAAAGATGGAAAGAAAGAAATAAAATTGTTATAATTTGGGGGCACTGGCTGGTTCAGTCTGTAGGGCATGCGACTCTTGATCTCAGGGTTGTGAGTTCAAGCCCTACAGTGGGGGTAGAGTTTACTTTAAGAAATAAAAACAGCCTTATCACCAAAAAAATTATCATAATTTGCAGATAGCATGTATATGGAGATCCTAAAGAATCTTTGGATCAATTATTGGAATTCACAAGTGAATTTATTTAGGTCACTAGATTCAAAGTCAATATACAAAACTAACTGTATTTCTATACACCAGCAGCAAAATAATTTTAAAATAAAGTTGTAGGGGCACCTGCCTGGTTCGTTTGGTGGAGCATGCAATGCTAGATCTCAGGGTGGTGAGTTCAAACCTCAGGTTGGGTGTAGAGCTTATTAAAAAATAATAAGAAGAACATCTGTAATGGTATGAAAAAGAACCAAATACCTAGGAATAAAACAAACAAAATATTTTTAATATTTTTGTACAGAAGATTATTGAAAGAAACTAAAGAAGGTGTATTTAAAAACAGAAAACAACAACAAGAACAAAAAGGAGGGTTATAACATGTTAGTGGATTGGAAGTTATATGTCAGTTATCCCCAAACTGATCTCCCCAGTGCAATCCCAATAAAATCCCCAAAAGGTCTTTTGTGAAAATTTACATATTGATCCCAAAATATATTTAGAAGTGCAAAGAGCCAAGAATAGCTAAAATCAATCTTGAAAATATGGAAAGATTTCATTTTCTCCAAAAAGTTAAACCAATATAATTATTATATAATAATATTAAAACAAAATAAATATTTATAAACTGGGGTGCCTGCCTGGCTCAGTCAGTGGAACATGCAACTCTTAATCTTGGGGTTGTAAGTTCAAGTCCCATGTTGGGTGTAGAGGTTATTTAAAAATAAAATGCTTTGTGGTGCCTGGGTGGCTCAGCTGGTTAAGCATCTGACTCTTGGTTTCTACTCAGGTCATGATCTCACAGTTTGTGAGTTCGAGCCTCATGGTGAACTCCATGCTCACAGTGCAGAGCCTGCTTGGGATTCTTTATTTTCCTCTCTCTTTGTCCCTCCTTTGCTCTCTCTCTCTCTGTATCTCTCTCTCAAAAATAAATAAATAAACTTTAAAAATTTTGTAATAAATAAATAATTTTTTTTAATTTTTTTTTCAACGTTTATTTATTTTTGGGACAGAGAGAGACAGAGCATGAACGGGGGAGGGGCAGAGAGAGAGGGAGACACAGAATCGGAAACAGGCTCCAGGCTCCGAGCCATCAGCCCAGAGCCCGACGCGGGGCTCAAACTCACAGACCGCGAGATCGTGACCTGGCTGAAGTCGGACGCTTAACCGACTGCGCCACCCAGGCGCCCCAATAAAATATTTTTTAAAAAGAAAAGAAAGGTCCACCTGGATGGCTCAGTCAGTTATGTGGCCAACTCTTTGCTTTGGCTTAGGTCATGATCTCACGGTTTGTGAGTTTAAGCCCTGCGTTGGGCTCTGCAATGACAGTGCAGAGACTGTTTGGGACTCCCTCTCTCTCTCTCTTTTTCTCTCTCTCTCTCTCTCTCTCTCTCTCTCTCTCCTGCGTGCAATCTCTCTCTCTCTAAATAAATAAATAAACTTAAAAAAAAAAGTGAAAACGTAGGGTGCCTGGCTGGCTCAGCCAGCAGGCTGAGTTTATTTTTATTAAAAATAATATCTTAAAAAAGAAAAGAAAAGGCAAGTCGATGAGTGGGGAAAAAGATATGTAACTAACAAAGATCTCCTATCCAGAATATATAATGAAGCCCTATATATTAATAAGAAAAAAACTGTAGGGGTGCCTGGGTGGCTCAGTCAGTTGGGCGTCCGACTTCGGCCCAGGTCATGATCTCATGGTTCGTGGGTTCGAGCCCCGCATCGGGCTCTGTGCTGACAGCTCAGAGCCTGGAGCCTGCTTTGAATTCTGTGTCTCCCTTTCTCTCTGCCCCTCCCCCATTCATGCTCTGTCTCTCTCTGTCTCAAAAATAAATAAATGTTAAAAAAAAATGATTTGATAGTGTCTACTAAAGGTGAACATATGTATGTTCTATAACCCATTATCTCCATTCCTATGTAGATCCTGAATGAGTAAGCATATGGCCACCATAAGTCATATACAAGATGTTGATAACATTATTTTTAATAGCCAAACTTTGTAACAATCCAAAGGTCCATCAGTAGTCAAATACATTGTGGTAGTCATACAGTAAAATACTGCACAACTATCTGTATTGTATGATTCCATTGATACTCCATTGAAAATTAGGTAAAATGAATTTGTGATGTCAAAAGTCCATCAAGTCATTCCCTTTAGGGAAGGAGAAAGGAATCACAATTGGGAGGGAACTTGAGAAGCTTGAGGCTGCCAGTGTTGTACTGTATTTTTTAATCTAAGTGGTGGTTGTGTGGGTGTATTTATTTTGTGATGATTCATTGAGCTGTATTCCTAAGAGTTACGCACTTTGACGCATGTAAATTATACTTCAATCATCAGCCTTCAATTGTGAGTTGCTGGGTTGAGCGCAGGGAACGCCAAAGTCTGATTGGCTGAAGACTGCACACCTCCGGGGTACCTGGGTGGCTCGGTGGGTTAAGCGTCCGACTCCAGCTCAGATCATGATCTGGCGGTTTGTGAGATCCAGCCCGCGTCGGCCCCTGTGCTGCCAGCTCCGAGCCTGGAGCCTGCTTCAGACTCTGTGTCTCCCTCTCTCTCTGCCCCTCCCATGCTCATGCTCTCTCTCTGTCTCTCAATAATAAATAAAAGTTAAAAAAAAAAAAAAAAAAAAAAGACTGGACACCTCAACCAGTCACTGTGGCAAAGGTGATGGGACATCCTGACAGATCGTACACAAGTATTTTTCAACAGGAGTCTTGTTGGCATTTTGAGAAGATAGTTCTTCGTGGTGCAGGACGGTCCCACAGCAACCGTGGCTCCCCAAACATTAAATGCCACCGGACACCCCACTGCACCCGCCCCTCACCGCTTCCCACTTTGGGGTGGCGGGGGGCACATTCTGCTTTGTTTCAAAACAATCCCTTTACACTAATCAGGACCAACTTTTGGAACTGGAGTAAATCCCACCAAAGCCCCAAGGCTAATACGTAATAAAGGAGGGTGCAGTGGTTTGGGGGAGAAAAGTACACAGGGCACTTACATACTGATGAAAAACAGGGACTGAAAAAACATTAATCATCCCCCTTCTGTTTGCTCCATTGTCTTTCATTTCTTTAAGGGCGAAATTCAATCTTCCAGGGGAAGTAGTGTGTTCACTTAGTGAAAATACTGATTTAATTGCTTTGATTGTGAGAAATGGGTAAAGAAAAATAATTGGTGAGTTGGAAGGCATTTCTTTACTTGCAAATTAGCTTAGTATCTTAAATGTTCATAATTGTGTTTCTGCTCACACACAAAAAAGGAGTTAATTTGACACATATGTTTTTGTGAATGTACACTCAGCCTCTGAAAATTAATTTGAATGGCAAAAATAGGGGCACCTGGCTGGCTGTCAGTAGAGCATGTGACTCTTGATCTTGGTGGTCGTGGGTTCGTGCCCCCAGATTGGGTCTAGAGTTAACTTAAAAAATAAATTTAAGGGGTGCCTCAGTGGCTCAGTCGGTTAATCATCCAGCTCTTGGTTTCTGCTCAGGTCGTGATCTCTCAGCTCCTGGATTCAAGCCCTATATTGAGCTCTGCACTGACAGTGTGGGGTCTGCTTGGGATTCTCTCTCCCTCTCTCTCTGCCCCTCAACTGCTTGTGCTCTCTCTCTCTCAAAACAAATAAATAAACTTAAAAAAAATAAATTAAAAACTAAATAAATAAAGCCTAAATAAGTAAATAAATAAGTAGATAGATAAATAAATGACAAAAAAATAGGGGAACGGGGGCACCTGGCTGGCTCAGTCGGTGTTGCATGCTACTCTTGATCTGGGAGTTGTGAGCTTGAACCCCACATTGGATGTAGAGACTACTTAAAATAAAATCTTTTTTTATAAAAAGTAGGGGAGGGGCGCCTGGGTGGCTCAGTCGGTTGAGGGTCCGACTTCAGCTCAGGTCATGATCTCACAGTCCGTGAGTTCAAGCCCTGCATCGGGCTCTGTGCCAAGGCTCAGAGCCTGTGCTCAGAGCCTGGAGCCTGCTTCAGATTCTGTGTCTCCCACTATCTCTGACCCTCCCCTGTTCATGCTCTGTCTCTCTGTCTCAAAAATAAATAAACATTAAAAAAAATTTTTTTTTAAATGAAAAAGTAGGGGAATGGTTAAGTAGATGGTAGCATATTCACACAGTGGTCTAATATGTGGCCATTAATGGTGTTTTTCGGGGCACCTGGGTGGCTCATTTGGCTGAGCATCTGACTTCGGCTCAGGTCATGATCTCGCAGTTCGTGAGTTTGAGCTCCACAACGGGTTCGTTGCTGTCAGGGGTCAGCGCAAAGCACACTTGGGATCCTCAGCACCCCTCTCCCTCCCCCTCCCCCACTTGCACTCTCCCCAAAATAAACAAAAATGTTTTAAAAATTATCTTTTTTGGTGGTGCTTGACTGGCTCAGTCAGTAGAGCATGTGACTCTTGATCTCAGAGTCATGAGTTCAAGCCCCACATTGGACTTGGAGCCTACTTAAAATTTTTTAAAAATTTTTTCAAAAATGACCTTTCTGATGACATGTAGGAACGTGGAAGAAGATGTGTGCTATTATGCAAAGGAGAGGACACAAGAGGCCCACAGACATGCACCCTATGATGGCGCATATGTAAAACATGAGTGCCTCTGACCAAGGACGGAAAGATGTTTTGCAAAAACAAAAAGAGTTGGTAGTGATCATTTTTTCTTTTCTCAAAATTGTTCCATGGCCTTCTATGAATGACAAACTAAAAGAGAAAGGAAAGCCTTTCTCCCCTTGGAAATATCCCATTTTCCCCATAGTTCAAGCTCTACTTTGATGAGGTTCTTTAAAAAGGACTAGCCCACCTCCCAGGGGCTGTGCTGTTGGGAATTTTGGCTTCTAGTTCCAGCCCTGCTGGACTGAGTATAGACCTCACGCATGCCCCTTAAGTTTTCCCCATGTCTGAGGCTGAGACGGTTCCACCTGCTGTCGCCATTTAACCCAGTGAGGTCCGTTTAATGCCCGTGAAGCTCATTGTGGTATTTCAGATTATAGTCATCGAGAAATTGGTGCTTCTGGAGAAAGAAATAGTAGGAGTGCTGGTGTGTTTTACAAGTGAATTCCTTCAACTAACTTTATTATACAGCTTCATATGGAAGGCACCCGATTTGGACATAAGAAGTATACAAAAAGATGTCTAAATTGTGTTTTCTGCCTTTCAGGGAGCTTACAATCTTGTAATGATGAGAATATGTAATATTTACCAAGGGTTTACAATGTGACGGGCACTGTGCTTTATGTACATTCATTCTGTACACATTAACTATGTATTTTTATCATTACTATATATTAATTAATATGTAATGAATTTATTTAATCCCAACAACATCCTAAAGTTATTAGCATCATTTTATTTTATTTTTAAGTAAACTCCGTACTCAACATGGGGCTGAATTTATAACCCTGAGGTCAGGGGTCTCATGCTTTACCCACCGAGTCTGCCAGGTGCCCCTATTAGCATCTTTTTTTTTAATGTTTATGTTTATTTATTTATTTTTGAGAAGGAGAGGGAAAGGGAGAGAGAGAGAGAGAGAGATTGAGATCATGGGCAAGGCAGGGGCAGGGGCAGAATGAAAGGGAGACAGAGAATCCCAAGCAGGTCCACACTGTCAGCTCAGAGCCCGACTCAGGGCTTGATCTCACAAACTGTGAGATCATGACCTGAGCTGAAATCAGAAGTCGGTCACTTAACTGAGCCCTTAGGTACGCCCCCTTTAGCATCATTTTAAGAAATAAGTAAATTATGGGGCACCTGGCTGGCTCAGTCAGCAGAGCGTGTGACTCAATCTTGGGGTTGTAAGTTTGAGGCCTATGTTGGGTGTAGAGATTCTTAAAAAAAAAATCTTAAGGGGCGCCTGGGTGGCTCAGTCGGTAAACGTCCAACTTCAGCTCAGGTCATGATCTCACGGTTCGTGAGTTCGAGCCCCGCATCAGGCTCTGTGCTGACAGCTCAGAGCCTGGAGCCTGCTTCGGATTCTGTGTCTCCCTCTCTCTCTGCTCCTCCCCCACTCACCTCTGTCACTCTCTCAAAAATAAATAAACATTAAAAAAAATTTTTTTTAAATCTTAAAAGAGGAAAGGAAGGAGGGAAGGCAGGAAGGGAAGGAGAGAGAAAAAGGAGACAGAGAGAAAGAAAGAAAGAAGGAAAGAAAGAAGAAAGAAAGAAAGAAAGAAAGAAAGAAAGAAAGAAAGAAAGAAAGAAAAGAAAAGAAAGAAAGAAAGAAAGAAAGAAAGAAAGAAAGAAAGAAAAGACCTTAAAACTGAGAGAAGCTAAGTCAAGTGCCTAAGGTCATGAACTAAATCTGCGTGACACTGACAGGGCTACTTGACAACAAAGTGCATGCTCTTGACTCTTGACCTCAGGGTCATGAGTTCACGCTCATGTTGGCTGTAGAGATTACTTAAATACATAATACATACACACACACACACACACACACACACACACACATATACATAAACTTTAAAGAAAGAAAAGTTCATGTTCTTCATCAGTCTCCTACACTGCCTCTCACACATTAGCATTACTGCCTTCCTCAGCTAGCTTGCAACCAGTTAATCCTGATGTAGGTTCTGATCTACAAAATGATGCCTGTTTTTAGTTTATTATTTTTTTAGTAACCTCTACACCCAACGTGGGGCTCAAACTTATGACCTGGAGATCAAGAGCCATATGCTCGGGCACCTGGGTGGCTCAGTCAGCTAAGCGTCTGACTCTTGGTCTCAGCTCAGGTCATGATCTTAAGGTCGTAAGATCAAGCCCTGCATCAGGCTCTGTGCTGGGCGTGGAGCCTGCTTAACATTCTCTCTCTCTCCTCTCCCTCTGCCCCTCCCCTACTCACTCTCTCTCTCTCAAAAAAAAAATCTTTCTTTTAAATGCTTATTTATTTTTAGGAGAGAGACAGAAAGACAGAGTGTGAGTGGGGGACGGGCAGAGAGAGAGGGAGACACAGAATCCGAAACAGGCTCCAGGCTCTGAGCTGTCAGCACAGAGCCCCACACGGGGCTGGAACTCGTGAACCATGAGATCATGACCTGAGCTGAAATCAAGAGTCGGATGCTTAACTGACTGAACCACCCAGGCGCCCTGGTAAGTACTCTTTTGGAACAAAGTGTTCTATGACCTGAAAGTAGTCATACCTGAAAAAAAAAAAAAAAAAAAAAAAAAAAAAAGTCATACCTAGTGATGAAGAGGGTGTAGGTTTTTTAAAAATTAGTTTTAAAGGGAAAATGCCCAGCTGGCTTAGTCAGTAGAGCATGTGATTCTTAATCTTCAGGTTGTGAGTTCAAGCCCCATACTGGGGGTAGAGTTTAATAATAATAATAATAATTAGTTGGTTTTTTTTTTTTTAACTTTATTTATTTTAAGAGACCACACGCAGAGGCACCTGGATGGCTCAGTCAGTTGAGCATCCTACTTCAGCTCAGGTCATGATCTCGCAGTTCGTGGGTTCGAGCCCCACATCGGGATCTGTGCTGACAGCTCAGAGCCTGGAGCCTGCTTTGGATTCTGTGTCTCCCTCTCTCTCTGTCCCTACCCCACTCAGGCTCTGTCTCTCTCAAAAATAAGTAAACATCAAAAAAAAAAAGAAAGAAAGAAAGAAAGAGACCGCATGCATGAACTGGGGAGAGGCAGGGAGGGGGAGAGAGAGAATCCCAAACAGGCCTGGCACCATCAGTGCTGAGCCCCACTGGGGGCTCAAACCCATGAACCGTGAAATCATGACCTGGGCTGAAATCCATAGTTGGGCACTCAACTGACTAAGCCACCCAGTCGCCCCAATAATAAGTAGTTTTAAAGGCACATTTTATTTTATTTTTAAATGTTTATTTATTTTTGAGACAGAGCGAGACACAGCATAAATGCAGGAGGGTCAGAGAGAGAGGGAGACACAGAATCTGAGGCAGGCTCCAGGCTCTGAGCTGTCAGCACAGAGCCCGACGCGGGGTTCGAACTCACAGACCGTGAGATCATGACTTAAGCCGAAGTCGGAAGCTCAACCGACTGAGCCACCCAGGCCCCCCTTAAAGGCACATTTTAAACATTACATACAAGATAGAAGGAAGATCTATTGCCAAAGCCTGAAGAAGAATGCATCGTCTTTTTTTTTTTTTTTTTTTTAAATCTGAAAAGCCTTTCAAACAAGTTCAAGAAGACATTTGTTCTAAATGTAAAAGATTCCAACTAACAGGGCAGGGTCCAAGGAAAATCGTGAAGCCTCCCTTTCCAGGTCTCTCGGGATGCTGCTACCCCTCTGCCCGCTCTCTGAAATTCGTCTGGTTTCCCTCCTCTGCCCAGCCCCAGCCTGCTCACGGGAGTGAAAAAAAAAAGGTTACCTAGCCTGATCTTTCCTTAGGTGATACCTAAACAAATCCTTAGGCCTGTTTTCACTTTGAAAGGCTTTCCTATTTTATGGGCAATTTTTAGAACTTAAAGGATACTCTAACTGAATCTTTTTGTGTCTCCGAGACATTCAAGTTGGAAACAGTCCATATCCCTTACCCTGCCTGCCGAGATTCTCAGAGGGGCTACTTTGGGAGGGGCCCGAGGGGTACATCTTAGGGTGAGAAGAAAGAAGGTATGAGGTTTGAAAAGATCTCTCTGAAACAACCTCCCTTCTACTTCCCACCTTCGCTCCTGTGAAGGAATCCCTACCGCCTAACCTGTTTCTCCGAGAGCGGGGTCAGTCTCCCGTGACGAAACACTGCCTGTGTTCTGGGCTGTGCGGTCCATGAAAGGTACTAAGGGTTGAGGCGGAGTTCCGATTTCACTCTGCTGGTCGTTTTCCTAAGATCGTGACCAGCTTGTATGTCCAGGTATTTTTTTTATCCCTCACAGGAGTAGGGTGAAGAGTGCAGAAGGAGCTTTGCAGACACACCAGTCATTCTCCAGGGGCAGAAACTCTGGGCCTCTACGCACTCGTTTCGAAATGAGCCTTGTGCCTTTTGCTTGCTTGCGCAACCCGCAGTTCTGCCCCTGTGGAACTCTAAGTCCTGCCCCCCACCTCCACCCTCCTCTCTACCCCAGGCAACGGGAGGCACTTGGGGCACCACTCAAGGCAATGGGTATTGAGTCTTTGTCCTGGGGTGGGAACAAACGATCTCCGCCCTCTGGCACAGTTAATGCAGCTGATTTGTCTGGGCTTTTTGTGAAATTGAAAATAATCCCTTTGTTTACTCCCTGTGAATGGGGTGAAGAGCTCAAGGGTTCTGTGTCAGGTTGGGGAAATCAGACTTGTGTTTCAGGCGTCCGAACGATTTTTGCTGGCCCCAGGCATGCGTTGCACCTGTCTGCCCTCAGTGTACTAGCCTAGGAGAAACCAGGGCTCCTGGTGGTGTTTTCTTGACTGCTCCCCAATCCTGTCCACTTCCGGTTTTCTTTCGAAGCTCCCTGGCAAGTTGTTATTGTGCGTGAAAAATATGGTGGGTTTATCAGTGCTCCCAATTTCTGATGGGTTTACATTTCAATCTCTGTCAGCCCATGTCCCAGGCTCTAACTTGGCTTAAACGGAGCCGCACAGCTCTTGCGCGGGGATGGTGCCGTCCAACTGGAATCACATACGGAGGCACTGATTACAGCGAGACACTGACCTTGAGCTTGAGCTCCGTTGCTGTGTGGTGATCCAAGCCATCTGCACTCGGCAACAATTGAAACCTTCAGATCTCTCAGGCGTTTCCTTCCTCTGATTATAACTTAGGGGTTGCAGCAAAACTCAGAAGGAAACACAGCAGACTTTGGTGCCAGTTTGATTTCTGCAGGGCCGTTCTAAACAGAGAAATCTCCCCTTCACATCACCTCTTTTCTCAGCTGAAATACAGGTACTTAATTAACATCTGACACACGTGGAACATTTAACTATTCTGATTGCCCCTTTTGCCCAGAGGTGAAAAGGGGCCTTTTGTTCCTGGAGCCAGAATCAGGCAAAATTATGAGGTCAAGTTTGTCCTGGAGAGCGCCTAGCTCCCCCATTTTCCACATCTCCCTTTTGGCCTCTCTGATCTGCTCTCCATACCCTCAGAGGTCTCATTGCCTTCTACTAGAAATGCCCAAAGAAATAACACAAAACAAACAAACAAAAAAAGGAAAATAAAGTTAATGTTCCATCCTTCATCTTTCTCTTCCCTTAAAATTCCCTCATCTTTATGACTGTGACTTTTCTTATGAATTCCGGAGGAAATGCATACAAATAAACGCGTTCAGCCAGAGTGCAGAAGAAGGACACATTGGCTCGTGGGAGGTGGGGGTGAGGAGTGGCAAGGAAAAGTCCTTACGAAGAACAGACTGAAGAATCGACTTGTGATGGGAAGCATCCAGCTCTTAGCAAATCCCTGGGAGGGAGGGGTGGGTTTGCTGGCAGGAGCACAGCAAGTCATACTATACCCACTGCAGTATTATTCTGCAGGAGCGCTCTGGAAAGGCACAAAAGGATTCTTTGAACTCAGCCTCTCCTGAAGGATGGAGGCTGCCAGCTTCAGCCCAGGGATACCAATGGGGATTTCTTGGGTGACCTCTAAAAAATCCAAGACCATAAGGATTTCTGTGCCTGGGCACCAGGCTGGGGAGAGAACTTTGGGGATACAGTACTTTTTCTTAAGCATGAAGCTTTGACAGAATAGCAGCTAACTCAGGCGCCAGTAAGTGAGGAGGGGAAAAAAATGAGATATTTCTTTCCCCAGTCCTTGATGGACACTCTTACTGAGTTTTGCTAGATCTGTCTTTGACAACAGTCCTCGCAAAGTGTTAGTGTCTACAAAAACTTTTACATTCATTGTCTTACTTGTTCCTATTTAGAACCTTCTGGAACAGGCATTTTCATTCTCTTAAAAAAATTAGAGGGGCACCTGGCTGGCTCAGTCGGTGGGACATGTGGCTCTTGATCTCAGGGGTTGTGGGTTCGAGCCCCATGTTGGGCGTAGAGATTACTTAAAAATAAACTCTTTAAAAAAATTTTTTTTTAACGTTTATTTATTTTTGAGACAGGGAGAGACAGAGCATGAATGGGGGAGGGTTAGAGAGAGAGGGAGACACAGAATCTGAAACAGGCTCCAGGCTCTGAGCTGTCAGCACAGAGCCCGACGCAGGGCTTGAACTCATGGACTGCGAGATCATGACCTGAGCCGAAGCCAGATGCCTAACTGACTGAGCCACCCAGGCGCCCCCAAAATAAACTCTTTTAAAAAAATTTAGGAAGTGAAAATTCCCCATTAACTCATTCTCTAGAGATAATTACTGACATATATATATATATATATAGACATATATATATATACACACATATATATATATATAATTAATATTATTATCCTCATTTTGCAGATGAGAAAACCAAGATTCAGGAAAAGTAAAATAATTCACTGAGAGCCAAATGATCTATTTCCAAAGTTGCATGCTCTTCTAAGTCTATTTCCATGTTCTCTCCCCCTCTTTTATTATGGAGTGGTAGTAGCTGTGTGTGTGTGTGTGTGTGTGTGTGTGTGTGTGTGTGCGTGTGTATGCATTTTTTAATTTTTACTTTTTCCCCAGGGGAGGATAATAGCTAATAGTTGGAAAACAACTTCACGTTGCTGTTTTATCTGTAAGACGGCTATGCTGCCTGGCCAGGGTATTGACAAGTGCAATGTAAAGTACATATGTTTTTTAAGTAGGCCCGACACCCAGAGTGGTGCTTGAGCTTGGGACCAGATACTAAGAGTCAATGCTCTACAGACTGAGCCAGCCAGACGCCCCTAAGATGCATAGTTTAATTTAAAAAGCCTGTCTTATGTTAGTGGGTCACCATCCATAGGATTAGTGTGTCTGCAGCCTCGTGGTGTGAACGTGCCCCCTTCCCCCTGCGGGGTAGGGGACAGATGCTTTTAGTGCCGAGGGTGGTATTGTTGGTATTTGCCTGGCTGGGGCTGGTGGCTGATCTTCCACAGTTGTGTCTTCTAAGATAAAAAAGAACTGGTTTTTATCTTCCAACCACTTACAACATGTAACTGTCTGAAGAATATGGAAACTGTAACAGTTCTATTTTCGTTCCAGTTAAAAATATTTCAACATAGACAATGGTATCTCAACTGAGTAGAGACCATAGTATTTGGTTGTTTCATGGTATTAACTGAGTGAACACCACCCCCTGGCTTTGTATCTTTAGATTTCTATATTTATCAGAATCCATTTGCGAAATGAGTACATCAGGAAAGAGCGAGTTATTCCAAGTTTTGCGAATGCAGAGAGGGAATAGAAGGAAAATGTCTCAGGGGAATATTTCTTTGCATTTGGGTGTCTGTTTGTTGTGAAGGACGGAAGATTGGAAAAGCGAATTGTTGGACTGTCCAGTCAACTGTACATTTTGTCGTCCGTTTTTGCATGCCACAGACTTGCTGGGAGCTGTGTATAATCATTATTAAAAATATTCATGGGCACCTAGGTGGCTCAGTCAGTTAAGCATCAGACTTTAGCTCAGGCTGTGATCTCATGACTCGTGGGTTCCAGTCCCACATCGGGCTTCTCACTAATAAGCCTGCTTGGGATTCTCTTTGTCTCTCTTTGTCTCTGTCTCTCTCCCCACCTCTCCCCCTCTCTCTGTCCCGCCAACACTCTCTCTTGATCTCTACCAAAATAAATAAATAAACTTAAAAAAATATTCATGGGGTGCCTGGGTGGCTCAGTTGGTTAAGCCCCTGACTTCGGCTCAGGTCATGATCCCAGGGTTGTGAGATTGAGCCCCATGTCCGGCTCTGTGCAGAGCGTGGAGCCTGCTTAAGATTCTCTCTCTCTCTCTCTCTCTCTCTCTCTCTCTCTCTCTCTCTCTCCACCCCCCCCTCCCCAGCCCCTCTCTAAAGAAAAAAAAACACTAATAAAAAAAGATGCTTTTTATGTCTACACAATACATACAAAAACCTTTTTTTAATGTAAATTTCAATGTGATTGAATATTTTTAATGGGGTCAAAATGCATATCTTTTATGTCCTGTAATTTTTTACATGACTTCTTTTTAGTTTTTAATTTGCGAAAAGCTGCTTTGACCCAGATTACAATAAAACCTGAAGGAAAAATAAAAAACAGTGCCTTTTGAAATACAATAAAACGAAGGTATTCAAATAATACCAAATGTGTTACATAAATCAAAGAACAAGGGTGACATGGGAATTTAGTTGAAAGTTAATTCTCTTTTTCACATAAAACTGTCAGCACACTCAAATAGTTAAAGCTGACACTCCATAATTAAAGGCTAAAGATAGTAGGTCCTATACTTAGGGCCTTCCCACATGCCGATATTGCTTCAACAAACATGAGCATATTTTAAAACATTTAGGGATGCTGTTTTAAATTAACTTTTTTTCCCCCACAAAGAAAAAGGGTTCAAGGCTTGCCCTGTAACAGTGCATTCTGTGACTATTTGATGAACTGAACTTCTTGGCTTAACTCTTCTCTAGAGGAAGTAATGGGTCCAAAACAGCACAAACATACTCAACAAGCACTGTGTTCTATCATAATTATTTTGTAGACATAAGCCCATAATCCTGAGTCTCAAATAAAGTAGAAGGGACACCCTTGATTTCCTAGTAATTCTTGAAAATGGGGTTAGGTGGACACACACACACACACACACACCAGAGAGAGAGTGAGAGCAAGAGCGAGAGCGAGAGAGAGAGAGAGAGTGCCTAAATGCATAGTAAAGTTTTTAACTCATTCTAGATGATCCATTACATAGGAAATTGAGAGATTTTTTAAGAGTTTATTTGAGAGAGAGAGAGAGTACAAGTGGGAAAGGGGCAGAGAGAGAGAATCCTAAGCAGGCTCCATGCTGTCAGCGCAGAGCCCAACTCGGGGCTCGATCCCACAAACTGTGGGATCATGACCTGATCGGAAATCAAGAGTTGTTTACCTAACCAACTGAACCACCCAGGCACCCTGGAAGTTGAGAGTTTTAATTTGATCTAATATGAGGGCACCTGGCTGTCTCAGTCAGAAGAGTGTGTGACTCTTGATCTCAGGGTTGTAAGTCTAAACCCCCACATTAGGTGTAGGGATTACTTAAAAATAAAATCTCTAGAGCACCTGGGTGGCTCAGTTGGTTAAGTGTTGGACTCTTGATTTCAGCTCAGGTCATGATCTCACGGTTTGTGAGTTCGAGCCCCGTGTTGGGCTCTTTGCTGATGGTGCAGAGCCTGCTTGGGATTCTCTCTCTCTCCCTCTCTCTCTGCCCCTTCAGCGCTCTCTCTTTCTCTCTCAAAATAAATAAATAAACGTAAAAAAAAAAAAAACAAACACTGGGCACCTGGGTGGCTCAATCGGTTAAGTATTCAACTTTGGCTCCGGTCATGATCTCAGGGTTGGTGAGTTTAGAGTCCTGCATGGGGCTGTCTGCTATCAGCTCAGAGCCTACTTCAGGTCCTGTGTCTCCCTCTCTCTCTGCCCCTCCCCCCACCTCTCTCTCTGTCTCTGTCTCTGTCTCTGTCTCTCTCTCTCTCTTACACACACACACACACACACACACACAAATAAACATTAAAAAATAAAAAAATAATTTTAAAAAGTTGATCTAATACGTATACCATATAACCACAATGTTCTATAGTAAAAGCAAAAATATTATGAATTCTAATCTCATCTCTCGATGTTTCCTCTGTAATCTGTATAAAATAGTTGAATTGGCTGATAGGAAACCTGAGACTCAGTATCAGCTCAACTGTGATCATAGACACATTGCTTAACTTGTTCCAGACTCAGTTTCCCATCTGTGAAGTGTCACTAATTACAGAGCCTTTAGGTGAAGCCGAGACAACTATGTGTGTGAGAAAGTGCCCTAAGCATTTTAAAAAGCACGGCCCAAGATACATCAAGCTATTATTATTATACTCCTGTTATTTAGAAATGCAGCAATTAACTGAAATACCACTCAACAACACAGTGAAGCTTTATCTTTGAGATTTTTAAATAGCTTTGAAGATGAAAGGATGCTCAGAAGTTTCTTCATAGGGGTTCAGATCCCAGCTGAATTTGTTTTTTAAATAGGATAAGAGGTTGATGATTGTACTTCAGCAGAATTGCTAAAAATTGAGATCTTATGCTTCTTTAAAAATTTTCTGGGGCTCCTGGGTGGCTCAGTCAGTTGAGCGTCCGACTCCTGATTTTAGCTCAGGTCATGATCCTGGATTGTGGGATTGAGCCCCACGTTGGGCTCTGAGCTGAGCGTGGTCTGCTTAAAGAGTCTCTCCCTTGCCCTCTGCCCCTCCTGTGCCTGTGTGCACACTCTTCCTCTCTCAAATTAAAAAAATAAAATTATTCTGAAACCTAACATGAGAACAAATTGTGTAATGAATCCCCATGTACCCAGCATTAACATTCAACAGTCGTCAAGATTTTGCTACCCTTGTTTTATCTATTCCCTTTTTCTCTCTTTTGCTCAAGCAATTCCTGGCCATCAGGTCATTTTATCCACACATACTTGGAAATATATTTCTAGAAAAATATGAACATAAAAAACAATACTTAATTACTTTACCCTAAAAATACGCCTATAATCATTTAAAAATAACAATACCAGGGGCGCCTGGGTGGCTCAGTTGGTTAAGCGCCCAGCTTGGGCTCAGGTCATGATCTGGTAGTTCATGAGTTCAAGCCCCACATTGGGTCTGTGCTGACAGCTCAGAGCCTGGAGCCTGTTTCGGATTCCGTGTCTCCCTCTGTCTGCTTCTCCCTACTCATACTCTGTGTGTCTCTCTCTCTCTCTCAAAAATAAACATTAAAAAAATTTTTTAATGAAAACATTTTTTTTAAATAACAATACAAATGTAACACTATTGCAATTTAAGATTACGCAATAATTATTTTATACTTAGAATTGATCACACTATATGTTACTATAAGGAACATATAGTAATATACTATTTAAAAAAATTTTTTTTTAATTATTTTCTTGTTTTTTTGAGAGAGAGAGAGAGACAGAGTGCGAGCGGGAGAGGGGCAAAGAGAGAAGGAAAAACAGAATCTGAAGCAGGCTCGAGGCTCTGAGCTGTCGGCATAGAGCCTGACACAAGGTTTGAACCCTCATGAGATCATGACCTGAGCTGAAGTCAGATGCTTAATCCACTGAGCCACCCAGGTCCCCAAGGTTTTCTTATTTGTTAAAAAAAAAATTTTGTTTTGGGGCACCTGGGTGGCGCAGTCGGTTAAGCGTCCGACTTCAGCCAGGTCACGATCTCGCGGTCCGTGAGTTCGAGCCCCGCGTCAGGTTCTGGGCTGATGGCTCGGAGCCTGGAGCCTGTTTCCGATTCTGTGTCTCCCTCTCTCTCTGCCCCTCTCCCGTTCATGCTCTGTCTCTCTCTGTCCCAAAAATAAATAAACGTTGGAAAAAAAAAATTAAAAAAAAATTTTGTTTTTAATGTGTATTTATTTTTGAGAGACAGAGAGAGACTGTGTGTGAGCGGGGGAGGGGCAGAGAGAAAAGGAGACACACAATCTCAAGCAGACTCCAGGCTCTGAGCTGTCAGCACAGAGCCCAACATGGGCCTCAGGCCCATGATGGTGTGACCTGAGCCCAAGTCAGATGCTCAACCAACTGAGCCACCCAGGTGCCCCAAGGTTTTTTAAATTTTTATTTAAGTAATCTCTACACCAGGGACTTACCACTGGAAATCAGGCTCAGAGATCAAGAGTTGCTGGCTCTTCCAACTGAGCCATCCAGGCTCCCCGATGAGGCCCCTTTTATCACCAGGGAGGACCTCCCCCCCAGCTCCTCTTTGACATAAAGATACTTAAGCTCCTGTCTAACTGCTTCTTTGGGCTCTCCTTTTCTGTGAAGCTTCCATATGCATATGCAATAGACCCTTTTCTCCTGTGAACCTGTCTTTTGTTAATTTAATCTGCAGGGCCCCAGATACCGGACCTAAGAGAGTGGAGGAAAAAGTTTCTCACTTTCTTCCACCGCCCATATCCCTTGAATATTTTGAGTTTAGCAGGAAGATTGAATTTTGGTGGACTGTGTTCAACAACAGTCATCCATCAGTGACAGCAAAGTTCAAGGATTTGGTGTTGTTTTCCAATGCCTAACCAGCGCTCCACCTCTGTGCTGTGGGAGTCCCTCACAAAACCACAGGAAGTTTCACAAGAGATGCGCAAGCTTGTTTGTCTGCTCCTCTCTGGTTGGGTTTACAACACAGCACCCCCCCCCCAACACCTCCAACTCTCTCTTCTCCAGGTCACCTCCCTGGAAGTTCCCCACTTCTTCGCAGATAAGCCCAACTTGCCTTATCTTTCAGCTCCTTGGCCCTCACCTCTCTGGTCAACTTTTCCCCTCAACTTCAAGTGTTTGATTCAGCCCGAGAATAGGCTGTGCCTAAGTTGTTGCTGACGACCTTTCCTCTGGTCTCTGCCCTTCGTGTTCTCTTCCTCTCTGTCTGTCTCCTTTAGGACTCACCAAATCTCACACTTTCTGATCATTGTTTTTGGATTTTGATGTGTTCTTCATAAATTCATCGATTGCCTGATTACAGTATGTCATTGTTATGTAATTATTCCACGGGATATGTTTTTCTCACCAACGAAATTATAAGCGTTTGGAGGACAGCAAACCTACCTAACACTTATTTTGTACCTTACCAGCTTCGGTGGTGCTAAAGACATAGTGAGGTCTGAATAAATACTTAATGTAAAGAAGAAAATGGAGGTTGCTGAGCCCCAAAGTAGAGTGGGGGAACCTTAATGCTCCTCTAGGAATCTCTTTCCATCAGCGACTGTCCTCCTCTTTGACAATTCATGCAACCCAGTTTAAGCGGCCTTTAAGCCCTCCTCCATAGAAACCCTGAGGCCACCGCTAGGTTTCTGTTTGTATTTATTAAGGAAGATCCCTATTTCCCTGAAATGTCTTTCCTGAACAACAACATCAGAAGCATTTTTTTTTTTTTAACATTTATTTATTGTTGAGAGACAGACACGGAGCATGAGCAGGGGAGGGGCAGAGAGACAGGGAGACACAGAATCCGAAACAGGCTCCAGGCTCCGAGCTGTCAGCACAGAGCCCAACGCGGGGCTCGAACCCATGAACCGTGAAATCATGACCCGAGCTGAAGTCGGACACTCAACCGACTGAGCCACCCAAGCGCCCCCAGAAACATTTTTTGTTTACCTAAAGCTGTAGTCTTTAGACACAGATTTCAAAGTCAGATGCCTTGGGCTCTGGGTCCAGGTACTACAACTGAAAGAGAGTCATCAGATTTCTGCCATGTATTTGTAATAAATGGTCTGTATTCAGCCACAGAACATTCTCTATTTCTTCATTCCTTCTTCTACCTCCCAGCCTCCTGAGATTAATGACATCTAAAGCAAAAGTGCAGAAAAATGTCTCTTCATTCTTCATAGGTTACAAAATGAACATGTCTACAGAGAGGACACCACTTGACAAGGAGACCCAGCAGTGGATAGTGACTCTTCACCTTGGGGACAGTATTAATCTCCTAGGCACAGGCTCTGGTTTTAGATGACCCTGCAAGAGATAATGCCAATGTGAACGCACCATAATAATGGCGACTACTTGGGGCACCTGGCTGGCTCAGTCCGTGGATCATACGACTCTTGATCTCGGGGTCATGTGTTCAAGCTCCATGATGGGGGTAGGAATTACTTAAAAAAAAAAAAAAAAAAAAAAAAAGGTGACTACTCCATGACAAAGTGAATGAAGTCCTTCCTCCTTGTATTCAAAATAAGGGGTAGAGAGCTACTAAGCCTTTAGCAGAAGCTGAGGGTAGGGTGGGGACTTAAATTAGTAGGAAGGATTGATCAAAATAACTTTTGGAAAATTCAGGGTCCTGGTCAGCTGAATAAAAACAATCTCTCCGGGTGCCTGGGGGGCTCAGTCAGTTAAGTGACTGAGTTCCGCTCAGGTCATTACATCATGAATTGTGAGTTCGAGCCCCACGTGGGGCTCTGTGCTGAGCGCTCAGAGCCTGGAGCCTGCTTCCAATGATTCCGTTTCCCCCTCTCTCTGACCCTCCCCCACTCACACTCTCTGTCTCAAAAATAAAATAAACTTTACAAAATTAAAAAAAAATCTCATTTCAAAACTTTAAATAGGAAATATCTCCTCTCACACAAATATTCTATTAAAATGAACTCACTGGAAATCATTTCTGACTGGCAGAAACCTGGTTTTCCTTTGAGACAGTCTGACTCTCCTCCCATTCTAGGCTGGTTGAGTCCTAAAGGCAGTGTAGTCCAAAGGTCAGGAGGGCAAATTTAGGAGCTAAAGCAGCTTTATCGTGTGGAAGCTGTACCCCCTGCTCCATGCTTCTCTTTCTTTTTTTTTTTTTTTTTTAAATTTTTTTTTTTCTTTCAACGTTTATTTATTTTTGGGACAGAGAGAGACAGAGCATGAACGGGGGAGGGGCAGAGAGAGAGGGAGACACAGAATCGGAAACAGGCTCCAGGCTCTGAGCCATCAGCCCAGAGCCTGACGCGGGGCTCGAACTCCGGGACCGCGAGATCGAGACCTGGCTGAAGTCGGACGCTTAACCGACTGCGCCACCCAGGCGCCCCTCCATGCTTCTCTTTCATTGGGGAGAATGACAGTTGTTGTAAGCACTCAGTGAATTAATATAGGCCAAGCACTCAGAGTACTGCCTAGCACATAATATGAGCTCAGTAAATGTTCAATGAATTATTATTATTATTATTATTATTATTATTATTATTATTATTATCAGCCCTTGCTCCTGAGCTGGGATTGAACCTCTTTTCCTGAGAAGGGAGGATTCCTGAACTTGAGTCCTTAGTTGGTTAACAAGAAAGAGGGTGATATATGTTGAGTATGCAACAACATATAATATTTGGGACCAGAAAGAGTAATACTTGCTTGGCCCTCTTCTACGCCCAGGGGTTTTACATGGATTCTCTTGCTTAATCCTCATTGTAAACTAAAGAGAATAAAATGCAGCTTAGTTCTTGCCCTTTTACTCATGATGAACCTGAGGTACGGTAAACGAATTAAATTGTCAAAGGTCACACACGAGTTAAGGAACAATGCTATCATTCACATTCAGGTTGCCCTGACTTCCAAGGCCATGCTTTTCCATATGACATAGGTATCAAAGGAACAGTTCTCTGTCAGTGAGAACTTTATTATTAATTTCCCTGACAGGGGCACCAGGGTGGCTCAGTCGGTTAAGCACGAGACACTTGATCTCACCTCAGGTCTTGATCTCAGGGTTGTGAGTTCAAGCCCCATGTTGGGCGCTGTGCTGGGCGTGAAGCCTACTTTATATATGTGTATATATATATATGTGTATATTTATATATGTGTATATATATGTGTATATATATGTATATATATATGTATATGTATGTATATGTATATATATGTGTATATATATGTATATACACATATTATACACATATACACATATTATATATGTGTATATTTATATATGTGTATATATTTATATATGTGTGTATATATATATATATATATATATATATATATATATATATATATAAAGTCTCCCTGATAAATCGTCTTAGTTCCTAGCACATCTTAAGAATATTACTTGGGTGGGGGGGCGGGCGGGGGGGCGCCTGGGTGGCTCAGTGGGTTGAGTGTATGACTCTTGGTTTCAGCTCAGGTCATGATCTCACAAGTTTGTGATTTTGAGCCTCAAGTCTGGCACTGGGCTGGCAGTGAAGAGCCTGCTTGGGATTCTCTCTCTCCCCCCCTGTCTGCACCTCCCCTGCTTGTGCTGTCTCCATCTCTCTCAAATAAATAAACGTAAAAAAAAAAACAAAAAACAATATTACCTACAATTACAATTATATAAATATAATCATATATATTTTTTAAAGTTTATTTATTTATTTTGAGAGAGAGAGAGAGAGAGAGAGAGAGAGCGAGCGAGAGAGCAGGGCAGAGAGATAGGGAGAGAGAGAGAATCCCAAGCAGGCTCTGCACCATTAGTGTGATTAGTGTGGAGCCCGACGTGGGGCTTGAACCCAGGAACCGTGAGATCATGATTTCGGCCCAAATCAAGAGCTGGACACTTAACTGACTGAGGCACCCAGGTGCCCCACAAATGTAATCATATTATACATGTTGTTTCATGACCTGCTTGCTTTATTTATTTATTTTTAATGTTCATTTATTTTTGAGAGAGACAGAGTGCAAGTGGGGGAGGGAGAAGGAGAGAAGGAGACCCAGAATCTGAAACAAGCTCCAGGCTCTGAGCTAGCAGCAAAGAGCCTGATGCAGGGCTTGAACTCATGAACTGGTGAGATCATGACCTGAGCTGAAGTTGGCCCCTTAACTGACTGAGCCACCCAGGTACTGCTTATTTGAAAAAATATTTTTTTAAGTTTATTTATTTTGAGAGAGACAGAGAGAGCGTGAGTGGAGGAGGGGCAGAGAGAGAAAGGGAAAGGGAGAATCCCAAGCAGGCTCTGTGATGCCAGTGCAGAGCCTGATGTGGGGCTTGAACCCCCAAAACTACAAGATCATGACCTGAGCCAAAACCAGGAGTTGGACACTTAAATGGCTGAGCCATTCAGGCACCCCTCATTATCTGCTTTAAAAAATACTTGCCATGGGGCACCCGGGTGGCTTAGTCCATTGAGTGCCCAACTTCAGCTCAGGTCATGATCTCATGGTTTGTGAATTTGAGCCCCACATTTGGCTTGTAGCTGTCAGCACAGAGCCTGCTTCAGATCCTCTGTCACCCTCTTTCTGCTCTCTCTCTCAAAAAAAATAAAAAATTAAATTAAATTAAATTAAATTAAAAATAATATTGCCAGGGGTGCATGGTGGCTCAGTTGGTTAAGTATCTGACTTTTGGGGCGCCTGGGTGGCTTAGTCGGTTGAGCATCCGACTTTGGCTCAGGTCATGATCTCACAGCCTGTGAGTTCAAGCCCCGCATCGGGCTCTGTGCTGAGAGCTCGGAGTCTGGAGCCTGCTTTGGATTCCGTGTCTCCCTCTCTCTCTGCCCCTCCCCTGCTCATGCTCTGTCTCTCTCTCTCTCTCTCTGTCAAAAATAAATAAACATTAAAAAAAAAAAAAGGCATCTGACTCTTGATTTCTGCTCAGATCATGATCTCACAGTTGTGAGATGGAGCTCAGAATCAGGCTCTGTGCTGAGCATGGAGAACTGCTTGGGATTCTCTCTCTCCCTCTTCTCTCCCTCTCCCTCTGCCCCATCTCCACTGAAGTACACATGCACGTGCACTCTGGCTCTCTCTCTCAAAAAAACAAAAACAAAACTTGTCAATTTCAGGGTTGTGTAGTTGGCTCAGTCAGTAGAGTAAGCAACTCGATCTTGGGGGTCCTGAGTCATGAGTTCAAGCACCATGTGGGGTGTAGAACTTACTTAAAAAAATTTCTTTTGAGAAAGAAAGCATGGCGGGGGTGGGGGTGGGAACAGAGAGAGAGGGGGCCAGAGGATGTGAAGTGGGCTCTTGGCTGACAGCAGTGAGCCTGATGTGGGGCTTAAACTCACTTCATGACCTGAGCTGAAGTACAGCTCTCAACAGACTGAGCCACCCCAATGCCCCCTGGGGCATAGAGCTTACTTAAAATAAAAAGAAATATACCAAAAAAGCCCACAAAAAATAAAAACAAAACCCTTGCCAATTGCATTGGTGGAAAATGTCCCTTGTTTTCATTTGCTTGAGTTTTCATAAGGCTTAGCATTTTATTCTCTACCCAGAAGCCAAAGGAGTCCTTTAAAAAAGTAAGCCAAATCATGCCATTCCTTTGCTCAAAATCTCCAGTAGTTATGTCAGAGGAAAGATCAAACTCAAAGCTCCCATAAGTGCTTTCATGGCATTATAGGAACAGTAAGCTTTCCGACCCTGTTACTTTTTGTACCAAAATTTCTCCTACTTTCTCTTCCACTCACCCACCTCAGACACACTGGTTTCTTTGCTCATATTCAAATATGGCAGCACACTTCCTCCTCAGGGCCTTTGTACTTGCTGTTCTCTCTGCCTGGAATGCTTTCCTGGGGATATCTGCCTGGATAGCTCCCTTACCTCCTACACATCTTTGCTGAAAAGTGACTTTCTCAGGGAAAGCTTAAACAGCAAGTCTGTATTAAGCATTCTTTATCTTTCTTCCATGATTTATGTGAGAGTAATTATTACCTTCGAACATACTATATAATTGTCTTCTTTGTTTTCCGTCTCCCTCTAGCCCACAATGAAACATATGCTCTATGAGGACAAAGATTTTTTTTAAAAATTTTTTCAATGTTTTTATTTATTTTTGGGACAGAGAGAGACAGAGCATGAACGGGGGAGGGGCAGAGAGAGAGGGAGACACAGAATCGGAAACAGGCTCCAAGCTCTGAGCCATCAGCCCAGAGCCCGACGCGGGGCTCGAACTCACGGACCGCGAGATCGTGACCTGGCTGAAGTCGGACGCTTAACCGACTGCACCACCCAGGCGCCCCCCTGAGGACAAAGATTTTTGTCTGTTTTGTCCAATGGTGCACCCTTTCTGTTGAGGTCAGAGGTTGACAGTACGCGCTCAATACATATTTGTTGACTGAATGAATGTTTTAATGTATACGTGACTGATAAGTTACTTCTATTTTTCTTTTTATAAACTTATTGTCATGTTTTTGCTTATGTCATGTCATTGTCATGTCAATTTCATTGATTTGTATGAGCTCTTTGTATTGTAAGGGTATCAGTTATATGGCAAATATTTCCCTCCGTTTTTTCTTTGTCTTTACCATATTGTGTGTGTTGAAAATATTTCCAAATTTGCACAGTCAAATCTATAATTTTTTTCCTCGTTTTATTAGGACAAGTTGACAAAAGAAAAAATGTACTTTTGTGCCTTTTTTTTTTTTGAGAGAGAGAGGAAGTGCGAGCAGGGGAGAGCTGGGGGTGCAGAGAGAGAAAATTTTTTTAAGTTTATTTATTTATTTTGAGAGAGAGAAAGAATGAGTGAGAGAGAGGGGCAGAGAAAGAGGGAGAATCCCAAGTAGGCTCTGCACGGTCAGCATAGGCCCTACGTAGGGCTTGATTCCAGGAACTGTGAGATCATGACTTGAGCCAAAATTGAGAGTCAGATGCTCAATCAACTGAGCCACCCTGGTACCCAGCAGAAGAAAGATTTTGCCTTTTTTTTTTTTTAAACTTTTTTTTTAACGTTTATTTATTTTTGAGACAGAGACAGAGTGCGAGTGGGGTAGGGGAAGAGAGAGATGGAGACAGATAATCCAAAGCAGGCTCCAGGCTCTGAGCTGTCAGCACAGAGCCTGACGTAGGGCCTGAACTCATAAACTGTGAGATCATGACCTGAGCCAAAGTCAGAAGCTTAACTGACTGAGCCACCCAGGCACCCCTTGAAAGAAAGATTTTACTTTTACATGTATTTGGTTAAAAGGTGAGATGTGCTTAAAACGTTTTTTTTTTCCCCCCTACATTGATTATATCTGAGTTTCTACTATTTGTGGATATATAGTGCTTAAAGTATCTGAATAATGATTTAAACTTTTGATTTATAATCATACTTATAGGATTATTTTTCTCCTTTTGTTTTTGTTTTTGTTTTTGTTTTTTTAAAGTAAGTTCTAACCCAAGTGTGGGGCTTAAACTCACAACACTGAAATCAAGAGTCACATGCTCTCCTGGCTGAGCCAGCCAGGCATCCTTCTTTTGGAGGGGTTTATTGGGCGAACAAGAAGAGTTAAACTGTTACTATAGCTGCTCCTTTTATATTGATTCAAGGAAAATGATTTGATGCACAGGATGATTACAATTATAAAACATTTTGTGTGTATTTATAGTTTTTGCATTTAGTTATTCAGTTTTAAATCTATTCCTCATTTAATATGGAAATAAAAGGTTACTAGGCTATAAATTTAAATCATTAGGCTCTGTATCACTGGAACATTTATGGTAATGGAGTCCACTTACAAATCCTATTGTGTTTGACAGTAAGTTCTTTCAAAACTGAACTTAGTAGCATACATTTATTCCACCTCCTTCCTTGAATTTTAAATGCTAGTTGCTTAATGTGACATTTTGAATTTTTACAAATACTAATTTCATGAGCCAATTTTTAATATTATTTTATCAAGAATACTATCAGAAAAATTTAGAAATATGATTATTATGGTGCTTTTAGGAAGTAGAATGCCAATTCTTCCTTCCTTCATGTTTTTTACTTTTTGTTGTTTTTATTTTCTTAAAATTTTTAAATTGTTTTTTAATGTGTATTTACTTTTGAGAGAGAAAGAGAGACAGAGGGTGAGTGGGGGAGGGGCAGAGAGCTAGGGAGACACAGAATCTGAAGCAGGCTCCAGGCTCTGAGCTGTCAGCATAGAGCCCGATGCGGGTCTTGAACTCAGGAACTGTGAGATCATGACCCGAGCTGAAGTCAGAGGCTTAACTGACTGAGCCACCCAGGCGCTCCTGTTGTTTTTATTTAAAATTTTAAAATTTTATTTTATTTTGAGGGAGAGAGAGCACATGGGTCGGGGGGGGGGATTGAGAGAGAGAGGGAGAGAGGGAGAGAGAGAGGCTCTCAAGCCAACTGCATGCTCAGCAAGCACGGAGCATGATACAGGGCTCTATCCCATGACCCTGGCTTGGATCATGACCTGAGCCAAATCAAGAGTTGGACGTTCAATCAACTGAGCCACCCAGACGCCCCTATTTTATGTTGTTCAAAAGCAGTGCTTCTACTTCATTATTCAATTATGCCTTTTTGTTATAACTGATTCTGATGGTGTGCTGACGGATATAAAAATTTAGTCCTTTGGAACTTTAATGCCATGAAAAAATCCCTTTTATGGTATGGTGGGTCATAAAACACTTAAGTGTATTTTTCCTTTTAATATTTTTCTTGCAAGTATTCTGAAACTTTAGTTCAGGTTGGGGTTATTTCCCTCTTCCCACCCACAATAAAACAAGTTATTTCAATTCTTTAACCTACACATTACTGTTCAGTTGGAAGTATTTAATAATAAAGATTACGTTCATGTAATAACAGAAACCAGGTAACACAAATCTACCATAAAGTAAGTAAATTGTCTCATTCTCTGACATTAGGTTCCGTGCATTGCACCAGCAGATCAGTTTAGTCTGGGTAAAACAGCAGGGAGTTAGAATTCCTGGTTTCTAATTATTCAGTAGCTGTGTGGCCAGGAAGAAGGCTTTAATGTTGCAGGATCTTTAAGATGGGCTGTAACTCTGAGGCCTGCCTCTTGCAGTTGTGAATCACTTGGGGTAACGCACAACTTTGCAAGCTGGATGTGTAAGCCTAAAGTGGAGAGGGTTTGCAAGCCTTCCTTTTGCCTGCGGGTAGGCTGAATCAAGAGCCAGCTCTCCCCCTCCACTAGTGCACAAAGAAGCACAGCTGACTGGGGACCAAGCCAATCTAGAAGGGTCTCTGCAGACTTTGAGATAAACAGAAAGCAGATCGGAATGGCCCCCGCCCTACCATCCACAGCTACTTTCCTCTTTAAACCTCAGCTGCTCTGGGTATGAAATGAACATGAGTAAGTGCTAACTATCTTATACAGTTGTTTTCAGGATTGAAAGGAGATAATGCAAGAGAGTTTAGGGATAATGGGTGAAGATTCTCTTTTCTAACCCTTCTCTTTCTCTCCTAATGAAACCTCTCTTAAAGCCTGGTTACCATTGCTTTGAGGCAGTGGTGAAGCCTCACAACCTCCTTTCAGTCAAGATGTCAGCAAGGAAGCTAGTATGACTTAAATCAGTTAAATAACACCAAGGTGTAAATGGTACCCACAGGTGGCTTGAAGGAAAATTTTGCATTCTAAAAGAGGATTAATTGACTGGAAGGGTTTCAGAAAATAGGGATTTTTTTTTTTTTTTTTGTAGGAGGTGAATAGAATTCCCTGAACCCCATCACTGAAACCACGCCTTTGTAGGATTGTCGGAGGGGAGGTCTAAAACACACGTTTAATGAATAAGCACTCGAACTAATTCACCCCCACCCCCTTCACCAAGTGGCCTCTAAGATCATAACGACCTTGGCCGTTCTTTGGTCATCCTAGGCGAATGAACCTTCGCTAGAGAGAAGGCGGGAAGGAAAGACCGAAGCTCAACTGAATTACCAGAAAGGATGTTTTCATTTGAACAAACTACCCAGTTGTTACCGCCCCACTCATCTCCGCTAACTTTTAACCCTCCTGCTGGGGCGAGATGCGGGGTTGAGGACGCGGCGAAAGGGGTGCCGGAGGCCCGACGGTCTGGGGGCTCCTCCGCTGGACAATCTCTACTGCCGCCCCCTGGACCCCGGGAGGGGCGAGCAGGGCGGAGACAGTTCCCTGCTCTGCCCGGGTCCTCCCCGAAGCCCGAGCTAGCGGAGTGGGGGGCGGGTAGCCGGATCACGGAGGACTTGGCAGTTTCCGGGAGGTTGGGGAAGCGACCCCGAGCACAGCCCGGCCAGACGCAGTCGCCGAAGCGGACGTTCTAGGTGGCACAGACACCTCCGGGATAGAGCCGGCGCCTGGGAGGGCGGGCTGCACCACCCCCACCTGCGGCCACGCGCCGACTGCCCCGACCGCGTGGGCACAGTCCCCAGCCTCCCGGGGAGGGGCACCCGGGAGAGGGCGGGGCCCCGGGAGGCGGGGTCGTAAGGCTCTCGGAGGCTAAAGCCGCGCCCGGAGCCTGGCGGGGAGGCGGCGGGAGGGGCCGGGACGGCCGGAGTGAGCGGCGGCCGCAGCTGCAGCTGGACGGCCCGCGGGCGGCTCGGGCCGCGCGCCTGGAACCTCGCGGGGCGGGCGGGCGCGGTACCTCCTGCCTGGCCGCCTGCACCCGGGGGAGGCGGCCCACGCGCGACGGGACCAGCAGCATGAGCAGCGGCTACAGCAGCCTGGAGGAGGACTCCGAGGACTTCTTCTTCACCGCCAGGACCTCCTTTTTCAGGAGAGCGCCCCAGGGCAAGCCCCGCGCCGGCCAGCAAGTGAGTGGCACGCGCCGTGGGCGCCGCAGCCCGCGCCCACCGCTCCCGGGGTCCCTGAATCCACGTGTGCCTGCGAGGCTCGCTGGGGATGCCGGCTGGGAAGGAGGAGGGGGCGGCCGAGAAGGGGCTCCTGCCCTTTGGGATCCCAAGGTAGTGCCTGGAGCTCGTGCACATGGGCGTGCGGACGTGCGCGCGCGGAGAGCGGCCAGGACTAGGGAAAGAGGAGGAAGGGCAGGAGACCGGGGGCCGTCTCCTGCCTTCCGCGCCAGATGGCCTCTGCGGCCCAGCTTCGGGCTGCGGGCAAGCAGTTCTGAGCGTGGAGGCGTCCCTCGCCCATCCCGGCGTTTCCTCTGCGCCCCAGCAGTCCGTGGTCGGGTCCTGGCCCCGGCCCTCACTGTGAGTCGGCTCAGTGGGCACTGAGTGGCTTGGGCACCGTGTAATAGCCAGGGGTGGCGGTGGTGACCTGGCTTCCCCTACCTTCCGGGTCCGGGACTTTGGTGGTGGGGGTGGGGACGATAGCAGGCGCTCACTAGATCTTGGTTGCGGGAGTCAAGGTTGTGCGTTTCCTGCAAAGTCAAGTTTGTGAGTGCCTCCAGTGTTTTGCAAACAAGTTCCGGTGCTAGGTAAATACCAGCCGGCGAGAGCTGAGCCTTAGGCCGGTTTCTTCCTTTTTTGGAGGAAGCATGCCGTGGGAAGTAGGACTCTGGAAAAGATGGGAAGGGAACTTGGGCCGGTTTCGCCGACCGTGACCGTGTTTTTCAGGGAGGCTTTCTCGAAACGGGCCACTTGGGGTGGACTTCTCAGTCTGGAGCATGAACTTGCGGCCTCCTGGCCCTGGGAACCACACCAGGGAGCCCCGCCAACCAAGCCGTGCCCACATCAGATTAGTGGAGGCTGTAATGGAACAAATTTGTTGCCCTTAAATAACATCAGGCGCTCCCCAAACTTTGCTATTAGACAGTCCTGGAGACTAGAGGCAAGGAAAATCGTTCAGGGCCGGAAGAGGAGTTATGGGAGGGGTGAGGACGGAGTAATGTGTCAGGGTTTCCTTGCCAGACCTTTTAAGTTCACTTAACCACTTTCTGAGGTCAGATTTCCAGATTCGGAAGTTCTAGTCTTCTCAGCCTCTTAACCCCCAAACCAGAAGGAGGGGGAGAGGGGATGGTGAAGGGCAAGAGTGAAGTCAAGTGCCCTCATTCAGTAAGCAGGTAATCCTAAGTGAAGTCCTGGGGCGGCAGTCCGCCTTCTTTATTGTTTCTAAGGCTTAGGGTTGCACTATTTACTAGTCACTTTGAGCAATGGCTTAGCTCAGGCTGCTGTAACAAATACCGTAAACCAGGTGAGTTAAACACGAATATTTCTCACAGTTCTGGAGGCTGGAGGTGGATCTGGGTGCATGGTGGGGTTCTGGTGAAGACCCCTTCTTGGCTTGGGCTTCCTGGCTGGGAGACAGCCGACCTCTTGCTGTGACCTCAGGTGGAGAAAGGGCTAGCTTTCTTCCTCTTATAAGGGGGCCTCTCATCTTGGGGGCCACCCTCCTGGCCTCATTGCCTCCCACAGATCCCCACCTCCAAATCCTGTCACGTTTAGGGCTTCACCATTTGAATTTTGGAGTGGGGGGTCCACATGGAGTTAACAGCAATTGATCCTTCTTTTTCAATAGAGTGTATTTTAATAGCATGCGTTTGCTGTGAAGTTTAGAAGGCAGAAACACTGTTCTTCTGTCTTTGAGGGAAGAATTAATTGCTTTTCCTTATGCTTCTTTCTTTCGCTTGGCTCTTCTTTCTTTCTTGATCTCTCCTTTGTTTCTCTTCTCTTTGTATTTTCTCCTGCCACTTACATTGCTGTCACTGCTTGACAACTTTCACTAGAATTTGACAGTGGTGGTTGTGTTGGGTTGATGTCCATTCCAGAGGTGGCTCTTGATCTCCAGAAAACTTGCTGGTTCTCAGGTTCTCCAGGTATGCGATGCTCCTTCCCAAGGGCCAGATTATCCAGGTTAGAATAGTGTGAGAATGTTTCAGTGCTTTAGAAAGTAAAAGCCTCTCTTTTTCTCTGGGTTTACAGTGTTTCTGCTTGTTGATCTAGCGTTCATATTGTTTAATACTTATTTAGCATTTAGAATTAGTCTGACATTCATTAGTATTGTGCTGAAAACCGGGACAGTAAGACCTAGTTCTTTGCTTGAAGATCCTGTTCTGTATATTCTGAAGCCTTATTGCCTGTGTATTTCCCCTTCTAACATAACACATGGAGGGCGCTGACTTCTGGAACTCACTTGCCAGGTGGAAAAAGTGTTTCCAACTGAATTTTTGTGGGCATTTTGGTTAAAGTGCCTGAAGGAGTGTGTTAAATTCCTGATAGGATTTGCGAGTGAAAGAAGTAAAACTTTAAAAAAATTTATTTATTTATTTATTTATTTATAAAAAAAAAAATTCTTTTAATGTTTATTTCTTTTTGAGAGAGAGAGAGGGACAAAGCATGAGCAGGAAAGGGGCAGAGAGAGAGGGAGACACAGAATCCGAAGCAGGCCATGTGGGGCTCAAACTCACAAACTGTGAGATCATGACCTGAGCCGAATGAAGTCGGACGCTCAACCGACTGAGTCACCTGGGCGCCCCCTTTTAAAAATTTTTAATGTTTATTTATTTTTGAGAGCGTGCAAGGAGAGGAGGAACAGAGAGAGAGGTACAGAATCTGAAGCAGGCTCCAGGCTCTGAGCTGCCAGCACAGAGTCCGACACGGGACTTGAACCCACAAACTGTGAGATCATGACTTGAGCCAGTTGGTGTTAAACCGACTGAGCCAGCCAGGCGGCGCAAAGAAGTAAAACTTCTAAAGCAAGACACTCTAAATATAGAACATTTGTTTTACCTATGGTTAGATGATAGATAAGCCTTTGTCATTTTGTTATCTTATTATTAATTTTAAGGAATCTCTGTGCCCAATGTGGGGCTTGAACTCACGACCCTGAGATCAAGAGTCGCTTGCTATATTCACTGAGTCAGCTAGGCACCCCACCTTTTTCATTTTATTATGTTGGTGATTAGAAGAATAAGATAAGCATATCTGACAAAGTGTGAAAGTGAAATTGAAATTTATCCTTTCTTTAGAGAGGTGCAAAGAGAGATGTTGCCATAGGCTTTGTTATTCATAATGGTAATTGTGGGTTGTTTTTTTTTTTTTTTTTTTTTTTGGTGCTGAACCACCTGGTGAAAAAGCCAGGAAGATATGGTTTCTAGGACTCTTGAAAATATCCAGAGAAAGCAAGATGTTTGTGGTGAATTCAGGATGGAGAAAAAGGGGGAGGGCAGTGAGGAATTTCTTTTCTTCTCTTGCCAGGCAAAGGAGTATAGCCCAACTTCTATCTCCAACAAAAACAAAAATCTTATGGATATAAAGAAAATGTTACTGTTTTCTTTCTTATGTTGGTACCTTCTTTAAAAAAAGCAAAAGACTGAAAAACCTGTCTGGAGTATATAAACAGGAATGAACACAAGGCCTTTTTGTGGCAGTTTGGATGTCCTGTGTATTGTTGTATCTCTGGGGTCTCCATTGGTACCTGATACACAGTGGTTGCTCAGTGAATATTAGTTATGTGACTCCTTTCCTGGTTTGATAATAATTGGCTCTTTTTAAGTTTATTTATTAGAAAGAGACAGACAGACACGGGGGAGAGGGGTGGAAGGGAGGGAGGGAGAATCCGAAAAGGCTCTACAGGGCTTGATCCCATGGATCATGAGATCATGACCTGAGCTGAAATCAAGAGTCAGAAGCATAACCGACTGAGCCAGCCAGGGGCCCTGATAGTACTTGGCTCTTTACAGGTTTTCTTTTTTTTTTTTTTTTTTTTTAAATTTTTTTTTTTCAACGTTTATTTATTTTTGGGACAGAGAGAGACAGAGCATGAACGGGGGAGGGGCAGAGAGAGAGGGAGACACAGAATCGGAAACAGGCTCCAGGCTCTGAGCCATCAGCCCAGAGCCTGACGCGGGGCTCGAACTCACGGACCGCGAGATCGTGACCTGGCTGAAGTCGGACGCTTAACCGACTGCGCCACCCAGGCGCCCCTCTTTACAGGTTTTCAAATGCATCCTATTTTATGATTCTCCCCAGAACCCCCCTGGAGAATTAATGAAAGGTGAGGCCTTGTTAAGGGATTCACCGAAGGGCCCACAAACTTTCCTTTTTTGTTAATTCTCAGCCAAAAAAAAAAAAAAAAAAAAAAATTAAAGTTCAGTTTTCTTGTCGCACATATGGACATCTATAATTTAGGAGTTTCTTAAAATGTTGGGGACCTGCCCCCCATTCTGCATATATCTTCACTACAGTGTTCATAATTCTTAATGTAATCTATTGGAGCATATCTCACCCCCAGCTAAGGTAACTACTTTTCTTTCTGGGCCTTTGGTAGTTCAATAGGAATAAGGAAAGGAGACCCTGTTTTTGCTTTAGCAGAATAGTCAAGAAGCCTTAAACTTAAAAAATTGTCTCTGAACCACTCACACTTCTAAAAGAAGTTACCCTGAAAAATTGTTTAATAAGGCAAGCCTGTGAGACCCCATATAACAGGCCTCAAGTTTGCCCTATGGGTTCTCTCCTTAGTATAATTTAAAGTTTTTTCTGGCTTGTTTGGTTCTGTGTCACATCGTTAGAATCAGCAGTAATGAGGCACACTGTTTTTCTTCAGTGTTTCCATTAGAAGCTTTGGCGGTAGGTCACCGGGGATAAAAGAATAGTGGTTTACAGCCTCAAAAGTATTTTGACTGTATTGCCTTTCTACACGGATTTTTAATCCCTATATTGTCAAACGTAAGTATTCCTACCGGTCCTTTTGCCTGGTGCGGGGTGATTTGCACGTTTCGTCTCCGTGTTTGCTATGTCCTGTCCTTACACAGTACGTATTAATCCATTGGAATTTTGTGTTTGTGTGAACAGGACTCACAAAGACACATTCCTTTAACTCAATTTCAAGAGAACATTAGTCACCTCTTCTATGAAAATACATTCTCTTCCCCGTTTCTTCTTCTGGCTAACTTGCAAAGATTTGGGATTATTTGGAAAGCAGTGACAGAAAACATTTATGAAAAGAAAAGCTAAAAATATCCAATAATGTGCTTATTCTTTTTAGACTTCCTTTGGCAGTCCACGCATGTCATACTGTAAACATTCATTTTCTGGGAGGAAAAAAACACGAGGCAGACCAAGTACTTTTCAATGTGGTGTGGGCCCCAATTCTTAGCCGTGAGCATCAACTCTTGCTCACCCCCAGCTGCCCACAGAAGTAGCTGTCCTTTGATAAAGGCCCCTGTTTGAGGCTTGCTTTTCGCTTCTGATTTGGCTTGAGGCCATTATCTAGTTGGGGCCCTTGTTCAGAAGTGCTGGTGAAAAGACAGTACGGGATAGGAGATAGATGCCTGGGAAGGAGCTGCTTTTATATACTGTATCTTGGCTAAATTCACCTGTTTGTAGCTTTGTCTCATTGAAGAGCTATGCACAGTGCCTAGTAAGAGGTTTAATACTGAATAAGCATTAGCTATGTGACGAGGCCCTGCTTCTTGTTCACTTTCGGATGCAACAACTTTTGTTTGTTTATTTATTTAAACGCTTATTTGTTTTTGGGAGTGAGAGTGTGAGTGGAGGAGGGACAGACTGAGAGGGAGACAGAGGATCCCAAGTGGGCTCTGTGCTGACAGCAGAGAGCCTGATGAGGGGCTTGAACTCACCAACTGTGAGATCATGACCTGAGCTGAAGATCATGACTGGATGCTTAATGGACTGAGCCACCCAGGTGCCCCTGAGGCAGCAACTTTTAATGTTTGTTTATTTTATTTTTATTTTTATTTATTTATTTTATTTAGAAAACGGGAGGCAGGGAGGGGCAGAGGAGAGGAAGAGAGAGAGAATCCCAAGCAGGCTCCACACTGTCAGCACAGAGCCTGGTGCGGGGTTTGAACTCTTGAACTATGAGATCACGACCTGAGCTGAAATCAAGAGTCGGACGCTTAACCGATTGAGCCACCCCAGGCTCCTCTGCAACAACTTTTAAATAACTGCATGTAACTAGGACTTGGGTCATACTAGTCTTCACTTCCTTTCTGGAGTCGTGTGATTTGCCATCACAGAACCTTGGCCTGGGATTGCTTCCCTCCCTTCTCTGTACCCTCAGAAAAGTCTTCCTGAATCACCACTCCGAAGTAGGCAACCTTTCCTCTTACAGCCCTCTGCTCTTTCCTTTCATAGCAAAAATTATAATTTGTTGTTCTATTTAGTTTAATGAGGACAGAGACTACCATGTTGACCCAGCACATAAATAAATGCCCCGTACTTAGTTTTTGAAGGAATGAAAACCTACTGATATTTTTTTTAATATGAAATTTATTGTCAAATTGGTTTCCATACGACACCCAGTGCTCATCCCAACAGGTGCCCTCCTCAATACCCATCCCCCCCCCCCCCCCCATCAACCCTCAGATTGCTCTCAGTTTTTAAGAGTCTTTTATGGAAAACCTACTGATTTTGGATGGAAGTTCCAGTCCTTGGTACTGTGACTTTCCCTTTATACACAAGTGTACAGAATTTTTCCTCCTCTCCCAGCTAGACCAAAAGTTTCTAAAAGCATCTTACACGTTAATAATCATTTAAAAATAAGTGATATTGGTAATCAGTGTTATTACTGGTTTAGGTATAACTCACTTTGTATATTTCCCCCTTATTTTAAGAAAGCCCATTATTCATTCATTCAACATTTATTGAATTTATTTTGCCAACAATTTATTTTTGCTATGAAGGGAAGGGGCAGAGAGGGCTTAAGAGGGGAGGGATGCCTACTTTGTTTTGCCTTTATTTAAGGTTTTATTTATTTTTAAGTGTTTATGTATGTATGTATGTATTTTTGGAGAGAGAGCACATGCAAGCAGGGGAGCGGGCAAAGGGAGAGAGAATCTCAAGCAGGCTCCATGCTCAGTGCAGAGCCTGATGTGGGGCTCAATCCTATGACCCTGGGATTATGACCTAAGCCAAAGTCAAGTTGGATGCTCAACCGACTGAGCCACTCAGGTGCCTCCATTGAGTAATATTTTTTAAAAGCTCACCAAATAGAACAGCTCTCTAATTTTTCTTTAAAGAGCTTATCCCTTTAGTGTAAAGGAAACTTGTACCTGTTGACAGTTTTTTAAGAACACTTGTATTGTGTAAAGTGTGGTAAAGCTGTACATCAGTTTAGATGGAAAGGCTTACGGAGAAGTGTATCTCTGTAAGACAATCCACATTTTCCTGTTGACATCTGTCCAGAAGCTGTAGATGATTATGTTCCAACAGGAACATCATCATCCTCAAGGATATGAAGTGCATTAAACAGAGTTCATATTAATAACACTAACCAGAGTTGATCAAACTCTCCCAAATAGTGTTAGTTTTTCAGGTTTTTCTTAATAGTTCTGGTTTGGTTGTCAGTGGCTAGTGAAATGGTTTTGTTTACTTGTTATTATCATTATTTTTTAAAGTTTATTTTTGAGAGGGGGGTGGGGCAGAAAGAAAGAGAGAGAATCCCTCTGCTAATAGCACAGAGCCTGATGTGGGGCTTGATCCCACGAACCCTGAGATCATGACCTGAGCTGAAATCAAGAGTCGGATGCTTAACTGACTTGAGCCACCCAGATGCCCCAAAAATTAGAATGTCTATTTTTTTTTTTTTTTTTTTTTTAACGAAAGAGAGAGAATGAGTCAGGGAGAGGCAAAGGGAGAGAAAGGCAGAGAATCTTAAGTGGGCTTCATGCTCGGGGCTCAGTCTCACAAACCATGAGATCATGACCTGAGCTGAAATCAAGAGTTGGACACTTAACCGACTGAGCCACCCAGGCGCCCCTAACTTGTTATGTTTTTAATGGACAGGGCCAGATATGCAGTGGGAAGGATGTCAGAGCCCATAAAAAAATGATTAAGATGTGATAATGCACATAAAAATGTTGTGAATAGAAGTGGTCATCATTCTAAAACTGTACTGTAATACAGTAGTTACCACATGTGACTCTTGAGCACTTGAAATGTTTCTGACCTGAACTTAGAGGTGCTGGAGGTATGAAATATACACTGATTTCTAAGACCAAGGGAAGAGAATATAAAATGTAAACAATGATTGTTTAATATTGGTTATATGCTGAATATTTGGGATATGCTGAGTTAAATGAAATTATTACCTGTTTGTTTTTTAACTTGGCTACTAGAAAATTTAGAATTCTGTATGTGGCTCACATTCTGTTTCTGCTGGGCAATGCTATCTGCTAAAGCAAAGCTGCTAACTCTTGCCGGGGGTTTCGATCTCCATCCTCTGCACATGGAAGGATGGGTTGCCAGCCAGGTGCCCTGAGAAGATTTTTCTTTGTGAAGGGGAACTTGCCCTTTACTGTTGGGAATAGTTTCTTCTCAGCCTATCGAGGGTCATGCATACCAGCATTTTGAGGTTGTGAAACTTTTGTGTGGGGAACTTCCCTTTTTTCTGACCTATGAGCTGATAGGATAAAAACTGTCCTAATGGCATTCAAACTGCAACCCTGCCTTGAATTTAAAGAGAATGGAGCTCATTATTTCATAGGGTATTAAAACAGCAAGAGTAATACACATTTTATGGACTGTAATTGCTAACTGCTGCTACATGATTCAGTCAGCTAAGAATAATTTACTAATTATATTGTAGCACTCAGTTCTTTTTTCCAGATGCTAAGGAAAGTGAGATAATTAGAGCAGGAAGAAGGATGAATTTGGGAATTGGAGACCAGAAGAATAGATTTAGAAGATCTGGACTTAAGAGGTTTAGAATGCAATCAGCAAACTTTTTCATGACATTAATGCCGGTCAGGCAATGTTTGTGTGTGTTAAGATTGTGAAGGTAGTTTTCTACGTTCATTCCCAAGTGTTCATGGAATGTTCGCAATGTGATAGACTGGTGCTAGGGTTTTGATGAACAAAACAGATAGAAACCTGCTCTTACTTAAGAAGTTGAGTTCAGAGTCTTAGGGCACTTGGCTAGCTCGGTGGATAGAGCATGTGGTTCTTGATCTCAGGGTTGTATGACTCTAAGTTTGAACCCCACTTTGGGTGTAGAGATTACTTAAAATCTTTTAAAAAGTTGAGTTTGTAGTCTGTATACGTCATTTCTCGTCCATGGTAAAGAGCAAGGTCTTAGTTCAAGATCTGGCTCCATGTTTGTTTCGTATATGCGAAGAAAGTACTTTATCATAGGCATGGCATTTTTACTCAAAGGATATTAAGGTTTTATTGGTAGCTGGAGCAGTATGTTTAAAAATCTTTTTTTCCAGAATTTTTAATATTTGTTTATTTTTGAGAGAGAGAAAGAACGAGTGGGGGAGGGGTGGAGAGAGAGGGAGACACAGATAGAATGTGAAGCAAGCTCTGGGCTCTGAGCTGTCAGCACAGAGCCCGACATGGGGCTCATACTTACAGCCATGAGATCATGACCTGGGTCGAAGTTGGATGCTTAACCACCTGAGCCACCCAGTTGCCCCCCCCCCCCCAATTTTTTTGATAATAAGAGTGCTGTAAAAATCGCATCATATACTCTGAGGGGAAAATGGTCCATTATCTAAGTTCAGGTCAATATCCTAATTCGAATATTATTTTGCAGAATTGTTTTCTAGTTTTTTTCATTTGTCTTATTTTTTTAAGTAATCCCTACACCCAACGTAGGGCTCGAACTTATGACCCCAAGATCAAGAGTCCCATGCCTAATTGACTGAGCCAGACAGGCACCCCTCATTTGTCCTTTTACATACATATAATTGTTTTGGCCTGACTTTTAAAATTTTTTTTTTTTCAACGTTTATTTATTTTTGGGACAGAGACAGAGCATGAACGGGGGAGGGGCAGAGAGAGGGAGACACAAATCGGAAGCAGGCTCCAGGCTCTGAGCGGTCAGCCCAGAGCCTGACGCGGGGCTCGAACTCACGGACCGCGAGATCGTGACCTGGCCGAAGTCAGACGCTTAACCGACTACGCCACCCAGGCGCCCCTTGGCCTGACTTTTAAAAAAATTGTGGTAAAATACACCTAAAATTTGCCATCTAGTGTTAAGTGTATTTACATTGTTATGTCTCCAATTGCCAGAACTTTTTCATCTTGGAAACTGAAACTCTGTCCCCATGAAAGTGCAATCCTCTCCCCACCACACTCCTGGCAGTCAGCATTCTATTTCTGTTTCTGTGGGTTTGACTGTTCTGGATATCTCCTATAAGTGAAATCCTACAATATTTGTCTTTTTGTGACTGGCTTATTTCACTCAGCGTAATGTCCTTAAGGTTCATCCGTCTGTAGCATGTGTTAGCATTTCCTTCAAGTCTGAATAATACTGCATTCCATGTATGTACCACATTTTGTTTATCCATTAATCAGTCAGTGACTAGTTGGGTGCGTCTAACTCTTGGCTATGGTGAGTAATGCTGCAAGGAACATGGGTACACAGATCTGTCTTAGGTGAATCTCAATTCTTTCAGGTATATACCCAGAAGTGGCATTGCTGAATCATATGGTAAATTTTTAAAAAATTTTAAGATACGTTTTTTGAAATGTTTGTTTTTGAGAGAGACAGAGACACAGAGCGTGAACAGGGGAGGGGCAGAGAGCGAGGGAGACACAGAATCCAAAGGAGGCTCCAGGTTCTGAGCTGTCAACACAGAGCCAGATGGGGACTTGAACCCATGAACTGTGAGATAATGACCTGAGCCGGAGTCGGATGCTTAACTGACTGAGCCACCTAGGTGCCCCTGAAGGCTGTATTTTTAACTAGTTTCATTGTGCCCTTAGCTCCACTGGGCATCGTCGTTAAAATAGAGGGAAAAGTGGGGTGCCTGGCCGGCACAGTCAGTAGAGCATGTGACTCTGAGGACAAAGAATAACTCATTGTTATTTAACTTGCATTCCTTTAACAGTAAACTTAATATGTTTCTGTACTTCTAAGTAGATCTTCCTCTTGGTGTGAGCATTGTTCATGGCCTTTGACCATTTGTTAGGCAGGCCGGAAATCTCCCAAGAGTTCTGTTCTTGAGTCGTGTGCATGTTTAGCGGGGGAGATGGTTCCCCTTTTTTGTGGTCAGCTAAACTCCAGGTTATTTTTTGACTTACTCTGTTTGTACCAAAAGGACATTACATATTCTGGCATTTTGAAATCCTTTAGAGTCTGTCTCAGGCTGACATCACTCTGAAACTCCAAGCAAAAAAAAAAAAACAAAAAAAACCCACTTTACTCCTATAATTATGACACAGGAAAGGCATTACTAAGAAAGCATCAGTGTCCTGTGAATACACTGTGGAATACAGAGGGTGGGAGCTGGACGATGTGCCTTTTACTAAGCATGTTAAAAAAAAAAAAAAAAAGTGACTTAAGGTGCCCGTTTATCTTTGAGTTTCAGTACATTTAGTGTGAGTCTTCCAAGCCCCCGGGAGAATTCAGAGGAACCTAAGTTTTATAAACAGACCAGATTTTGCAAAAAAGGATTGTAGGACAAACTGCTAAAAAAAAAAAAAAAAAAAACAACAACAACAAAAAAACCACCTACCAAAAAGGATTTTTATACTGTTTACTTATTGGCCTAGTGTCTTTTGTTGAAACATTGCAGTTAGAATCGGGCATCCTTCTATCTTAAGGCTTGCCTGTGATGAAAATTTTGACTTAATCTCTTATAATCTGATGAACCCGTAGTTTGTCCTCATTTAATTTTTTCTTCATTCATAATATTTTAATTAAGTGAATCTTTTAAAGAGACGGAAATAATTATTTCTGACTTTAGATGGATTATGAAGCCGCCTTAATCCTCATATTCTTAGGCAACTCAAACAAGTTTACTCTGAAAATTTCCTACAAATGCTTGTTTCGAGGAATATTTTTTTGATACTTTGCCAGTGAAGTCCTAGAAATTTATGTGTATCTGATACAGTTCTTGAGCAGCAAAACAAAAACCAAAAACTTTTATGAAAATATAAAAAAGCTGTATGCATTACATAGGGAAAAAATAGCAGTACTAAAAATGAAGTTTAACGTTCCATCGTGTTTTATAGTTAATGGAGCTTTTCAAGAGAATTAACATTCAGTTGATTTATTTGGACTTTAATTTCAGTGGAACTTGGAAATGAGAAATTAAACCAACAGAAGTTTTATTGGTTTAGACCTTCACCAGATCCAGGTTTTAATGGCACTGCGGAGGTGAATTCAGAGGTATTTGACTGTAGTCCGTGATTTCCCAGCTATGGGAAAATGTAAATATTATGTAGGTGGTTTAAAGAAACAATAATATCACTTTTGTCCATTTAAGGTCTGTTTCTGTTTGTTTAAACAGGCTCGTGGATAGCTTTTTCTTGCCAGTTTTCCTTTGGGGGAGAGTCCCTCCCTTTCAGATCTTTCTGAAGTTTGAAAATTGCTTTCTTGCTTTCTCTAATGACCAGGCCCACGTGGTGCCCTGGGGGTGGAGGGGGGGGTGGGGAAGGAGTGTGGTGGTGATGGACTGTGCTGAGGTGTGGGGTTTGATTCTTGGCTGTCCTGCTGGTCTGTGCTAGAGAAATTTGCTCTATGAACTGTACCCAGAGTGCAATTATTCCTGCCATTTGGTGCAGGGGACTGGAGGTAGGTTATGTAGGGGAAAGTAATACCTTTCAAAAAGGCAAATATAGCACCCAAATCAGCAAATCAGCGTAAAATTCATTCACACTGGAGGTACTTCTGAACAGTTTTTTTAAATTTTATTTTTAATGTTTATTTTTGAGAGAGAGAGTGAGAGCAGGGGAGGGGCAGAGAGAGAGGGAGACACAGAATCCGAAGCAGGCTCCAGGCTCTGAGCTGTCAACACAGAGCCGGACGTGGGGCTTGAACGCAGGCTTGAACTCATAGTGAGATCATGACCTGAGCCCAAGTGGGATGCTTAACTGACTGAGTCAGTCACCCAGGCGCCCCTGAACAGTTTTAATTAACAGTGGATCTTGATCTTTTCTGGTGAGGGCTATTAAAAGAAAAAAAAAAAGAGAGGGGGAACTGGATTTTGTTATGGGCTAAAAGGATGTGTGTCCTTGATTAATAATAAGCAGCTGTGTAAGGCAGCCTGGGTTTAAATCTGCCCGCCATTATCTTGGGCAAGTCCTTGCACCTCTTTGAGCCTCGGTTTCCTCATCTGTAAAGTAGCAGCATGCCTGGCACATATAAACAGTAATAAGTATTAGCAATTAAAAAAAAATTACCTTTTATTTTTAAAAGGTTCTTCCACATATGGTCATGTATTTCATTTGAGTTTTGGGCTGGAGAACTGACCGTGCCTGGGAGAGTTGAAGCCAAAAAATGAAAGGTAATTAGGTGCGTCACCTTGGATTTATTGACCAAAAGGAATTGGGAATCTCAATGTCCTTGATCAGGAGGAAGCTTTAGTCATTGCTGGAGGCTTAAAAAAAAATTTTTTTTTTTTTCTTTTTGAAACCTCTTTCAGTCTCACTGTAGTGCTTTTGTTTTCTGGTAAAGGAGTTGTTGTCTCCTGACCAAGCCTGAGGCCACCTATCAAAGTCTTTACTAACGTCTTTTTCCCCCTTAAAGTTAGCCACTCCAGTGGAAAGAGAGATCAGACATAGGAAAATGTGGTTCTTTTGCTCAAGAGTTGGTGT